>NC_069734.1:16664196-16996696 GCF_027358585.1 Pangasianodon hypophthalmus
GGAGGCTGAAGTCGGGGTTTTGCAGCACTGGGGAACTCCGTCCGGTTGTCCCTTCTTGGTGAGGTCAGACAAGGGAGAGGCAATCGAGGAAAAGTTGGGCACGAATCGCCTATAATATCCAGCCAACCCCACAAAGGAACGTACCTGTTTCTTGGTGGTAGGTTTTGGATACTCATGCACGACTTCAACTTTCTTCTCTTGTGGCATGAGGAGGCCCCGGCCGATGTGGTACCCCAGGTACTGTGCCTCGGTTAATCCCATTTCTTGGCATTTCTTGGGGTTGGCTGTCAGCCCAGACTTCCGGAGCTCCCCTATGACCTCCCTGAGATGGTGTAGGTGGTCGGTCCAGGTGGAGGAATGTATTACTACATCGTCCAGATAGGCTGCAGCGTAGGGGCGGTGGGGCCACAGAACTCCGAGACCCGGTTCAGCTTCCAGAAGTCATTACACAGCCAGATACTCCAGTCAGGTTTTGGGACCACCACGATGGGGCTGGACCATGGGCTGGTTGACTCCTCGATTGCCTTGCGACAAGCTTCTGGGACACGGTATCGCCGCAGCCAGACCACAACTCCCGGAGGGGTTTTGATGGCGTGGTGGACCAGGTGCATAAGGCCGGGGTTGGAGGAGAAGACATCTGCGAACTGGTCCACCAGCTCTGCCAGTTCTTGGTTCTGGTCCTCTCCTCTGTGGACCAAGTTACGCTCCAACAAATCTGTGGGAAGGCTTGCAAACACAGACACAACAGGGGTGGGCTCAGTCCATTTCTTTAGCAGATTGATGTGATAAACCTGAGTGTCTGCATGCTTACCTGGCTGCTGCAGGCGATAGTTGACCAGCCCCACCTTCTCAAGGACTGTGAACGGGCTTTGCAGGAATTTGCAGGTGGCGTCTGGGAGGAGGAGAAGGACCTTGTCACCTGGGCGAAACTCGCGGGGCTGAGCGGATCAGTTATAGGCCCTGTTCTGTTCCCGCTGAGCAGTCTCCATATGCTCCCAGACGATCGGCATCACATTGTCAATATGTCCAGGGTCGCCTTCCAAAGAGTAGTTTGAAGGGGGTGAAGTCGGTAGAAGTTTGCGGGGTTTCTTGGACGATGAAGAGGACGTCGGAGATGAGAAGGTCCCAGTTCCTCCCCTCCTTGTCTACCACCCTCCGGAGCATCCGCTTCAGCGTCTGATTGAATCTTTCCACCAGCCCTTCTAACTGGGGGTGGTAGACAGATGTCCTTAGGTGGGCCACCTGCAACAACCGACACAGATCCGCCATTAGTTTAGATGTAAAGGGCGTACCTTGGTCAGTGAGGATGTCCTTGGCAATTCCCGCATGGCTGAAGAGGGGAAGGAGCTCTCGGGTGATGTTCCGGGAGGTGGTTTTCCGAAGGGGGAAGGCCTCGGGGTACCGGCTGGCATAATCCACAATGACTAAGATGTACTCATGGCCCCAGGCCGACTTTGGCAGCGGTCCTACCATAACTATGCCAATCCTCTCGAAGGGGAGGCCGATAATGGGGAGAGAGATGAGCGGCACGGGAGCAGGCTTATAGGGGGTCGTCCTCTGGCACTGGGGGCACTGCTGGCAGAAGGCCCGGACCTCGTCGTCCATCCCGGGCCAGGTGAATCAGTCCTTCAATTTCTCTAGGGTGTTCTGGGGGCCCCAGGTGCCACCCCAGTGGATGAGCATGGGCTAGGTGCAGAAGGGCCTGCGTGCGGCTGCGTGGCACCACCTGCAGTTCGTAGGGCTGGTTTTGGCGCTCCGTCTTGAGGTACAGCAGGCCTCCTCGCACCAGGAATTAGGAGGTTGGCAGCCGCTGGTCGGGCTGCTGGTGTACACCTTCGATGACCCGCACCTGAGCCCAGCAGTTCTTCAGTCTAGCATTCTCCTTCTGCTCCCGGCCGAAATTTCCCTCTCTGGCAACCTGCGAATATACAGAGGAGACAGGATTAGTCAGGGGGAGGCATGCTGGCCGGACATTGCTAGCCTCCGCTTGGGCCTCCTTTCCTTCGTGGTGTTGGGAGGCTTTGGCAGTGGAGTACCCTGGCCAGTCTCGACCCTGGAGCAGAGGCACGGGGAACTCAGGGATAAAGCCCTCCAGGAGGGGCCACTCCTTAGCCCGGTGGCCCACAGAGACATGGGCTGCAGGGACCTGATTGGCATCCCCATGTACACAGGAGACCATCAGGGATCCTTGAGCTTGTGGTGAGGCGAGGATGGAGGGCCGGTCCAGGGTAACTGTGCTCCCTGAGTCCAGGAGGGCCGAAACTGGCCTACCATTAACGCGAACGGGCACTGTGGGCAGGCTGGGCGGGGCTGCCCTATAGAGGGCTCATCCGGTGAGCCAAGGCTTTTCCATCCGTTGGGGGGGGGGGTTTGGGTCTGGTTCGGTAGGCATGGATGCCTCTTGGGGCGTCCCATAAGCGGAGTGGCTATGGCTGGGTCTTCCCTCCCCTTGGGTGTGCAGATCTAAGCACCTCGTCGGAGAGGGTTGGGGAAAGTCATGTCAGTCGCCCATGCCGATCTCCAGAGTAGCCACCGCTCACTCCAGAGCCTCCAGCATTTCCCTGGGGGGTGCGGGCTCCACGCATGCCCCACCGCCTTCTTTTCTTCGGGCGGCAGAGCTCGGAGGAACGGATCCATGGCCACTCACTCGGCAACCTCAGTGGCTGAGAGGCGGCCTGGCTGGAGACCGCAGTCCAGGAGGATCTTGTTTTTCACTAGGCTGTACTCCGTGGCCTCCTCCGGGTCGAGGGCATGATAGGCCAGCTGGGCCTCTCCCGTGAGGAGTGGAGCAAGGGAGGAAGCGACGATCTCAAACATGTGTAGATAGGCCTCCACTTCATCGTCGGCCGTGAGCTTGGTGAGGAGGTGCTGGGCCTCGCGGCAGGGGCTGGGGAGGGGGACCGCAGCGGTGTCTGGCTTCCTAAGTTCCAGGAGCTCTTGGGTTGTGGCGTGGAGGCCGCGGGCTAGCTCCTGGGACAATGCTTGCTGCTGCAGGCTTGCTTGGAGAAGTTGTTGAAGTGTGGCTTCCATCACACTGCTAGGTGCTGTGTTCATGCCCGCATCCTCCACCACTGTGACGTGCGAGATCACAGAAAGGCTGAACACAAGCACCTGTTCATGTGCAAAATGTGCTCTTTATTTTCTAAGTGGAGGTTGGGGAAAAGTGGTGAAAGGCGGCGGTGAGAGGTTGTCCCGGCGTGTGGTGCGTGAGTGTGAGGCTCGTCTTCTCCGCTTATGTCTCCGTCTGCAAAAGGACAAAATTAGCGGGCATGTAGAGCCTACCTCGACTGGAGAGCGGCCACGTGCTCCTTTTATATCCCTCGGTTTCCTCTGTGAGGGTAGATTTAGAATGGGGGTGCTGAAGCGGCGTTGTCCTTTCAGCACCCTGCCGCAGCTGTGTGAAGAGCGGTGGAAAAATTATGTGCGCAGGCCGCGGGCCCGTCGTCACGAACATTATAAAGAATTATAACGTTTTATGTATATATATACTGTCTGTAAAAATGTCTTTTTAAAATGGGTTTAAAAAGAAAATTTGCTGTCCAGCACATATATATACCCAAGTATTTGTAGGAGTCGACTGTCTCAATTTGTGCGCCTTCAAAAGACTTGTGATGGGATAGACATTGTGAGAATTCAAACGAAATCATACATTTAGTTTTGTCAGGGTTGAGGATATTGTTAATATGTAGGGCAAATAACAGCAGGCCTAAAATAGACCCTTAATTATTTACATCAGTTGGATCACCAACTTTATGGAGGGAAATGACATGAGCAGCTTTCCAAACACTAGCTTTTATACCTGAGACGAATATGAAGTTAAAGTGCACTGATATTCAAGAAGTTTGGACTGCAGATAGTAGTTTACTGATTTCAAGTATTCCGTCTTTGTTTGAGGAGGGAGAGCGATATAATCCGATAACACTGACATGATCATTGCAACTAATACAAACATCCAAGGCAAAATGTTCAAACATTTTAGGAATGGATGAAAAAGAGAGACTCTTTTATGAATATCACAATTCCACCACCTTTACTCTTTCTATCGCAGCAAAATAATACGTAACCCTGAACCTTACTTTCAAGATAGATCAAAGATAAAGATAAAATAAATATAAATATTATATAATATATGATCTTACATCATGTATGTTTTGAGTAAAACGCTAAGACCCCCGCATGAGGGAGTTTCTAAAACTGAAGAGTCGCAATTGTTCACAATTGCTGCTCTACAGTCACATAGCTGCTCAGTTTGAAAGATATAAATAAATAAATCACCAGGAGGTCTGAATGTCTGCCGTCGTAGGCAAGTAGGTGATATCCTCACAGCTGGGCAATAATGTAAAACAGGAGTCTTCTAAAATGGCAGTCACCACTGGGAGGTGCTAGAAGCAGCCTAGCAATAAGTGATTATAGTGATGGCACATGGGTTTGTCTTGGTTTCTTTATTAATGCACCAGCAGCTTTATTATGACAAATATCTTGAAGAATTTCAATATCAGACAGTCTCAACAAACTCAAACCTGACTGGTCAGCGCTCACAGTCTTTTGAAGGAACAGAAATAGAGACAGTCATAACAGATGAAACAAAGTAGAGGCAAAAAAATACAGTACATATTTAGCTAGGCCTAGTAAAAGAAGTTAAATTAAACACTTTTTTTAGCTGAAAAGGAAGAAAAATAGTATAAGAATGCTGTGTTAATCAGACTTGAATTAATTCACGTGTAAAAACAAAGAGGAAGCCAAGGAGGCGTGACAGCACAATGCTGTATCAAGTGCACTACTCATCTTCCGTGTCTTTACTGCTAGTGTCATGAAGAAGCTCATAACTGCTTACAAGTGCAGTACGAGTGAAGGAGGAGCAGGCTGAATAAGGCAATTAATATTCATTAAAAGAGTAAGATAGATGTATTTTGTATTTATAAGGACATTTTTGGTCTAAATTCTACACGTGGTGGATCTTCAAGTGTCGGCTGTCTGAAGGCTGATGTCACCATGTTTTACAGAATGTCGAGAAATATTACAGTAGCAGCAATCCTCATGTTACTGACAGGTAAACTTTTCAGATATTTCAGCTCTTTCTACTGTTTTTATGTGCTGTTGTGTCACTACTGCAACAATTCAGAAAAGCATGTAATACTACATGTACTACTACTTTTTTAAAACGTCTGTGTGTTTGGAAGTATTTTTTAAAATTTGATTTGGGTGCAGGCAAGAACATTTGTAGGATGTTGTGGAGTAAAAGACAAAAGTTATAGAGCAAGAATAGCAAATTCTGATGAAACATACATATATCAAATCATTATATTATATTACTTTTACATTATCAAATCATTTTATTACAATATATTATTAATATATTATATAATACATTAACATCCTGCACCTTTCTTTTTCTGTGTGAGGTTATTTGTACCGTTAATTCTATAAACCCGGATGAGGTTTATGAACGGTTTCAACCTGAGTTCTATTTTTATCATCATTTTCACACCTCCTTCACTCATTCGCTATGTGTGACTGCAGCAGTGGTTAAAACTGTGGTTACACTCTTGCTGGTCAATGCATGAGCTATTGCTTTATGTGTTCAACTCATTTTAATTTGTGCTTCTGGTGTGTGTGTGTGTGTGCGCGTGTGTGTGTGTGTTCCAGGAGTTCAGGCTCAGCATAGTGTAACTCTCTTCTCTCAGAGTCTCTGTGCTGTTACTGGATCTACAGTAAAAATCCCCTGTACATTTACAAAACCTTATCAGTCCAGTGTCACACAGAGAGAGTGGTATCGAGTCCAGAGCTCTGAAGGAGAACCACAAGCCCTGAGCAAAGATCCACAATACTCAGAACGAGTGTCTGTAAGAACCTGGTTGTCTGTCTCTGAGCTGACACTGAGCAATGTGAGAATGAGTGACTCTGGAGTTTATAACTTTAGATTTAAAACACAGAGAAGTGACTGGATATCAGCCTCATCTGGAGTTCGACTGACTGTTACAGGTAATACACACAAACACACACACATTTTATTATATAATATGTAGTAAGTATTTCAGGTATGTAGTATTTACAGAGTTTTGTTACATAATTGTGTGTAGACTTGCAGTTGAAGGTGGATCCTAACACTGTAGGACAGAGAGAAGTGAAAGTGACCTGTAGCTCCACCTGCAGCATCAGCACATACAGTTTCTACTGGTACAGGAATGACAATTACATCAAATCTACCACTACCGCCTCCATTGTTCTCGACTCAACCAGTCCACATGATGAAGGCAGCTACTCCTGTCAGGTGTATGGGAAAGAACACCGCTCCCCTCCAGTGTGTAAGTGTCAGAGTAAATCTGTCCCTCAAACTGAAAACAGTAACTCATATTGCTGTCATTAAAACATCATGCTTTGCTTATATCATTGTTTCTGAAATGGTGACTTAATTTGAAAAATTAAAGAAAAAGGTTTCTGTATCAGTGATGGTGTGGGATATCATTTAATATTTTAATGAATGATTTAGTAAATAATTTAATAATAGATCAGTTAATAAATTGGTGGTGCTGTTCAACATAAGTCTAAACATGTCACTTCACTTCACAATTCTACCTCACAGTATTTGCCTTCATTTTCCATGACACAGAGAATAAACACATCTGAGCTGCGAAATGTTTATAAAAACAGAAAATATGGTGTTTTGACTCTAATAAATCTATTAAAAGCTCCACAGATACAATAGGTCCTGTTGCTACTTTTATTTTACGTTATACACTGGAGGGAGAAATGCTTTAGATCAGATGTTAGAATTGTACTGATCCAGATTTGCTTTCCTTTAATCAAATTTACAGAACAACTCGCATTTCACATTCATTTCAGCCTCAGATGTGCAAATGCAGCTCTCACAATTCGAGTTCTTTCTTCCTATGTGTACCTCTCTGTGTGTTTCAGGTGTACTGGGTAAAGAGTGTTGGGGTGTGACTTACACTCCTCAACATGTTTGTGCTCTGAAAGACACATTGATTGATTTGTCCTGCTCTTATAAACACCCTGCAGGCCACACAGTGATAAAATCAGTGTGGTTCATTAAAGAACAGGCTGATGGTGAGCCTGAGGATGTGAGAGAGGATGAGGAGTATCAGGGCCGAGTGCAGTACACACACAGCTCCCAGAATAACTGTAGTCTGAGAATCACTAAACTGAGAGAGAGAGACGCTCAAACATACAGATTCAGATTCTACACTGATGGGGGCAATTACACCGGCCAACCTGGAGTCTCTCTGTCTGTCACAGGTAATGTCACACAGTTATACTTTTACTTAACTACATTTACAGAGATGAAATAAATGAAAATAATAAACTAGTTTATAAACTAGTTTATTATTTGCAGATCTGAAGGTTACAGTATCAGACTGGCGTAATGGGTATAAAAATCTGAGCTGTTTCACCACCTGCACTCTGCCTAACAACCCCACTTACATCTGGTACAAGAACGGACAGCGTGTTAGTGACCAGGACAGAAATGAACTGTATGTCAGTAGTGGGGATGCAGGCAGCTACTCCTGTGCTGTAAGAGGACATGAGCTTCGCTCTCCTGCTGTCTGTAAGAACTCACTTTACACTTCACTCATTCTGTCATCTCACTGGCAGCTTCTGTTAGACTACAGTAAACTCACATGCAGTGATACATGAATAAGTGACGCTTTAGACTTTTTTTAAAGTTTGGATTTCTGTTCTAACTCATATTGTGTGTTTCAGGTGTTTTTGATGAGAAGAGCTGCTGGAGTGTGACTTACTCCACCCAGACTATCTGCTCTCTGATTGGCTCATCAGTGGACATACTGAGTTACTATACCTTTCCTAACAATCAGAAAATGACAAAAGTGTTCTGGTTCATTAAAAAGCAGGCTGATGCTGAGGCTGTGGATGTGAGAGAGGATGAGGAGTATCAGGGCCGAGTGCAGTACACACACAGCTCCCAGAATAACTGCAGTCTGAGAATCACTAACCTGACAGAGAGAGACGCTCAAACATACAGATTCAGATTCTACACTGATGGGGGTAATTACACCGGTGAACGTGGAGTCTCTCTGTCTGTTACAGGTAATGCCACATAATTATACATTTACTTAATTAAATTTAAGATGAAAATTATACATTTGTTTATTATTAGCAGATCTGAAGGTTACAGTCTCAGACTTGAGTGACCTGTACATGAAGCTGAGCTGCATCACCACCTGCACTCTGTCTAACAACCCCACTTACATCTGGTACAAGAACGGACAGCGTGTGTCTGACTGTAAATCTGCCTCCTGCTCTGTAGCTGCAGTCAGTGGTGCGGTCAGTTACAGCTGTGCTGTTGAAGGCCATGACAGTCTCTTCTCTCCTCCAGTGTGTGAGTGTGGATTTTACTCTCCTCAATCATAGTACATCTATATCTATATCAAATGCTGATCCTGAACACACACCAGCTGATTCAGGTGTTTTATTTCTAATCAGATTCCCCTAAAAACACCAGTGCAGTGAGTCTTTCCTCTGGAGACACAGTGGAGGGGGGTTCAGTGACTCTGAGCTGTAGCAGTGATGCAAACCCTCCTGTTCTCACCTACACCTGGTTTAAGCAGAGAGCAGATGCAGACACACTGCTGACAACAGGCCAGAATTACAGCATCAGCAACATCAGCTCCCAGCACAGCGGACTGTACTACTGCACTGCTCGCAACCAGCTGGGACAGCACAACTCTACACCAACACACCTGGATGTGTTACGTAAGTGCCGTGTAAAACTTTTATGTAGCTGTATAAAGTGGATGAACAAAAATAAAGCCTCATGTTGCTTATGATTTGTTTCTGAAGGCTCAGAGGAGAACACAGTGTTAAAGGTCATCATGGTGGGACTGGTCGTCTTCCTGGCAGTAACACTCTTCCCAGGAGCTCTGTGGATGTGGTATGTAAAATGTGAACATACTGAATATGTTTGAAACATGATTAAAATTAAATACTGATTTACGATTAGCATGAACAGGTGCTTGCTGTTTCTCAGGAAGAAGAAGGGGAGCTCAGCTAATGGCCACCGCAGCACTGGTGACAGCGGACAGGTGAGTGCAGGTGAAAAGAGGGACTGTTTGATCAGGCGACATGTTCAGATATGAACTTTATCCTGTGCTTCTTTTCAGCCTCCGTCTGCTGCTGTGTATCAAAATGTCCCAGCCTCAAACCTCAGAGGGAGAGTCGCCTCAGATGATCAGGATAACGTTCAATATGCCACTGTTGTTTTTAACTCGCACACACAGGAAGAGTCTCTGTCACCCAGACTTCCTCCAGACACCACAGAGGAAGAGGATGTTCAGTACGCTGCTGTGAACGTTAACAGGAACACTGCTGCCATCCAGTGAGCAAATCATTATCATTACACCAACACTAATTGTGCTGCTCAGTCTACTTCATTAAGTTCATTAAGTGACTGATTAGAATTGTAAGACATTACACTATTTTAGTCTTTAAATCACCTCTTTTTGTTCCACAGGCTTGTGGCAGATGAAGCGGCAGAAGATTCATCTCAGATCTACAGCAAGATCCAGAAAATCACCAGAAAGAGAACGAGCTGAGAGAGATGTGATCGTTCTGTTCTGTATCCAAATCGAACAGGAGAAGAGGCGCGGCTTTGGCATTTTATCAGAGTAGCAGTATTGATGCTTCAGTAGTGTATTGTAGTGTTTATATAGTACTGTATGCTGTTTTACCTTAGCAATTGTATATGCAGGTCAGGATTTTTAAGAGGAATTTAGATTAAGGATCAATTTTTTTTACATCTGTTTTTTTTTTTTTTTTGTTCCATTATAATCTTTATTAACGCGTCTTTGCTTTACATTTATTTTAATGCTATTCAATCTATAGTGCTCTTTTTATTTTAATTTTATGCATATAAAGAAAGCATATATAGGCTGTCAGGATGCACGCCTGACACTGAGTTGTCGAATCAGTGAGAGAGAGTAATAAAGTAGCGGCTGGAAACGCTTGAGTGAGAGAGAGAGAGATGCATGCGTGTCTTATGTATGCCTTCGATTTTTGTTTTACGTTCTGTTTGCGTTCTGTTTTTGATTAAACTTTACTTTTGTGTTCAGTCAGTTCCCGCCTCCTCCTTGCCCATCTTCGAAGAATGTAACACACTTCACAGATAGGCAAGGAGGAGCAGAACATTGCCCAGAGCATCACACTGCCTCCACCAGCTTGTCTTCTTCCCATTGTACATCCTGGTGCCATCTCTTCCCCAGAAGACGCCCCCGGCTGTCCACATGATGTAAAAGAAAACATAATTCATCAGACCAGGCCACCGTCTTCCATTGCTACTGCTATGCAGGCCCAAACGCAGCAAGCTGTGATGCACTGTGTGTTCTGACACCTTTCTATCATAGCCAGCATTAACTTTTTCAGCAATTTGTGCTACAGTAGCTCTTCTGTGAGATCGAACCAGACGGGCCAGCCTTCGCTCCCCACGTGCATCAAAGAGCCTTGGCCTCCATTGTCCCTGTTGCCGGTTCACCGGTTGTCCTTCCTTGGACCACTTTTGGTAGGTATTAACCAGTGCATACCGGGAACACCCCACAAGACCTGCCGTTTTGGAGATGCTCTGACCCAGTCGTCTAGCAATCACAATTTAGCGCCTGTCAAAGTCACTCAGATCCTTACACTTGCCCATTTTTCCTGCTTCCAACACATCAACATCAAAAACTGTCTGTTCACTTGCTGCCTAATATATCTCACCCCTTGACAGGTGCCATTGTAACAAGATAATCAATGCTATTCACGTCACCTGTCAGTGGTTTTAATGTTATGGCTGATCGATGTATATTTAATGCTTCACAACCAAGAGGGAAAACACAGAACTTAAACAGGGTGAGTAAGTAGGGGAACACAAAACAGGTGTGCACAAACACAGGAAGTGAGGCAGACAACAAAAGAAGAAATTCAAAAAAATGTGAGTGAGCTCTCTGGTCTGGGGGAATTGTCCATGGTGAACGTGGCAAAAGATTCCCCATCCTCGACTCACACCCATTTCCATAGCTGTCATTGGCTACGTTTACATGCACATCGAATTCCAATCCTGCATCTGTTAGCACCCACAATTCCTTGACTCAATTTCCTCAACTTCAGATCGTACAGAACTTAGCCACTAAGCTTCTGACAGGAATGTAGAATACAGCGCATATTACCCCAAACTTGTCCTCCTTATAATGTGAGCTTTACAATCAATTTTTACATTCTTTTAATAACTTACAATGCATTATATTGTTTTAATCAAAAGAAGGTTTTTTAATTAAAAAAGTCAAATAAATACATTAATGAATAACTAATTAAATTAATTCATTGTTTTATTTCGAAATAATTAAATTAAATAAATAAATGATCATGTTGAAAAATACCAGTACACTTCATACTAATCAGATTATCTTTATTTTCATAAAAGGTTCCTTACTTGAGGCTTTACAACACAGGGAGCTCTAGTGCCATCTGGTGGTTAAAAGGATGAAGTGCAGATAGCAGCCCAGTCTAGTCCTATAATTTTATTAATTTACATTTAACTGAGCTCTAGTCCTTGACATATTACAGCAGAGGCAAGGCTCATGTGGGCTTATCTGAAGAAAATACAGCTATGATTTTATTTTCCTTTTAATTAGTAATCTCTAGCTACTGTATCTGTAGAACAAGAATTTACACTAAGATCACATTTTATCACTAAATCCTTCAGCATTTACACACAGAGATATCATCACCTCATCACAGTGGTTACAGGAAGACAGCTCCATGATTTGTTCTAAACCCGACACCAATACTGACACCTTATTGGTGGAAAAGTGTGAACATTATACACGATTATAATCGAATCGAAAAATGCCAAAGGAACATTTTTGTGTATATCTGTGTGTGTGTGTGTGTGTGTGTGTGTGTGTGTGTGTGTGTGTGTGGCCATAATCTGAGGCTATTCATTTTTTTTAATCTGTTTAACATTTTCTATCAATTAACACCACTAACCCAAATAAATAAATAAATAAATAATCTCTCTAAAATTACATGTTGTTACAAGTTATTAATGTTATATTATCATTATTATTACTATTATTATGTTACTGCTAGTCATTTAATGTATTTCTGGGTTTAAAAACAAATCTTTATGTACAAACAGGAAGGCTGTAAACTTTAAGAGGTTGTCAGAGCGCCTGTGGAACAAAAGATCATTAAAACACTAGTGTGTAGGAGAGTTTGAAGTACCGGAAATGTCATTTATTATAAAATAGACTTGAGTGATGTGGTCAAACTCATCCTGCAAAGGGGTAGAGTGTGTGGTGAGAAGTGTGAAGTGTGAAAGTGCTACAATATTTATTTATAATGAAACACCAGGATGTCTGAATGTCTGCCGTGGTAGGCAAGCAGGTGATATCCTCACAGCTGGGCAATAATGTAAAACAGGAGTCTTCTAAAATGACGGTCACCACTGGGAGGTGCTAGAAGCAGCCTAGCAATAAGTGATTATAGAGACATCACATGGGTTTGTTTTGGTTTCTTTATTAATGCACCAGCAGCTTTATTAAGACAAGTATCTTGAAGAATTTCAATATCAGACAGTCTCAACAAACTCAAACCTGACTGGTCAGCGCTCACAGTCTTTTGAAGGAACAGAAATAGAGACAGTCATAACAGATGAAATAAAGTAGAGGCAAAAAAATACTCAAAAGAAAGAAAAATAGTATAAGAATGCTGTGTTAATCAGACTTGAATACCTTCACATGTAAAAACAAAGAGGAAGCCAAAATAGGGAGGTGTGACAACACAATGCTGTGTCAAGTGCACTACTCATCTTCCGTGTCTTTACTGCTAGTGTCATGAAGAAGCTCATAACTGCTTACAAGTGCAGTACGAGTGAAGGAGGAGCAGGCTGAATAAGGCGGTTAATATTCATTAAAAGAGAAAGATAGATGTATTTTGTATTTATAAGGACATTTTTGGTCTAAATTCTACACGTGGTGGATCTTCAAGTGTCGGCTGTCTGAAGGCTGATGTCACCATGTTTTACAAAATGTCGAGAAATATTACAGTAGCAGCAATCCTCATGTTACTGACAGGTAAACTTTACAGATATTTCAGCTCTTTCTACTGTTTTTATGTGCTGTTGTGTCACTACTGCAACAGAAAAGCCCTAAACATGTCTGTGTGTTTTATAAAATTTATAAAAATACTTCCAATGTGTTAAGATTTGGATGCAGGCAAGAACATTTGTAGGATGTTGTGGAGTAAAAGACAAAAGTTATAGAGCAAGAAACCAAATGAATAATTGCAAATTCTGATGAAACATACAAAGATCAAATCATTATATGATATTATTTTTATATTATAAAATCATTTTATTACAATATATTATTAATGTATTATATAATACATTAATATCCTGCACCTTTCTTTTTCTGTGTGAGCTTATTTGTACTGTTAATTCTATAACCCCAGATGAAGTTTAAGAACGGTGTCAAACTGAGTTCTATTTTCATCATCATTTTCACGCCTCCTTGGGTCACACGCTATGTGTGACTGAGAACAGCAGCAGCAGCAGTGTTTAAAACTTTGGTTACACTCTTGCTGGTTAATGCATGAGCCATTGCTTTATGTGTTTAACTCACTGTTTAACTGCTGTGTGTGTGTTCCAGGAGTTCAGGCTCAGCACAGTGTAACTCTCTCCACTCAGAGTCTCTGTGCTGTTACTGGATCTACAGTAAAAATCCCCTGTACATTTACAACACGTGATCACTCCAGTGTCACACAGAGAAAGTGGTATCGAGTCCAGAGCTCTGAAAGAGAACTACAAGACCTGAGCAAAGATCCACAATACTCAGGACGAGTGTCTGTAAGAACCGGGTGGTCTGACTGTGAGCTGACACTGAGAAATGTGAGAGTGAGTGATTCTGGAGTTTATAACTTTAGATTTAAAACACAGAGAAGTGTCTGGATATCAGCCTCATCTGGAGTTCGACTGACTGTTACAGGTAACACACACACACACACTTTTTGTATAATATGTAGTATGTATTTCAGCTATGTAGTATTTACAGAGTTTTGTTACATAATAGACTTGCAGTTGAAGGTGGATCCTAACACTGTAGGACAGAGAAAAGTGAAAGTGACCTGTAGCTCCACCTGCAGCATCAGCACATACCGTTTCTACTGGTACAGGAATGGCAATTACATCAAATCTACCACTACCGCCTCCATTGTGCTCGACTCAACCAGTCCACATGATGAAGGCAGCTACTCCTGTCAGGTGTATGAGAGTGAACACCGCTCTCCTCCAGTGTGTAAGTGTCAGAGTAAATCTGTCCCTCAGCATCAAACTGAAAACTCATATTGCTGTCACTAAAACATCATGCTTTGCTTATATCATCATTTGCTTATACATTGTTTCTGAAATGGTGACTTAATATGAATAATTAAAAAAAAGTTTCTAAATCAGTGATGGTGTGAGATTTCATTTAAGATTTCAATAATAAATTAGTGGTGCTGCTCAACATAAGTCTAAACACGTCACTTCACTTCACAATTCTACCTCACAATATCTGCCTTCATTTTCCGTGACACAGAGAATAAACACATCTGAGCTGCAAAATGTTTATAAAAACAGAAAATGTGGTGTTTTGACTCTAATAAATCTATTAAAAGCTCCACAGATACAATAAGTCCTGTTGCTCCTTTCATTTTATGTTATACACTGGAGGGAGAAATGCTTTAGATCAGATGTTAGAATTGTATTGATCTTAATTGTATAGATTTCTGTTCTCATTTTGTGTGTTTCAGGTCTTTTCGATGAGAAGAGCTGCTGGAGTGTGACTTACTCCACCCAGACTATCTGCTCTCTGATTGGCTCATCAGTGGACATACACAGTTATTACACCTTCCCTGATCATTACAAGGTCACAAAAGTGTTCTGGTTCATTAAAGAGCAGGTTGGTTCTGAGCCTGTGGATGTGAGAGAGGATGAGGAGTATCAGGGCCGAGTGCAGTACACACAGAGCTCCCAGAATAACTGTAGTCTGAGAATCACTAACCTGAGAGAGAGAGACGCTCACACCTACAGATTCAGATTCTACACTGATGATCCTAACGGCAAATACACAGGCCAACCTGGAGTCTCTCTGTCTGTCACAGGTAATGTCAGACACTTATACATGTACTTAACTGAATTTATACAGATGAAAACAAACCTAGTTGATTATTTGCAGATCTGAAGGTTACAGGTTTCACAACCTGCACTCTGTCTAACAACCCCACTTACATCTGGTACAAGAACGGACAGCGTGTTCCTAATTGGGACAGAAATAAACTGTATGTCAGTAGTAGGACTGCAGGCAGCTACTCCTGTGCTGTAAGAGGACATGAGGAGCTTCGCTCTCCTGCTGTCTGTAAGAACTCACTTTACACTTCACTCATTCTGTCTTCATCTCACTGCCAGCTTCTGCTAGACTACAATAAACTCACATGCAGTGACACATGAATAAGTGACGCTTTAGGCTTTTTTAAAGTTTGGATTTCTGTTCTAACTCATTTTGTGTGTTTCAGGTGTTTCTGATGAGAAGAGCTGCTGGAGTGTGACTTACTCCACCCAGACTATCTGCTCCCTGTGGATGTGAGAGAGGATAAGGAGTATCAGGGCCGAGTGCAGTACACACAGAACTCCCAGAATGACTGTAGTCTGAGAATCACTAACCTGAGAGAGAGAGACGCTCAAACATACGGATTCAGATTCTACACTGATGATCCTAACGGCAAATACACCGGCCAACCTGGAGTCTCTCTATCTGTCACAGGTAATGCCACACAATTATACATTTATTTAATTAAATTTAGATGAAAATAATAAATTTGTTTATTAATTGCAGATCTGAAGATTACAGTATCAGACTGGAGTAATGGGTATAAAAAGCTGAGCTGTTTCACCACCTGCACTCTGTCTAACAAGCCCACTTACATCTGGTACAAGAACGGACAGCGTGTTAGTGACCAGAACAGAAATGAAATGTATCTGTATGACAGTAGTGAGGATGCAGGCAGCTACTCCTGTGCTGTAAGAGGACATGGGGAGCTTCGCTCTCCTGCTGTCTGTAACTCTCTTTAAACGTCACTCACTCTGTCATCATCTCGCTGCCAGCTTCTGTTAAATTGCAATAAACTCACAGGCAGTTATTCCTGACTGAGTGATGCTGATGTATTGTTTTATATGACTTTTTTTTTTTTTTTTTTTAGAGATTTCTGTATTTTTCATGTTTCAGGTGTCAACTGCTGGAGTGTGAAGTACTCTGCTCAGACTATCTGCTCTCTGATTGGCTCATCAGTGGACATACACAGTTATTACACCTTCCCTGATCATTACAAGGTCACAAACATGTTCTGGTTCATTAAAGAGCAGGCTGCTGGTAAGCGAGTGGATGTGAGAGAGGATGAGGAGTATCAGGGCCGAGTGCAGTACACACACAGCTCCCAGAATAACTGTAGTCTGAGAATCACTAACCTGAGAGAGAGAGACGCTGAAACATACGGATTCAGATTCTACACTGAAGGGGGTAATTACACCAGTGAACATGGAGTCTCTCTGTCTGTCACAGGTAATGCCACACAATTATACATTTATTTAATTAAATTTATACAGATGAAAAGAAACCTAGTTTATTATTTGCAGATCTGAAGGTTACAGTCTCAGACTTGAGTGACCAGTACATGAAGCTGAGCTGTATCACCACCTGCACTCTGTCTAACAACCCCACTTACATCTGGTACAAGAACGGACAGCGTGTGTCTGATTGTAAAACTGCCTCCTGCTCTGTAGCTGCAGTCAGTGGTGCGGTCAGTTACAGCTGTGCTGTTGAAGGCCATGACAGTCTCCTCTCTCCTCCAGTGTGTGAGTGTGGATTTTACTCTCCTCAATCATAGTACATCTATATCTATATCAAATGCTGATCCTGAACACACACCAGCTGATTCAGGTGTTTTATTTCTAATCAGATTCCCCTAAAGACACCAGAGCAGTGGTTCTTTCCTCTGGACACACAGTGGAGGGGGATTCAGTGACTCTGAGCTGTAGCAGTGATGCAAACCCTCCTGTTCTCACCTACTCCTGGTTTAAGCAGAGAGCAGCTGCAGACACACTGCTGACAACAGGCCAGAATTACACCATCAGCAACATCAGCTCCCAGCACAGCGGACTGTACTACTGCACTGCTTGCAACCAGCTGGGACAGCACAACTCTACACCAACACACCTGGATGTGTTAGGTAAGTGCCGTGTAAAACTTTTATGTAGCTGTATAAAGTGGATGAACAAAAATAATAAAAGTAAAGCCTCATATTGCATATGATTTTTTTTCTGAAGGCTCAGAGGAGAACACAGGTTTAAAGGTCATCGTGGTGGGACTGGTCGTCTTCCTGGCAGTAACACTCCTCTCAGGAGCTCTGTGGATGTGGTATGTAAAATATGTTTCAAACATAACTAAAATTAAAATACTCATTTACAATTAGCATGAACATGCGCTTGCTATTTCTCAGGAAGAGGAATTGGAGCTCAGCTAATGGCCACAGCAGCACTGGTGACAGCGGACAGGTGAGTGAAGGTGAAAGGAGGGACTGTTTGATCATGTGACATGTTCAGATATGAACTTTATCCTGTGCTTCTTTTCAGCCTCCGTCTGCTGCTGTGTATGAAAATGTCCGAGCCTCAAACCTCAGAGGGAGAGTCGCCTCAGATGATCAGGATAATGTTCACTATGCCACTGTTGTTTTTAACTCGCACACACAGGAAGAGTCTCTGTCACCCAGGCTTCCTCCAGACACCACAGAGGAAGAGGATGTTCAGTACGCTGCTGTGAACTTTAGCAGGAACACTGCTGCCATCCAGTGAGCAAATCATTATCATTACACCAACACTAATTGTGCTGCTCAGTCTACTTCATTAAGTTCATTAAGTGACTGATTAGAAATCTAAGACATTACACTATTCTAGTCTTTAAATCACCTCTTTTTGTTCCACAGGCTTGTGGCAGACGAAGCGGCAGAAGATTCATCTCAGATCTACAGCAAGATCCAGAAAATCACCAGAAAGAGAACGAGCTGAGAGAGATGTGATCGTTCTGTTCTGTATCCAAACTGAACAGGAGAAGAGGGACGGCTTTGGCATTTTATCAGAGTAGCAGTATTGATGCTTCAGTAGTGTATTGTAGTGCTTATATAGTACTGTATACTGATTTACCTTAGCAGTTGTGCATGCAGGTCAGGATTTTTAAGAGGAATTTGGATTAAGGATTAATTTTTTTCACAACTGTTTTTTTTTTGTTCCATTCATTGATTTATTCATTTATTTTTTACATTTATTTTAATGCTATTCAATCTATAGTGCTCTTTTTATTTTAAGTGATCTATATATGCTTTCTTTATGCATTCTGTTTTCGAGCAATAACTATAAAACTTTTTTTAATGAAATTACCTAGTTACTTTATTTATCATTCAATCTCTGAAGGAGCGGTGGAACAATTATGTTCGCGGGTTGCGGGCGCGCAGTCACAGTACCCCCCCTCAGCTCCGAGCCTACTGCCGGCATGCAATGGGCCCAGAGTGAGTAGCTCCGGGAAAGCCCATCTGCATTACTGTGCTGAGCCCCCGCCTGATGTTGTACTGTGAAATTGTCTTGGAGGGAGAGGAACCATCGCGTCACTCTAGTGTTAGTATCTTTCGCCTTGGCCATCCATTGGAGAGGGGCATGGTTGGTGACCAGGATGAAGGGCCGCCCGGCCAGGTAGTATTTAAGCTCGTCTACGGCCCATTTGATGGCTAGAGTCTCTCACTCCACGGCGGCATAGTTCCTCTCCGCGGGGGTCAGCTTTCGGCTCATGAAGAGGACCGGGTGCTCCTCCCCATCGAAGACTTGCGAGAGGACAGCCCCTAGCCCGGTCTCGGAGGCGTCTTTTTGGACAATGAAGGGGAGGCTGAAGTCGGGGTTTTGCAGCACTGGGGAACTCCGTCCGGTTGTCCCTTCTTGGTGAGGTCAGACAAGGGAGAGGCAATCGAGGAAAAGTTGGGCACGAATCGCCTATAATATCCAGCCAACCCCACAAAGGAACGTACCTGTTTCTTGGTGGTAGGTTTTGGATACTCATGCACGACTTCAACTTTCTTCTCTTGTGGCATGAGGAGGCCCCGGCCGATGTGGTACCCCAGGTACTGTGCCTCGGTTAATCCCATTTCTTGGCATTTCTTGGGGTTGGCTGTCAGCCCAGACTTCCGGAGCTCCCCTATGACCTCCCTGAGATGGTGTAGGTGGTCGGTCCAGGTGGAGGAATGTATTACTACGTCGTCCAGATAGGCTGCAGCGTAGGGGCGGTGGGGCCACAGAACTCCGAGACCCGGTTCAGCTTCCAGAAGTCATTAAACAGCCAGATACTCCAGTCAGGTTTTGGGACCACCACAATGGGGCTGGACCATGGGCTGGTTGACTCCTCGATTGCCTTGCGACAAGCTTCTGGGACACGGTATCGCCGCAGCCAGACCACAACTCCCGGAGGGGTTTTGATGGCGTGGTGGACCAGGTGCATAAGGCCGGGGTTGGAGGAGAAGACATCTGCAAACTGGTCCACCAGCTCTGCCAGTTCTTGGTTCTGGTCCTCTCCTCTGTGGACCAAGTTACGCTCCAACAAATCTGTGGGAAGGCTTGCAAACACAGACACAACAGGGGTGGGCTCAGTCCATTTCTTTAGCAGATTGATGTGATAAACCTGAGTGTCTGCATGCTTACCTGGCTGCTGCAGGCGATAGTTGACCAGCCCCACCTTCTCAAGGACTGTGAACGGGCTTTGCAGGAATTTGCAGGTGGCGTCTGGGAGGAGGAGAAGGACCTTGTCACCTGGGCGAAACTCGCGGGGCTGAGCGGATCAGTTATAGGCCCTGTTCTGTTCCCGCTGAGCAGTCTCCATATGCTCCCAGACGATCGGCATCACATTGTCAATATGTCCAGGGTCGCCTTCCAAAGAGTAGTTTGAAGGGGGTGAAGTCGGTAGAAGTTTGCGGGGTTTCTCGGACGATGAAGAGGACGTCTGAGATGAGAAGGTCCCAGTTCCTCCCCTCCTTGTCTACCACCCTCCGGAGCATCCGCTTCAGCGTCTGATTGAATCTTTCCACCAGCCCTTCTAACTGGGGGTGGTAGACAGATGTCCTTAGGTGGGCCACCCGCAACAACCGACACAGATCCGCCATTAGTTTAGATGTAAAGGGCGTACCTTGGTCAGTGAGGATGTCCTTGGCAATTCCCGCATGGCTGAAGAGGGGAAGGAGCTCTCGGGCGATGTTCCGGGAGGTGGCTTTCCGAAGGGGGAAGGCCTCGGGGTACCGGCTGGCATAATCCACAATGACTAAGATGTACTCATGGCCCCAGGCCGACTTTGGCAGCGGTCCTACCATAACTATGCCAATCCTCTCGAAGGGGAGGCCGATAATGGGGAGAGAGATGAGCGGCACGGGAGCAGGCTTATAGGGGGTCGTCCTCTGGCACTGGGGGCACTGCTGGCAGAAGGCCCGGACCTCGTCGTCCATCCCGGGCCAGGTGAATCAGTCCTTCAATTTCTCGAGGGTGTTCTGGGGGCCCCAGGTGCCACCCCAGTGGATGAGCATGGGCTAGGTGCAGAAGGGCCTGCGTGCGGCTGCGTGGCACCACCTGCAGTTCGTAGGGCTGGTTTTGGCGCTCCGTCTTGAGGTACAGCAGGCCTCCTCGCACCAGGAATTAGGAGGTTGGCAGCCGCTGGTCGGGCTGCTGGTGTACACCTTCGATGACCCGCACCTGAGCCCAGCAGTTCTTCAGTCTAGCATTCTCCTTCTGCTCCCGGCCGAAATTTCCCTCTCTGGCAACCTGCGAATATACAGAGGAGACAGGATTAGTCAGGGGGAGGCATGCTGGCCGGACATTGCTAGCCTCCGCTTGGGCCTCCTTTCCTTCGTGGTGTTGGGAGGCTTTGGCAGTGGAGTACCCTGGCCAGTCTCGACCCTGGAGCAGAGGCACGGGGAACTCAGGGATAAAGCCCTCCAGGAGGGGCCACTCCTTAGCCCGGTGGCCCACAGAGACATGGGCTGCAGGGACCTGATTGGCATCCCCATGTACACAGGAGACCATCAGGGATCCTTGAGCTTGTGGTGAGGCGAGGATGGAGGGCCGGTCCAGGGTAACTGTGCTCCCTGAGTCCAGGAGGGCCGAAACTGGCCTACCATTAACGCGAACGGGCACTGTGGGCAGGCTGGCCGGGGCTGCCCTATAGAGGGCTCATCCGGTGAGCCAAGGCTTTTCCATCCGTTGGGGGGGGGGGGGGGGGGGGGGGGGGTTTGGGTCTGGTTCGGTAGGCATGGATGCCTCTTGGGGCGTCCCATAAGCGGAGTGGCTATGGCTGGGTCTTCCCTCCCCTTGGGTGTGCAGATCTAAGCACCTCGTCGGAGAGGGTTGGGGAAAGTCATGTCAGTCGCCCATGCCGATCTCCAGAGTAGCCACCGCTCACTCCAGAGCCTCCAGCATTTCCCTGGGGGGTGCGGGCTCCACGCATGCCCCACCGCCTTCTTTTCTTCGGGCGGCAGAGCTCGGAGGAACGGATCCATGGCCACTCACTCGGCAACCTCAGTGGCTGAGAGGCGGCCTGGCTGGAGACCGCAGTCCAGGAGGATCTTGTTTTTCACTAGGCTGTACTCCGTGGCCTCCTCCGGGTCGAGGGCATGATAGGCCAGCTGGGCCTCTCCCGTGAGGAGTGGAGCAAGGGAGGAAGCGACGATCTCAAACATGTGTAGATAGGCCTCCACTTCATCGTCGGCCGTGAGCTTGGTGAGGAGGTGCTGGGCCTCGCGGCAGGGGCTGGGGAGGGGGACCGCAGCGGTGTCTGGCTTCCTAAGTTCCAGGAGCTCTTGGGTTGTGGCGTGGAGGCCGCGGGCTAGCTCCTGGGACAGGGCTTGCTGCTGCAGGCTTGCTTGGAGAAGTTGTTGAAGTGTGGCTTCCATCACACTGCTAGGTGCTGTGTTCATGCCCGCATCCTCCACCACTGTGACGTGCGAGATCACAGAAAGGCTGAACACAAGCACCTGTTCATGTGCAAAATGTGCTCTTTATTTTCTAAGTGGAGGTTGGGGAAAAGTGGTGAAAGGCGGCGGTGAGAGGTTGTCCCGGCGTGTGGTGCGTGAGTGTGAGGCTCGTCTTCTCCGCTTATGTCTCCGTCTGCAAAAGGACAAAATTAGCGGGCATGTAGAGCCTACCTCGACTGGAGAGCGGCCACGTGCTCCTTTTATATCCCTCGGTTTCCTCTGTGAGGGTAGATTTAGAATGGGGGTGCTGAAGCGGCGTTGTCCTTTCAGCACCCTGCCGCAGCTGTGTGAAGAGCGGTGGAAAAATTATGTGCGCAGGCCGCGGGCCCGTCGTCACGAACATTATAAAGAATTATAACGTTTTATGTATATATATACTGTCTGTAAAAATGTCTTTTTAAAATGGGTTTAAAAAGAAAATTTGCTGTCCAGCACATATATATACCCAAGTATTTGTAGGAGTCGACTGTCTCAATTTGTGCGCCTTCAAAAGACTTGTGATGGGATAGACATTGTGAGAATTCAAACGAAATCATACATTTAGTTTTGTCAGGGTTGAGGATATTGTTAATATGTAGGGCAAATAACAGCAGGCCTAAAATAGACCCTTAATTATTTACATCAGTTGGATCACCAACTTTATGGAGGGAAATGACATGAGCAGCTTTCCAAACACTAGCTTTTATACCTGAGACGAATATGAAGTTAAAGTGCACTGATATTCAAGAAGTTTGGACTGCAGATAGTAGATTACTGATTTCAAGTATTCCGTCTTTGTTTGAGGAGGGAGAGCGATATAATCCGATAACGCTGACATGATCATTGCAACTAATACAAACATCCAAGGCAAAATGTTCAAACATTTTAGGAATGGATGAAAAAGAGAGACTCTTTTATGAATATCACAATTCCACCACCTTTACTCTTTCTATCGCAGCAAAATAATATGTAACCCTGAACCTTACTTTCAAGATAGATCAAAGATAAAGATAAAATAAATATAAATATTATATAATATATGATCTTACATCATGTATGTTTTGAGTAAAACGCTAAGACCCCCGCATGAGGGAGTTTCTAAAACTGAAGAGTCGCAATTGTTCACAATTGCTGCTCTACAGTCACATAGCTGCTCAATTTGAAAGATATAAATAAATAAATCACCAGGAGGTCTGAATGTCTGCCGTGGTAGGCAAGCAGGTGATATCCTCACAATTGGGCACTAATGTAAATCAGGAGTCTTCTAAAATGGCAGTCACCACTGGGAGGTGCTAGAAGCAGCCTAGCAATAAGTGATCATGGTGACATCACATGGGTTTGTTTTGGTTTCTTTATTAATGCACCAGCAGCTTTATTAAGACAAATATCTTGAAGAATTTCAATATCAGACAGTCTCAACAAACTCAAACCTGACTGGTCAGCGCTCACAGTCTTTTGAAGGAACAGAAATAGAGACAGTCATAACAGATGAAACAAAGTAGAGGCAAAAAAATACAGTACATATTTAGCTAGGCCTAGTAAAAGAAAATTTTTTTTTTTAGCTGAAAAGAAAGAAAAATAGAATAAGAATGCTGTGTTAATCAGACTTGAATACCTTCACGTGTAAAAACAAAGAGGAAGCCAAAATAGGGAGGTGTGACAACACAATGCTGTGTCAAGTGCACTACTCATCTTCCGTGTCTTTACTGCTAGTGTCATGAAGAAGCTCATAACTGCTTACAAGTGCAGTACGAGTGAAGGAGGAACAGGCTGAATAAGGCAGTTAATATTCATTAAAAGAGAAAGATAGATGTATTTTGTATTTATAAGGACATTTTTGGTCTAAATTCTACACGTGGTGGATCTTCAAGCGTCGGCTGTCTGAAGGCTGATGTCACCATGTTTTACAGAATGTCGAGAAATATTACAGTAGCAGCAATCCTCATGTTACTGACAGGTAAACTTTTCAGATATTTCAGCTCTTCCTACTGTTTTTATGTGCTGTTGTGTCACTACTGCAACACAAAAGCCCTAAACATGTCTCTGTGTTTGGAAGTATTTTTATAAATTTGACAAGATTTGGGTGCAGGCAAGAACATTTGTAGGATGTTGTGGAGTAAAAGACAAAAGTTATAGATAAACCTATGAATAATTGCAAATTCTACTGACGTGTGTGTATATGTATGTATGCGTGTGTGTGTGTGTGTGTGTACATATATATATATATATATATATATATATATATATATATATATATATATATATATATATATATATATATATATATGAAATCATTATATTATTTTTTCATTATCAAATAATTTTATTACAGTATATTATTAATGTATTATATAATATACGCTACATTAATGTCCTGCACCTTTCTTTTTCTGTGTGAGTTTATGTGTCCTGTTAATTCTATAACCCCGGATGAGGTTTATGAACGGTTTCAACCTGAGTTCTATTTTTATCATCATTTTCACACCTCCTTCACTCATTCGCTATGTGTGACTGCAGCAGTGGTTAAAACTGTGGTTACACTCTTGCTGGTCAATGCATGAGCCATTGCTTTATGTGTTTAACTCACTTTAATTTGTGTTTCTGCTGTGTGTGTGTGTGTGTGTGTGTGTGTGTGTGTGTTCCAGGAGTTCAGGCTCAGCACAGTGTAACTCTCTCCTCTCAGAGTCTCTGTGCTGCTACTGGATCTACAGTAAAAATCTCCTGTACATTTACAACACGTGATCACTCCATTGTCACACAGAGAGAGTGGTATCGAGTCCAGAGCTCTGAAAGAGAACCACAAAACCTGAGCAAAGATCCACAATACTCAGGACGAGTGTCTGTAAGAACCGGGTGGTCTGACTCTGAGCTGACACTGAGAAATGTGAGAGTGAGTGATTCTGGAGTTTATAACTTTAGATTTAAAACACAGAGAAGTGTCTGGATATCAGCCTCATCTGGAGTTCATCTGACCGTTACAGGTAATACACACACACACACACACACACACTTTTTGTATAATGTGTAGTATGTATTTCAGCTATGTAGTATTTACAGAGTTTTGTTACATAATAGACTTGCAGTTGAAGGTGAAGCCTAACACTGTAGGACAGAGAAAAGTGAAAGTGACCTGTAGCTCCACCTGCAGCATCAGCACATACAGTTTCTACTGGTACAGGAATGACAATTACTTCAGATATAGCACTGATGCCTCCATTGTGCTCGACTCAACCAGTCCACATGATGAAGGCAGCTACTCCTGTCAGGTGTATGGGAAAGAACACCGCTCTCCTCCAGTGTGTAAGTGTCAGAGTAAATCTGTCCCTCAGCATCAAACTGAAAACAGTAACTCATATTGCTGTCATTAAAACATCATGCTTTGCTTATATTATTGTTTCTGAAATGGTGACTTAATTTGAAAAATTAAAGAAAAAGGTTTCTGTATCAGTGATGGTGTGGGATATCATTTAATATTTTAATGAATGATTTAGCAAATAATTTAATAATAGATCAGTTAATAAATTAGTGGTGCTGCTCAACATAAGTCTAAACACGTCACTTCACTTCACAATTCTACCTCACAATATTTGCCTTCATTTTCCGTGACACAGAGAATAAACACATCTCAGCTGCGAAATGTTTATAAAAACAGAAAATATGGTGTTTTGACTCATAAATCTATTAAAAGCTCCACAGTTACAATAGGTCATGTTGCTACTTTTATTTTATGTTATACACTGGAGGGAGAAATGCTTTAGATCAGATGTTAGAATTGTATTGATCCAGATTTGCTTTCCTTTAATCAAATTTACAGAACAACTCGCATTTCACATTCATTTCAGCCTCAGATGTGTAAATGAAGCTCTCACAATTCGAGTTCTTTCTTCCTATGTGTACCTTTCTGTGTGTTTCAGGTGTACTGGGTAAAGAGTGTTGGGGTGTGACTTACACTCCTGAACATGTGTGTGCTCTGAAAGACACATCGATTGATCTGTCCTGCTCTTATAAACACCTTGCAGGCCGCACAGTGATAAAATCAGTGTGGTTCATTAAACAGCAAGCTGGTGTTGAACCTGAGGATGTGAGAGAGGATGAGGAGTATCAGGGCCGAGTGCAGTACACACACAGCTCCCAGAATAACTGTAGTCTGAGAATCACTAACCTGAGAGAGAGAGACGCTCAAACCTACAGATTCAGATTCTACACTGATGATCCTACAGGCAAATACACCGGCCAGCCTGGAGTCTCTCTGTCTGTTACAGGTAATGCCACATAATTATACATTTACTTAACTACATTTACATAGATGAAATAAATGAAAATAATAAACTGAATTTATTATTTGCAGATCTGAAGATTATGGTATCGGACTCAGGTAGTGGACAAAAGAAGCTGAGCTGCATCACCACCTGCACTCTGTCTAACAGACCCACTTACATCTGGTACAAGAACGGACAGCGTGTGTCTGACTGTAAATCTGCCTCCTGCTCTGTAGCTGCAGTCAGTGGTGCGGTCAGTTACAGCTGTGCTGTTGAAGGCCATGACAGTCTCCTCTCTCCTCCAGTGTGTGAGTGCGGATTTCACTCTCCTCGATCATAGTACATATACATATCAAATGCTGATCCTGAACACACACCAGCTGATTCAGGTGTTTTATTTCTAATCAGATTCCCCTAAAGACACCAGAGCAGTGGTTCTTTCCTCTGGACACACAGTGGAGGGGGATTCAGTGACTCTGAGCTGTAGCAGTGATGCAAACCCTCCTGTTCTCACCTACTCCTGGTTTAAGCAGAGAGCAGCTACAGACACACTGCTGACAACAGGCCAGATTTACAGCATCAGCAGCATCAGCTCCCAGCACAGCGGACTGTACTACTGCACTGCTCGCAACCAGCTGGGACAGCACAACTCTACACCAAAACGCCTGGACGTGTTATGTAAGTGCAGTGTAAAACTTTTATGTAGCTGTATAAAGCAGACGTTTTAAAGCAAAATTGTTCTAGTACTGACATTTCTGTACAAAAAGCTATGCAATTCCTGAACCACAGTTTGTGTAGAAAAAAGAAATAGCATGTTTTAAATAAAACAATGAGATAATAACTCAAAATATTGACATAACATCTTGAAATAACAAGATCTTAATTCAAAATAATGATGTATTACATGAAAAAACAACAGCAAAACAGTTCAACTATTTTAACAGCTTGATATTCAGGACTTTTATAAAATCAGATGCTATCAGGGACAGCAGCACACCATCAGGCAGCAGGATTAACATGTATAATGAAAGAGAGAGAGAGAGAGAGAGATAGAACAGATTATTTGGTATGCTCCTCCACTACAGGGTGTACATTGTGAGTGCAAGCAGGGACTCCAGCAGTACTAGTTATGACAGTATAACTAAATGGGACAGTCAGAAGATAACAGTTATGATGGCACACTGGGACATAAAGCGTCTCACCACTCCACTGTCAACAAACCTGAGGGACTGTGTAAGACAGGGGTGGGCGACAGCATCCAAACATCCCAGTTTACCAAAATTCTCTATGGCTACGAACCTGTGCCTTAATCTGAGAGAAAAGCTATTAAACAAAAACAAATATGTTTTCAACCTAGACTTAAACACAGACTGTGTCTGAATCCCAAATACTAATAGGAAGCTCATAGAAAAAAAAACTATCCCCCCTGCCACAGTCTTTACTATTCAAGATACTAATAAAGAGTCTGCACCTTTAAAAACAGCTGAATGTCACGGTTCATGGGCCTGCCTCTTCTGGCCTTGTTGTGCACTACCACTGATTAGCTCATTAGTTTCAGCTGCCACTCATTTACTGCTCTATTTAAGCCTCAGTGTTTGTCATGTCTGTCAGTTCGTTGTTTTCGTGTCTGTATTCTGTTGCTCTGTTTCCCGGTACCTCTGGTGGATTACTGTCGTCTAGCCTGGATCATGGGACTGTTTATTCCCCGTTGCAGCTGAGTGCTACCAAGGAAACCTGCCACAACTGCACCCACATTTGTCCACCCACTGTACTCTGTCTGTTACGCTTTCTTCAGCTCTTCAGCGAGCTGAACTCGCACTTGAATCCGCCTTGTAATCCCTGACAGAATGAACTGACGGTGGTCGCTACGGGTCGTCCGGTGCAAGCCTTGGTAGCACAGGTGTCCGAGCTCACTACCCAGGTTCCACTACTGAGAACCGAGTCGGCAACATCACCCGCTGCGCCAGCTCCCCAGCGCTTATCCCCCCAGTCGGCGCTCACAACTCAACCTGAGCCACGCCTACCACCTCCCGCCTCATACTCTGGTGAGCCGCGTCTCTGCCTAGCCTTTCTCACCAGGTGCTTGTTGTTTTTCTTGCTCCAACCCCAGACTTTTTCTAGGGAAGGCGGCTTTGTGGGGGACAGCGATGTGGGAGAACCAACATCCGTGTTGTTCCTCGTTCCAAGCGCTCGCCGAGGAAATGAAGAGAGTATTTGATCGTGCTGTGACGGGACTTACGTCAAGGCGAGCTCTCTGTCTCGGATTACTCCATCGAATTCCGTGCAATTGTGCAATTGGAACGAGGAGGGCCAGTGGGATATGTTCCTGCACCCAGAAGGAGATCTTCATGCTGGAACGTCCTACGACCCTGGATGAGCTCATCGCTCTCGCAATTCGGGTGGACGCACGCCTACAGCAGCAGGAACAACGGGGCTACGACGCGCAGTTCCGGCAGCCACGGATCTCCTTGCCCCTTTTTCCACCGATGCGGTCAGCCCAGCGCACGATCCTGAGCCGCCGCTCCGTTAACTCTCATCGCGTTGGGGAATCACTTTGAAGAAATACGCTTCGTACTCGCTGATTCCCCGCTTGCTGCAGTTGTCCTTTTTCACCCCTGGCTCACACATTGACTGGTATTCTAATACAGTTTTATCGTGGAGCGAACATTGTCATGCTAATTGTCTTGTGTCTGCCTGTTCATCTGTGTCTAGTTCTGTTTTCCAGAAGGAGTCGGTGGACCTGTCTAACGTGCCTAAGGAGTACATGGACCTCAAGGAAGTGTTCAGTAAGTCTTGGGCCGCTTCTCTCCCTCCGCACCGTCCCTATGACTGTGCCATAGAATTATTGTCAGGTAAGTCTTCGCCTAAAGGCAAGCTTTACTCGCTTTCTGCCCCAGAGAGGGAGGCCATGGAGAAATATATTTCTGATTCTTTGGCAGCTGGGCTCATCCATCGTTCCTCTTCCCCTGCAGGTGCCGGGTTCTTTTTTGTGGTGAAAAAGGACAGATCTCTGCGGCCATGTATTGATTACCGGGGGCTGAACAGCGTCACGGTAAGGAACACTTATCCCTTGCCGCTGATGTCTTCAGCTTTCGAGCGGCTGCAGGGGGCGTCTTTTTTTCACCAAACTGGACCTGCGCAACGCCTATCATCTGGTTCACATAAGGGAGAGGGATGAGTGGAAAACCGCCTTTAATACCCCCAGGGGGCATTTCAAATACCTGGTTATGCCGTTCGGCCTGTCTAACGCTCCGGCGGTTTTCCAGGCACTCGTGAATGACGTGCTGAGAGACATGGTTGACCAGTTCATATATGTCTACCTGGATGACGTATTGATTTTTTCCTCCTCTCTCCAGGAACATGTTCAGCATGTCAGGCGAGTGCTCCTTCGGCTGCTCGAGAATGGGCTTCTTGTCAAGGTGAAGAAAAGCGTTTTTCATGCACAGTCAGTCCTATTTTTGGGGTTCATCATTTCATCCGAGGGGGTGCGCATGGATCCCGACAAGATCAAGGCTGTGGTGGATTGGCCGACCCCTGACTCCCGCAAGGCCCTGCAGAGGTTTCTGGGGTTCGCCAATTTTTACCGGCGTTTTATTCGCAACTTCAGCCAACTAGCTGCCCCTCTGACCACCTTGACCTCCACCAAGACTGCGTTCAGGTGGTCTAGTGCAGCACATGCTGCATTTTCTAACCTCAAGAGCTGCTTTGTTTCGGCCCCTATTCTCATTGCCCCCGACCCTTCGCGTCAGTTTGTGGTGGAGGTCGACGCTTCGGAGGTGGGGGTTGGCGCGGTTCTTTCCCAGCGCTCCTCCGCGGACGGCAAGATGCATCCGTGCACCTTTTTTCTCATCGTTTGTCCCTCGCCGAACAGAATTATGACACTGGTAATAGCGAGTTGTTGGCGATTAAGTTAGCCTTGGAGGAGTGGCGTCATTGGTTGGAAGGCTCGGGGGTGCCTTTTATCGTCTGGACGGATCATACGAACCTTGAATACATCAGGTCGGCCAAACGTCTCGACTCCAGGCAGGCTCGGTGGGCTCTTCTTTTCGGTCGCTTCGTCTTTTCCATGTCGTACTGTCCGGGCTCTAAAAACATCAAGCCCGATGCTTTGTCCCGCGTTTTTGATCGTTCCGACTACTCCCGAGCTTATTTTACCTGAGAGACTTGTGGTCTCCACTATCACTTGGGAGATTGAGTCTAAGGTCCGCACGGCCTTACAAGGGGTAATGCCGCCGTCTGGGTGCCCACCGGCTCGGTTATTTGTGCCGGAGGGTTTAAGGTCCGACGTCATCCACTGGAGCCACTGTTCTAAGGTCGCTTGTCATCCGGAGATTAATCGTACCGCCTTTTTGGTCAAACAACGGTTCTGGTGGCCATTGATGGCTCGTGACATTCGGGATTTTGTTTTGGCCTGTACGGTCTGTGCCAGTTGTAAGGCTTCCAATCGTCCCCCGGAGGGTCTCCTTCAATCACTGTCTGTCCCTTCGAGACCCTGGTCCCACATAGCACTAGATTTCATTTCCGCCCTACCTCCGTCCCAGGGTAACACGGTGGTTTTGACCGTGGTGGACCGGTTCTCAAAGGTGGCCCATTTTATTCCCCCGCTCAAATTACCTTCTGCCAGGGAGACGGCGGTTACTGTCATTGACCGTGTCTTTCACATTCGTGGCCTCCCGACGGATGTGGTTTCTGACAGGAGTCCCCAGTCTGTTTCCAAATTTTGGAGAGAATTTTGTCGGCTACTGGGGAGAGAGTTAGCCTTTCTTCTGGTTACCATCCTCTGAGCATTGGGCAGACCGAGCGAGACAATCAGGATCCTGTGCGGGTGTTACGATGTTTGGTTTCTCAGAACCCATCCTCTTGGAGCCAACAGCTCTCTTGGGTGGAGTACGCACACAATTCATTGCCAGTGTCATCCACGGGCCTCTCTCCATTTGAGTGTAGCTTAGGGTACCAGCCACCTATTTTTCCTAGTCTGGAATCCGAAGTCGCGGTCCCCACTGCCCACGCTTTCGTCCAGAAGTGCCACCGCACCTGGAGAACTGCTTGTCGGACGCTTCTCAAGGTGGGCGCGCGCACTAAGGCTTAGGCTGATCGCGTCTACGTTGTCGTTCAAAAAGTGTGGTTTTCTAGTAAAGATATTCCGCTTCACTCCATATCTAGTAAGTTGGCTCCTAAATTCATTGTCACTAAAGTTCTTAGCCCAGTGGCAGCAAACTTCCTCCAGTGTACAGGACAATCCATCCCGTTTTTCACGTATCCAAATTGAAACCCGTTTTTCACTCTCCTATTAATCCGCCCCCCTGTAACATTAGTCCACCAAGGCGAGCGTGGGGATGAACCCAAGTGCAGCTTTATTTAACAAAGTGAAAACCAAAAATACAAATAAGGACTTGACTTAACTTGGACAGACTTGACTTGGTTTGGACAGACTTGACTTGGCTTGGACAGACTAGACACAAACAGACTGCAGGTTACAAAATCAATACACGACCAGAGACAATTGCTACATGAGGGCTATATATACCAAACAATCAAGGACACATGACTTAACCAACCAATCAGAACAAGACACATAGACAAGGGTAACACATGACAAGATCACAGGAGGGGCAAGGAACACATGACTAGACAGGAACCATGACTAAACTCCAAAATAAAAGACATGAGAACAATGAACAAGAAACACAACAAAACCCAAACCCCACATTACATATCCCCCCCCTAAGGTCGGCTCCAAATGCACAAACAAAACCCAAACCTAACAAGTCCAGGAGGGTGGTAGAGCGAAGGTGGAACAGGGGGAGGGATGGAGGGCCAGGTCCATGAAGGGGAACAGGATCTGGATAATGACATGGACCGTGGAACAATGGGCAAGACCATGGGTCATGAAACAGTGGTAGACCGTGAAACAGTGGAGGGCCAGGGGACCACCAGGTCAGATCCAGAAGAGCATGGAGCCATGGCAGAGCAGGCAGCCATGGAGGAGCAGAAGGGCACCAGGGCGGAGCAGGCGGAGCTGAAGGGCACCAGCAGATGTCCACCAATGTAGAGCTAACAAGGCAGGTGCCCACCAAGGCGGATCAGGTGGGAGTTCATGAACGGTCTCCTTGGCCATGACAGGATGGGCAGAGAGTTCAGAAATGGATGCTGCCGCCTCGGGAGGTTCTGCAACGGACGCCGCTGCCTCAGCAGGTTCTGCAGCGGACGTCGCCACCTCTGAGGCAGACTCGTGGACAGGGGAGGTCTCTGGGGCAGACTCGTGGACAGGGGAGGCCTCTGGGGCAGACTCGTGGACAGGGGAGGCCTCTGGGGCAGACTCCTGGACAGGGGAGGCCTCTGGGGCAGACTCGTAGACAGGGGAGGCCTCTGGGGCAGACTCCTGGACAGGGGAGGCCTCTGGGATGCCAGCTGCTCGCACTGATATCAGAGGTGGATCCATCACACTGGAAATCAGTCTCATCAGTCCTGGCCCAAGCTCCGCATCTGCAGGAGCTTGGGTACTATATCCCCCCCCAAAAAAATTCTTAGGGGAAACTTGCATGGCATCCATTTCATGACGGGCTTCTGGCAAGATGGTCAGGGCATGACAAGGCTCTGGCGTGGCAGCCATCTTGACTGTAAGCTCTGACATGGCAGTCATGATGGGTCCAGACTCAGGAGTAGCAGCCGTGACATGACGAGGTTCTGACATGATGGTCGTGGCATGGTGAGGCTCAGGCGTGGTGGCCATCTTGGCCGGGGAATCAGGCGTGGTGGCCATCTTGGCCGGAGAATCAGGCGTGGCGGCCATCTTGTAAACAGTCCTTGGCCATTTTGTGAAGAGGCTCTTGAGTGGCCGGCATGATGTGAGCAGGCCCTGGCTTGGCAGGCCTTAACGTGAGCAGGCCCTGGCTTGGCAGGCGTGACGTGAGCAGGCCCTGGCTTGGCAGGCGTGACGTGAGCAGGCCCTGGAGTAGCAGGCGAGACGTGAGCAGGCCCTGGAGTAGCAGGCGTGATGTGAGCAGGCCCTGGAGTAGCAGGCGTGACATGAGCAGGCCCTGGAGTAGCAGACATGATAGTCGGGACAGGATAATGCTCCGGTGTGGTGGGTACCGGAAGATAGCAGGATTCCTCTTCCACAATCCCCACAGTGAACGAGGAACCACTCAACCGGAGTGCAAAGTCAATATATTTGGCCAGAGTCCAGTCAGGCGTGTGACATGGCATTAACAAAGAGATTTCTTCTGTGAGGCCAAAACGGAAAATGTCTTTGCGGGCCACATCATTAAAGTCCACTAAATGGCACAATCCACAGAAGTCCTGAACATAATCCTCTATGGCCCTGTCGCCTTGACGAAGGCAGAGGAGGCGAGAAGCTGCTGGGTTCGTGGTAGCGGTCGTGTATTCTGTAACATTAGTCCACCGAGGCGAGCGTGGTGATGAACCCAAGTGCAGCTTTATTTAACAAAGTGAAAACCCAAAATACAAATAAGGACTTGACTTAACTTGAACAGACTTGCCTTGGCTTGGCAGGCCTTAACGTGAGACAGACTAGACACAAATAGACTGCAGGTTACAACATCAATACACGACCAGAGACAATTGCTACATGAGGGCTATATATACCAAACAATCAAGGACACATGACTTAACCAACCAATCAGAACAAGACACATAGACAAGGGTAACACATGACAAGATCACAGGAGGGTAAAACTCCACTAAAGCCCCCAACTCCACTAAAGCTCCTGGTAGCGCCGAGACGTAGCGCTCCTAGGAGGAGGGGTACTGTCACGGTTGAGGAGGTTCACCGGCCTCTTCTGGGAGGGATGGGCGACAGCATCCAAACATCCCAGTTTACCTAAATTCTCTATGGCTACGAACCTGTGCCTTTATCTGAGAGAAAAGCTATTAAACAAAAACAAATATGTTTTCAACCTAGACTTAAACACAGACTGTGTCTGAGTCCCAAATACTAATAGGAAGGCCATAACTGTTCCAGAACCGGGGGGTTTTGTAGGGAAAAAAAAAACTATCCCCCCAGCCACAGTCTTTACTATTCAAGATACTAATAAAGAGTCTGCACCTTTAAAAACAGCTGAACACACACCAGCTGATTCAGTTGTTTTTTTTCCATTCAGATTCCCCTAAAGACACCAGAGCTGTGGTTCTTTCTTCTGGAGACACAGTGGAGGGGGATTCAGTGACTCTGAGCTGTAGCAGTGATGCAAACCCTCCTGTACTCACTTATTCCTGGTTTAAGCAGAGAGCAGCTGCAGACACACTGCTGACAACAGGCCAGAATTACACCATCAGCAACATCAGCTCCCAGCACAGCGGACTGTACTACTGCACTGCTCACAACCAGCTGGGACAGCACAACTCTACACCAACACGCCTGGATGTGTTATGTAAGTGCAGTGTAAAACTTTTATGTAGCTGTGTAAAGCAGACGTTTTAAAGCAAAATTGTTCTAGTACTGACATTTCTGTACAAGAAGCTATGCAATTCCTGAACCACAGTTTGTGTGGAAAAAAGAAATAGCATGTTTTAAATAAAACAATGAGATAATAACTCAAAATATTGACATAACATCTTGAAATAACAAGATCTTAATTCAAAATAATGATGTATTACATGAAAAAACAACAGCAAAACAGTTCAACCATTTTAACAGCTTGTTATTCAGGACTTTTATAAAATCAAATGCTATCAGGGACAGCAGCACACCATCAGGCAGCAGGATTAACATGTATAATGAAAGAGAGAGATAGAACAGATTATTTGGTATGCTCCTCCACTACAGGGTGTACATTGTGAGTGCAAGCAGGGACTCCAGCAGTCCTAGTTATGACAGTATAACTAAATGGGACAGTCAGAAGATAACAGTTATGATGGCACACTGGGACATAAAGCGTCTCACCACTCCACTGTCAACAAACCTGAGGGACTGTGTAAGACAGGGGTGGGCGACAGCATCCAAACATCCCAGTTTACCAAAATTCTCTATGGCTACGAACCTGTGCCTTTATCTGAGAGAAAAGCTATTAAACAAAAACAAATATGTTTTCAACCTAGACTTAAACACAGACTGTGTCTGAGTCCCAAATACTAATAGGAAGGCCATAACTGTTCCATAACCGGGGGGTTTTGTAGGGGGAAAAAAACTATCCCCCCAGCCACAGTCTTTACTATTCAAGATACTAATAAAGAGTCTGCACCTTTAAAAACAGCTGAACACACACCGGCTGATTCAGTTGTTTTATTTCCATTCAGATTCCCCTAAAGACACCAGTGCAGTCGTTCTTTCCTCTGGAGACACTGGAGGGGGGTTCAGTGACTCTGAGCTGTAGCAGTGATGCAAACCCTCCTGTTCTCAACTACACCTGGTTTAAGCAGAGAGCAGCTGCAGACACACTGCTGACAACAGGCCAGAATTACACCATCAGCAACATCAGCTCCCAGCACAGCGGACTGTACTACTGCACTGCTCGCAACCAGCTGGGACAGCACAACTCTACACCAACACACATGGATGTGTTATGTAAGTGCAGTGTAAAACTTTTATGTAGCTGTATAAAGCAGACGTTTTAAAGCAAAATTGTTCTAGTACTGACATTTCTGTACAAAAAGCTATGCAATTCCTGAACCACAGTTTGTGTGGAAAAAAGAAATAGCATGTTTTAAATAAAACAATGAGATAATAACTCAAAATATTGACATAACATCTTGAAATAACAAGATCTTATTTCAAAATAATGATGTATTACATGAAAAAACAACAGCAAAACAGTTCAACTATTTTAACAGCTTGTTATTCCGGACTTTTATAAAATCAGATGCTATCAGGGACAGCAGCACACCATCAGGCAGCAGGATTAACATGTATAATGAAAGAGAGAGAGAGAACAGATTATTTGGTATGCTCCTCCACTACAGGGTGTACATTGTGAGTGCAAGCAGGGACTCCAGCAGTCCTAGTTATGACAGTATAACTAAATGGGACAGTCAGAAGATAACAGTTATGATGGCACACTGGGACATAAAGCGTCTCACCACTCCACTGTCAACAAACCTGAGTCACTGTGTAAGACAGGGGTGGGCGACAGCATCCAAACATTCCACTTTACCAAAATTCTCTATGGCTACGAACCTGTGCCTTTATCTGAGAGAAAAGCTATTAAACAAAAACAAATATGTTTTCAACCTAGACTTAAACACAGACTGTGTCTGAATCCCAAATACTAATAGGAAGGCCATAACTGTTCCATAACCGTTTTGTTTTGTAGGGGGAAAAAAACTATCCCCCCAGCCACAGTCTTTACTATTCAAGATACTAATAAAGAGTCTGCACCTTTAAAAACAGCTGAACACACACCAGCTGATTCAGTTGTTTTATTTCCATTCAGATTTCCCTAAAGACACCAGTGCAGTGGTTCTTTCTTCTGGAGACACAGTGGAGGGGAGTTCAGTGACTCTGAGCTGTAGCAGTGATGCAAACCCTCCTGTTCTCAACTACACCTGGTTTAAGCAGAGAGCAGCTGCAGACACACTGCTGACAACAGGCCAGAATTACACCATCAGCAACATCAGCTCCCGGCACAGCGGACTGTACTACTGCACTGCTCGCAACCAGCTGGGACAGCACAACTCTACACCAACACACCTGGATGTGTTATGTAAGTGCAGTGTAAAACTTTTATGTAGCTGTATAAAGTAGATGAACAAAAATAATAAAAATAAAGCCTCATATTGTTTATGATTTGTTTCTGAAGGCTCAGAGGAGAACACAGGTTTAAAAGTCATCTTGGTGGGACTGGTCGTCTTCCTGGCAGTAACACTCTTCTCAGGAGCTCTGTGGATGTGGTATGTTAAATGTCAACATACTCAATATATATTCGAAACACGATTAAAATTAAATACTTATTTACAGTTAGCATGAACATGTGCTTGCTCTTTCTCAGGAAGAGGAAGAGGAGCTCAGCTAATGGCCACAGCAGCACTGGTGACGGCGAACAGGTGAGTGAAGGTGAAAAGAGGGACTATTTGATCAGGTGACATGTTCAAATATGAACTTTATCCTTTTCAGCCTCCGTCTGCTGCTGTGTATGAAAATGTCCCAGCCTCAAACCTCAGAGGGAGAGTCGCCTCAGATGATCAGGATAACGTTCAGTATGCCAGTGTTGTTTTTAACTCGCACACACAGGAAGCGTCTCTGTCACCCAGACTTCCTCCAGACACCACAGAGGAAGAGGATGTTCAGTACGCTGCTGTGAACTTTAGCAGGAACACTGCTGCCATCCAGTGAGCAAATCATTATCATTACACATTACATCACATTAATTACATTAATTGTGCTGCTCAGTCTACTTCATTAAGTTAATTAAGTGACTGATTAGAAATATAAGACATTACACTATTCTAGTCTTTAAATCACCTCTTTTTGTTCCACAGGCTCGTGGCAGACGAAGCGGCTGAAGATTCATCTCAGATCTACAGCAAGATCCAGAAAATCACCAGAAAGAGAACGAGCTGAGAGAGATGTGATCGTTCTGTTCTGTATCCAAACCGGGCACAAGAACAGGGGCGGCTTTGGCATTTTATCAGAGTAGCAGTATTGATGCTTCAGTAATGTATTGTCGTGCTTATATAGTACTGTATGCTGTTTTACTTTAGAAGTTATGCAGGTCAGGATTTTAAAGAGGAATTTAGATTATGATTAATTTTTTTCCCATCTGTTTTTTTTTTTTTTTGCTCCATTATAATCTTTATTAACATGTTTTTGATTTACTGATTTATTTTTTACATTTATTTAAATGATTCTATTCAATCTATAGTGCTATTTTTATTTTTAGTGATCTATATATGCTTTCTTTATGCATTCTGTTGTTTTCCAGCAATAATTATAAAACTTTTTTTAATGAAATTACCTAGTTACTTCATTTATCATTCAATCTCTGTCAGTTTGCTGGTCATATACATGACTAATGCTATGTAGTTTGCAAATGAATTAATCAGAAGTAAAACATCTTGTTAATAATCTATATTTCCTATTAGCTAGGATTTGACTTGCTGTCTAGCCAATTCTGCTTATGATTAAACTTTACGTTTGTGTTCAGTCAGTTCCCGCCTCCTCCTTGCCCATGTTCGAAGCATGTAACACACTTCACAGATGGGCAAGGAGGTGCAGAACATTGCCGAGAGCGTCACACTTCCTCCACCGGCTTGCCTTCTTCCCCTTGTACATCCTCGTGCCATCTCTTCCCCAGGCGGTGCACACGCACCCGCCATCCACGTGATTTAAAAGAAAATGTGATTCATCACGTTAACTTTTTGGTTAACTTTTAACTTTTTCAGGAATTTATGCTACAGTAGCTCTTCTGTGGGATCGAACCAGACCGGCCAGCCTTCGCTCCCCACATACATCAAAGAGCCTTGGGCGGCACTGACCCTGTCACTGGTTCACCAGTTGTCCTTCCTTGGACCACTTTTGGTAGGTATTAACCACTGCATACCGGGAACACCCCACAAGACCTGCAGTTTTGAAGATGATCTGACCCAGTCCTCTAGCAATCCCAATTTGGCCCTTGACAAAGTCGCTCAGATCCTTACGTTTTTTCCTGCTTCCGAAACATCACCTTCGAAAACTGTTCACTTGATGCCTAATACATCTCACCCCTTGACAGGTGCCATTGTAAACCCGACCCAAGTACTGACACCTTATTTGTGGAAAAGTGTGAACGTTATACACGATTACAATCGAATCGAAAAATGCCAAAGGAACATTTTTGTGTATATCTTTGTGTGTGTGTGTGTGTGTGTGTGTGTGTGTGTGTGTGTTTGTGTGTGTGTGGCCATGAACTGAGGCTATTCATTTTTTAAAAATCTGTTTAACCTATTCTGTCAGTTACCACCACTAACCCAAATAAATAAATAAATAAATAAATAAAGAAATAAATAAACTCTCTAAAATTGCATGTTGTTACAAGTTATTAATGTTACATTATCATTACTATTACTATTATTATGTTACTGCTAGTCATTTAATGTATTTCTGGGTTTAAAAACAAATCTTTATGTACAAACAGGAAGGCTGTAAACTTCAAGAGGTTGTCAGAGCACCTGTGGAGCAAAAGATCATAAAAACACTAGTGTGTAGGAGAGTTTGAAGTACCGGAAATGTCATTTATTATAAAATAGACTTGACTGATATCAACAAACTCATCTTGCAAAGGGGTAGAGTGTGTGGTGAGAAGTGTTAAGTGTGAAAGTGCTTCAATGTTTATTTCTAATTTTATTTATATTATGACATTCATCTGACATTCTAAGCAACGAACAACTTGAGTTCGGATTGGAAAGCGTGAGAAGCAATAGTATGGCAATAATCCAGCACAGGTGGAACAGTTTTTTTGAACAAAGTGTAAACAGATGAAGTAAAACAAGCCTTATTTCTGTAATCATTCACATTTTCTGCTATACAGTCACATAGCTGCTCAATTTCTAAGAGATAAATAAAAGAAAAACACCAGGAGGTCGGAATGTCTGCCGTGGTAGGCAAGCAGGTGATATCCTCACAGCTGGGCAATAATGTAAATCAGGAGTCTTCTAAAATGACAGTCACCACTGGGAGGTGCTAGAAGCAGCCTAGCAATAAGTGATTATAGAGACATCACATGGGTTTGTTTTGGTTTCTTTATTAATGTACCAGCAGCTTTATTAAGACAAATATCTTGAAGAATTTCAATATCAGACAGTCTCAACAAACTCAAACCTGACTGGTCAGCGCTCACAGTCTTTTGAAGGAACAGAAATAGAGACAGTCATAACAGATGAAACAAAGTAGAGGCAAAAAAATACAGTACATATTTAGCTAGGCCTAGTAAAAGAATTTTTTTTTGTAGCTGAAAAGAAAGAAAAATAGAATAAGAATGCTGTGTTAATCAGACTTGAATACCTTCACGTGTAAAAACAAAGAGGAAGCCAAAATAGGGAGGTGTGACAACACAATGCTGTGTCAAGTGCACTACTCATCTTCCGTGTCTTTACTGCTAGTGTCATGAAGAAGCTCATAACTGCTTACAAGTGCAGTACGAGTGAAGGAGGAACAGGCTTTATAAGGCGGTTAATATTCATTAAAAGAGAAAGATAGATTTATTTTGTATTTATAAGGACATTTTTGGTCAAAATTCTACACGTGGTGGATCTTCAAGCGTCGGCTGTCTGAAGGCTGATGTCACCATGTTTTACAGAATGTCGAGAAATATTACAGTAGCAGCAATCCTCATGTTACTGACAGGTAACCTTTTCAGATATTTCAGCTCTTTCTGCTGTTTTTATGTGCTGTTGTGTCACTACTGCAACACAAAAGCCCTAAACATGTCTCTGTGTTTGGAAGTATTTTTATAAATTTGACAGGATTTGGGTGCAGGCAAAAACATTTGTAGGATGTTGTGAAAGTAAAAGACAAAAGTTATAGATAAACCTATGAATAATTGCAAATTCTACTGACGTGTGTGTATATGTATGTATGTGTGTGTGTGTGTGTGTGTGTGTACATATATATATATATATATATATATATATATATATATATATATATATATATATATATATATATATATATATATATATGAAATCATTATATTATTTTTTCATTATCAAATAATTTTATTACAGTATATTATTAATGTATTATATAATATACGATACATTAATGTCCTGCACCTTTCTTTTTACGTGTGAGTTTATGTGTCCTGTTAATTCTATAACCCCGGATGAGGTTTATGAACGGTTTCAACCTGAGTTCTATTTTTATCATCATTTTCACACCTCCTTCACTCATTCGCTATGTGTGACTGCAGCAGTGGTTAAAACTGTGGTTGCACTCTTGCTGGTCAATGCATGAGCCATTGCTTTATGTGTTTAACTCACTTTAATTTGTGTTTCTGCTGTGTGTGTGTGTGTGTGTGTGTGTGTGTGTGTGTTCCAGGAGTTCAGGCTCAGCACAGTGTAACTCTCTCCTCTCAGAGTCTCTGTGCTGTTACTGGATCTACAGTAAAAATCTCCTGTACATTTACAACACGTGATCACTCCATTGTCACACAGAGAGAGTGGTATCAAGTCCAGAGCTCTGAAGGAGAACCACAAGCCCTGAGCAAAGATCCACAATACTCAGGACGAGTGTCTGTAAGAACCTGGTGGTCTGACTGTGAGCTGACACTGAGAAATGTGAGAGTGAGTGACTCTGGAGTTTATAACTTTAGATTTAAAACACAGAGAAGTGTCTGGATATCAGCCTTATCTGGAGTTCGACTGACTGTTACAGGTAATACACACACACACACACACACACTTTATTGTATAATATGTAGTATGTATTTCAGGTATGTAGTATTTACAGAGTTTTGCTACATAATTGTGTGTAGACTTGCAGTTGAAGGTGAACCCTAACACTGTAGGACAGAGAAAAGTGAAAGTGACCTGTAGCTCCACCTGCAGCATCAGCACATACAGTTTCTACTGGTACAGGAATGGCAATTACATCAGATATACCACTGACGCCTCCATTGTGCTCGACTCAACCAGTCCACATGATGAAGGCAGCTACTCCTGTCAGGTGTATGGGAAAGAACACCGCTCTCCTCCAGTGTGTAAGTGTCAGAGTAAATCTGTCCCTCAGCATCAAACTGAAAACAGTAACTCATATGGCTGTCATTAAAACATCATGATTTGCTTATATCGTTGTTTCTGAAATGGTGACTTAATTTGAAAAATTTAAAAAAAAAGTTTCTAGATCAGTGATGGTGTGAGATATTTAATATTTTAATTAATGATTTAGCAAATAATTTAATAATAGATCAGTTAATAAATTGGTGGTGCTGTTCAACATAAGTCTAAACACGTCACGTCACTTCACAGTTCTACCTCACAATATAAATTTTCTGTGACACAGAGAATAAACACGTCTGATCTGCGAAATGTTTATAAAAACAGAAAATATGGTGTTTTGACTCATAAATCTATTAAAAGCTCCACAGGTACAATATGTCCTGTTGCTATTTTTATTTTATGTTATACATTGGAGGGAGAAATGCAAATCTAGATTTAGATCAGATGTTAGAATTGTACTGATCCAGATTTGCTTTCCTTTAATCAAATATTTTACTGGTTTACAGAACAACTCGCATTTCACATTCATTTCAGCCTCAGATGTGTAAATGAAGCTCTCACAATTCGAGTTCTTTCTTCCTATGTGTACCTCTCTGTGTGTTTCAGGTGTACTGGGTAAAGAGTGTTGGGGTGTGACTTACACTCCTGAACATGTGTGTGCTCTGAAAGACACATTGATTGATTTGTCCTGCTCTTATAAACACCCTGCAGGCCACACAGTGATAAAATCAGTGTGGTTCATTAAAGAGCAGGCTGATGCTGAGCCTGTCGATGTGAGAGAGGATGAGGAGTATCAGGGCCGAGTGCAGTACACACACAGCTCCCAGAATAACTGTAGTCTGAGAATCACTAACCTGAGAGAGAGAGACACTCAAACCTACAGATTCAGATTCAACACTGATGATCCTAAAGGGAAATACACCGGCCAACCTGGAGTCTCTCTGTCTGTTACAGGTAATGCCACATAATTATACATTTATTTAACTGCATTTACAGAGATGAAATAAATGAAAATAATAAACCAGTTTATTATTTGCAGAACTGAAGGTTACAGTATCAGACTTGAGTAATGGGTATAAAAAGCTGAGCTGTTTCACCACCTGCACTCTGTCTAACAACCCCACTTACATCTGGTACAAGAACGGACAGCATGTCACTGACCAGGACAGAAATGAAATGTATGTCAGTAGTGAGGATGCAGGCAGCTACTCCTGTGCTGTAAGAGGACATGAGGAGCTTCGTTCTCCTGCTGTCTGTAAGAGCTCACTTTACACTTCACTCATTCTGTCATCATCTCACTGCCAGCTTCTGTTAAACTACAGTAAACTCACATGCAGTGATACATGAATAAGTGACGCTTTAGGCTTTTTTAAGTTTGGATTTCTGTTCTAACTCATATTGTGTGTTTTAGGTGTTTTTGTTGAGAAGAGCTGCTGGAGTGTGACTTACTCCACCCAGACTATCTGCTCTCTGATTGGCTCATCAGTGGACATACTGAGTTACTATACCTTTCCTAACAATCAGAAAATGACAAAAGTGTTCTGGTTCATTAAAGAGCAGGCTGATGCTGAGGCTGTGGATATGAGAGAGGATAAGGAGTATCAGGGCCGAGTGCAGTACACACACAGCTCCCAGAATAACTGTAGTCTGAGAATCACTAACCTGAGAGAGAGAGACGCTCAAACCTACAGATTCAGATTCTACACTGATGGGGGTAATTACACTGGTGAACATGGAGTCTCTCTGTCTGTCACAGGTAATGCCACACAATTATACATTTACTTAATTATATTTAGATGAAAATAATACATTTGTTAATTATTTGCAGATCTGAGGATTACAGTCTCAGACTTGAGTGACCAGTACATAAAGTTGAGCTGCATCACCACCTGCCCTCTGTCTAACAACCCCACTTACATCTGGTACAAGAACGGACAGCGTGTGTCTGACTGTAAATCTGCCTCCTGCTCTGTAGCTGCAGTCAGTGGTGCGGTCAGTTACAGCTGTGCTGTTGAAGGCCATGACTGTCTCCTCTCTCCTCCAGTGTGTGAGTGTAGATTTCACTCTCCTCAATCATAGTACATCTATATCTATATCAAATGCTGATCCTGAACACACACCAGCTGATTCAGTTGTTTTTTTTCCATTCAGATTCCCCTAAAGACACCAGAGCTGTGGTTCTTTCTTCTGGAGACACAGTGGAGGGGGATTCAGTGACTCTGAGCTGTAGCAGTGATGCAAACCCTCCTGTTCTCACCTACTCCTGGTTTAAGCAGAGAGCAGCTGCAGACACACTGCTGACAACAGGCCAGAATTACACCATCAGCAGCATCAGCTCCCAGCACAGCGGACTGTACTACTGCACTGCTCGCAACCAGCTGGGACAGCACAACTCTACACCAAAACGCCTGGACGTGTTATGTAAGTGCAGTGTAAAACTTTTATGTAGCTGTATAAAGCGGATGTTTTAAAGCAAAATTGTTCTAGTACTGACATTTCTGTACAAGAACCTATGCAATTCCTGAACCACAGTTTGTGTAGAAAAAAGAAATAGTATGTTTTGAATAAAAAAAAGAGATAATAACTCAAAATATTTACATAACATCTTGAAATAACAAGATCTTAATTCAAAGTAATGATGTATTACGTGAAAAAACAATAACAAAACAGTTCAACTATTTTAACAGTTTGTTATTCAGGACTTTTATAAAATCAAATGCTATCAGGGACAGCAGCACACCATCAGGCAGCAGGATTAACATGTATAATGAAAGAGAGAGAGAGAGAGAGAGAACAGATTATTTGGTATGCTCCTCCACTACAGGGTGTACACTGTGAGTGCAAGCAGGGACTCCAGCAGTACAAGTTATGACAGTATAACTAAATGGGACAGTCAGAAGATAACAGTTATGATGGCACACTGGGACATAAAGCGTCTCACCACTCCACTGTCAACAAACCTGAGTCACTGTTTAAGACAGGGGTGGGCGACAGCATCCAAACATCCCAGTTTACCTAAATTCTCTATGGCTACGAACCTGTGCCTTAATCTGAGAGAAAAGCTATTAAACAAAAACAAATATGTTTTCAACCTAGACTTAAACACAGACTGTGTCTTAGTCCCAAATACTAATAGGAAGGCCATAACTGTTCCATAACCGGGGGGTTTTGTAGGGAAAAAAAAAACTATCCCCAGTGCCACAGTCTTTACTATTCAAGATACTAATAAAGAGTCTGCACCTTTAAAAACAGCTGAACACACACCAGCTGATTCAGTTGTTTTTTTTCCATTCAGATTCCCCTAAAGACACCAGAGCAGTGGTTCTTTCCTCTGGAGACACAGTGGAGGGGGGTTCAGTGACTCTGAGCTGTAGCAGTGATGCAAACCCTCCTGTACTCACTTATTCCTGGTTTAAACAGAGAGCAGCTGCAGACACACTGCTGACAACAGGCCAGAATTACACCATCAGCAGCATCAGCTCCCGGCACAGCGGACTGTACTACTGCACTGCTCGCAACCAGCTGGGACAGCACAACTCTACACCAACACACCTGGATGTGTTATGTAAGTCAAGTGTAAAACTTTTATGTAGCTGTATAAAGCAGACGTTTTAAAGCAAAATTGTTCTAGTAGTGACATTCCTGTACAAGAAGCTATGCAATTCCTGAACCACAGTTTGTGTGGAAAAAAAGAAATTGCATGTTTTAAATAAAACAATGAGATAATAACTCAAAATATTGACATAACATCTTGAAATAACAAGATCTTATTTCAAAATAATGATGTATTACATGAAAAAACAACAGCAAAACAGTTCAACTATTTTAACAGCTTGTTATTCAGGACTTTTATAAAATCAGATGCTATCAGGGACAGCAGCACACCATCAGGCAGCAGGATTAACATGTATAATGAGAGAGAGAGAGAGATAGAACAGATTATTTGGTATGCTCCTCCACTACAGGGTGAACATACATTGTGAGTGCAAGCAGGGACTCCAGCAGTACTAGTTATGACAGTATAACTAAATGGGACAGAAGATAACACAGTTATGATGGCACACTGGGACATAAAGCGTCTCACTACTCCACTGTCAACAAACCTGAGTGGCTGTGTAAGACAGGGGTGGGAGACAGCATCCAAACATCCCAGTTTACCAAAATTCTCTGTGGCTATGAACCTGTGCCTTTATCTGAGAGAAAAGCTATTAAACAAAAACAAATATGTTTTCAATCAAACACAGACTGTGTCTGAGTCCCAAATACTAATAGGAAGGCCATAACTGTTCCATAACCAGGGGGTTTTGTAGGGAAAAAAAAAACTATCCCCCCTGCCACAGTCTTTACTATTCAAGATACTAATAAAGAGTCTGCACCTTTAAAAACAGCTGAACACACACCAGCTGATTCAGTTGTTTTATTTCTAATCAGATTCCCCTAAAAACACCAGAGCAGTGGTTCTTTCTTCTGGAGACACAGTGGAAGGGGGTTCAGTGACTCTGAGCTGTAGCAGTGATGCAAACCCTCCTGTTCTCAACTACTCCTGGTTTAAGCAGAGAGCAGCTGCAGACACACTGCTGACAACAGGCCAGAATTACAGCATCAGCAACATCAGCTCCCAGGACAGCGGACTGTACTACTGCACTGCTCGCAACCAGCTGGGACAGCACAACTCTACACCAACACACCTGGATGTGTTAGGTAAGTGCCGTGTAAAACTTTTATGTAGCTGTATAAAGCAGATGAACAAAAACGACAAAAGTAAAGCCTCATATTGTTTATGATTTGTTTCTGAAGGCTCAGAGGAGAACACAGTGTTAAAGGTCATCATGGTGGGACTGGTCGTCTTCCTGGCATTAACACTCCTCTCAGGAGCTCTCTGGATGTGGTATGTTAAATGTCAACATACTGAATATATTTGAAACACGATTAAAATTAAATACTCCTTTACAATTAACATGAACATGTGCTTGCTGTTTCTCAGGAAGAGGAAGTGGAGCTCAGCTAATGGCCACAGCAGCACTGGTGACAGCGGACAGGTGAGTGCAGGTGAAAGGAGGGACTGTTTGATCATGTGACATGTTCAAATGTGAACGTTATCCTGTGCTCCTTTTCAGCCTCCGTCTGCTGCTGTGTATGAAAATGTCCCAGCCTCAAACCTCAGAGGGAGAGTCGATGATCAGGATAATGTTCACTATGCCAGTGTTGTTTTTAACTCGCACACACAGGAAGAGTCTCTGTCACCCAGACTTCCTCCAGACACCACAGAGGAAGAGGATGTTCAGTACGCTGCTGTGAACTTTAGCAGGAACACTGCTGCCATCCAGTGAGCAAATCATTATCATTACACCAACACTAATTGTGCTGCTCAGTCTATTTCATTAAGTTCATTAAGTGACTGATTAGAATTGTAAGACATTACACTATTCTAGTCTTTAAATCACCTCTTTTTGTTCCACAGGCTTGTGGCAGATGAAGCGGCAGAAGATTCATCTCAGATCTACAGCAAGATCCAGAAAATCACCAGAAAGAGAACGAGCTGAGAGAGTTGTGATCATTCTGTTCTGTATCCAAATCGAACAGGAGAAGAGGCGCGGCTTTGGCATTTTATCAGAGTAGCAGTATTGATGCTTCAGTAGTGTATTGTAGTGCTTATATAGTACTGTATGCTGTTTTACCTTAGCAATTGTATATGCAGGTCAGGATTTTTAAGAGGAATTTAGATTAAGGATCAATTTTTTTTACATCTGTTTTTTTTTTTTTTTGTTCCATTATAATCTTTATTAACGCGTCTTTGCTTTATTCATTTATTTTTTTTTACATTTATTTTAATGCTATTCAATCTATAGTGCTCTTTTTATTTTAAGTGATCTATATATGCTTTCTTTATGCATATAAAGAAAGCATATATAGGCTGTCAGGATGCACGCCTGACACTGAGTTGTCGAATCAGTGAGAGAGAGTAATAAAGTAGCGGCTGGATACGCTTGAGTGAGAGAGAGAGAGATGCATGCGTGTCTTATGTATGCCTTCGATTTTTGTTTTACGTTCTGTTTGCGTTCTGTTTTTGATTAAACTTTACTTTTGTGTTCAGTCAGTTCCCGCCTCCTCCTTGCCCATCTTCGAAGAATGTAACACACTTCACAGATAGGCAAGGAGGAACAGAACATTGCCCAGAGCATCACACTGCCTCCACCAGCTTGTCTTCTTCCCATTGTACATCCTGGTGCCATCTCTTCCCCAGAAGACGCCCCCGGCTGTCCACATGATGTAAAAGAAAACATAATTCATCAGACCAGGCCACCGTCTTCCATTGCTACTGCTATGCAGGCCCAAATGCAGCAAGCTGTGATGCACTGTGTGTTCTGACACCTTTCTATCATAGCCAGCATTAACTTTTTCAGCAATTTGTGCTACAGTAGCTCTTCTGTGAGATCGAACCAGACGGGCCAGCCTTCGCTCCCCACGTGCATCAAAGAGCCTTGGCCTCCATTGTCCCTGTTGCCAGTTCACCGGTTGTCCTTCCTTGGACCACTTTTGGTAGGTATTAACCACTGCATACCGGGAACACCCCACAAGACCTGCCGTTTTGGAGATGCTCTGACCCAGTCGTCTAGCAATCACAATTTAGCGCCTGTCAAAGTCACTCAGATCCTTACACTTGCCCATTTTTCCTGCTTCCAACACATCAACATCAAAAACTGTCTGTTCACTTGCTGCCTAATATATCTCACCCCTTGATAGGTGCCAGTGTAACGAGATAATCAATGCTATTCACGTCACCTGTCAGTGGTTTTAATGTTATGGCTGATCGGTGTATATTTAATGCTTCACAACCAAGGAGGGAAAACACAGAACTTAAATAGGGTGAGTAAGTAGGGGAACACAAAACAGCTATGCACAAACATAGGAAGAAATAAAAAAAAATGTGAGTGAGGGAGCTCTCTGGTCTGGGGGAGTTGTCCATGGTGAACGTGACAAAAGATTCCCCATCCTCGACTCACGCCCACTTCCATAGCTGTGATCGGCTACGTTTACATGCACATCAAATTCCGTTTAAGGTCTATATTCGGGTTGCAGCCATATTCCGAATACGATGTTTATATGCGTACAGGCATCGGAATATTTGCATATCGCATATTACCCCAAACTTGTCCTCCTTATAATGTGAGCTTTACAATCAATTTTTACATTCTTTTAATAACTTAATGCATTATATTGTTTTAATCCAGAGAAGGTTTTTTAATACAAAAAGTTAAATAAATACATTAATCAAGAACTAATTAAATCAACTCATTGTTTTACTTTGAAATAATTAAATTACATAAATGATCATATTGAAAAATACCAGTACACTTCATACTAATCACATTATCTATATTTTCACAAAAGGCTCCTTACTTGAGGCTTTACAACACTGGGAGCTCTAGTGCCATCTGGTGGTTAAAAGGATGAAGTGCAGATAGCAGCCCAGTCTAGTCCTATAATTTTATTAATTTACATTTAACTGAGCTCTAGTCCTTGACATGTTACAGCAGAGGCAAGGCTCATGTGGGCTTATCTGAAGAAAATACAGCTATGATTTTATTTATCCATTTAATTAGTAATCTCTATCCACTGTATCTGTAGAACAAGATCACATTTTATCACTAAATCCTTCAGCTTGTACACACAGAGATATCATCACCTCATCACAGTGGTTACAGGAAGACAGCTCCATGATTTGTTCTAAACCCAACACCAATACTGACACCTTATTGGTGGAAAAGTGTGAACATTATACATGATTATAATCGAATCAAAAAATGCCAAAGGAACTTTATTGTGATATCTTTGTGTGTGTGTGTGTGTGTGTGTGGCCATAATCTGAGGCTATTCATTTTTTTAAATCTGTTTAACATATTCTATCAATTAACACCACTAACCCAAATAAATAAATAAATAAATAAATAATCTCTCTAAAATTGCATGTTGTTACAAGTTATTAATGTTATATTATCATTATTATTACTATTATTATGTTACTGCTAGTCATTTAATGTATTTCTGGGTTTAAAAACAAATCTTTATGTACAAACAGGAAGGCTGTAAACTTTAAGAGGTTGTCAGAGCGCCTGTGGAACAAAAGCTCATTAAAACACTAGTGTGTAGGAGAGTTTGAAGTACCGGAAATGTCATTTATTATAAAATAGACTTGAGTGATGTGGTCAAACTCATCCTGCAAAGGGGTAGAGTGTGTGGTGAGAAGTGTGAAGTGTGAAAGTGCTTCAATATTTATTTATAATGAAACACCAGGAGGTCTGAATGTCTGCCGTGGTAGGCAAGCAGGTGATATCCTCACAACTGGGCAATAATGTAAAACAGGAGTCTTCTAAAATGACGGTCACCACTGGGAGGTGCTAGAAGCAGCCTAGCAATAAGTAATTATAGAGACATCACATGGGTTTGTTTTGGTTTCTTTATTAATGCACCAGCAGCTTTATTAAGACAAGTATCTTGAAGAATTTCAATATCAGACAGTCTCAACAAACTCAAACCTGACTGGTCAGCGCTCACAGTCTTTTGAAGGAACAGAAATAGAGACAGTCATAACAGATGAAACAAAGTAGAGGCAAAAAAATACAGTACATATTTAGCTAGGCCTAGTAAAAGAATTTTTTTTTTTTTAGCTGAAAAGAAAGAAAAATAGAATAAGAATGCTGTGTTAATCAGACTTGAATACCTTCACGTGTAAAAACAAAGAGGAAGCCAAAATAGGGAGGTGTGACAACACAATGCTGTGTCAAGTGCACTACTCATCTTCCGTGTCTTTACTGCTAGTGTCATGAAGAAGCTCATAACTGCTTACAAGTGCAGTACGAGTGAAGGAGGAACAGGCTGAAAAAGGCGGTTAATATTCATTGAAAGAGAAAGATAGATGTATTTTGTATTTATAAGGACATTTTTGGTCTAAATTCTACACGTTGTGGATCTTCAAGCATCGACTGTCTGAAGGCTGATGTCACCATGTTTTACAGAATGTCGAGAAATATTACAGTAGCAGCAATCCTCATGTTACTGACAGGTAAACTTTACAGATATTTCAGCTCTTTCTACTGTTTTTATGTGCTGTTGTGTCACTACTGCAACGGAAAAGCCCTAAACATGTCTGTGTGTTTGGAAGTATTTTTATAAATTTTATAAATGTGTTAAGATTTGGATGCAGGCAAGAACATTTGTAGGATGTTGTGGAGTAAAAGACAAAAGTTATAGAGCAAGAAACCAAATGAATTATTGCAGATTCTGATGAAACCTACATATATCAAATCATTATATGATATTATTTTTACACTGTCAAATCATTTTATTATAGTATATTGTAAATATATTATCTGATACATTAATATCCTGCAACTTTCTTTTTCTGTGTGAGGTTATTTGTACTGTTAATTCTATAACCCCAGATGAAGTTTAAGAACGGTGTCAAACTGAGTTCTATTTTCATCATCATTTTCACGCCTCCTTGGGCCACACCCTATGTGTGACTGAGAACAGCAGCAGCAGCAGTGTTTAAAACTGTGGTTACACTCTTGCTGGTTAATGCATGAGCCATTGCTTTATGTGCTTAACTCACTTTAATTTGTGCTTCTGGTGTGTGTGTGTGTGTGTGTTCCAGGAGTTCAGGCTCAGCACAGTGTAACTCTCTCCTCTCAGAGTCTCTGTGCTGTTACTGGATCTACAGTAAAAATCCCCTGTACATTTACAAAACCTTATCAGTCCAGTGTCACACAGAGAGAGTGGTATCGAGTCCAGAGCTCTGAAAGAGAACCACAAGCCCTGAGCAAAGATCCACAATACTCAGGACGAGTGTCTGTAAGAACCGGGTGGTCTGACTGTGAGCTGACACTGAGAAATGTGAGAGTGAGTGACTCTGGAGTTTATAACTTTAGATTTAAAACACAGAGCAGTGACTGGATATCAGCCTCATCTGGAGTTCGACTGACTGTTGCAGGTAATACACACACACACACATACACACTTTATTGTATAATATGTAATATGTATTTCCGGTATGTAGTATTTACAGAGTTTTGTTACATAATTGTGTGTAGACTTGCAGGTGAAGGTGAACCCTAACACTGTAGGACAGAGAGAAGTGAAAGTGACCTGTAGCTCCACCTGCAGCATCAGCACATACAGTTTCTATTGGTACAGGAATGACAATTACTTCAGATATAGCACTGATGCCTCCATTGTGCTCGACTCAACCAGTCCACATGATGAAGTCAGCTACTCCTGTCAGGTGTATGAGAGTGAACACCACTCTCCTCCAGTGTGTAAGTGTCAGAGTAAATCTGTCCCTCAGCATCAAACTGAAAACAGTAACTCATATGGCTGTCATTAAAACATCATGATTTGCTTATATCATTGTTTCTGAAATGGTGACTTAATTTGAATAATTAAAGAATAAAGGTTCTGTACCAGTGATGGTGTGGAAAAATATTTAATATTTTAATTAATGATTTATTAAATAATTTAATAATAGATCAGTTAATAAATTGGCGGTGCTTTTCAACAAAAGTCTGAACACGTCACTTCACTTCACAATTCTACCTCACAATATTTGCCTTCATTTTCACAGAGACACAGAGAATAAACACATCTGAGCTGCAAAATGTTTATAAAAACAGAGAATATGGTGTTTTGACTCTAATAAATCTATTAAAAGCTCCACAGATACAATAGGTCCTGTTGCTACTTTTATTTTATGTTATACATTGGAGGGAGAAATGCAAATCTATCTTTAGATCAGTTGTTAGAATTGTATTGTTCTTTAGATTTCTGTTCTCATTTTGTGTGTTTCAGGTCTTTTCGATAAGAAGAGCTGCTGGAGCGTGACTTACTCCACCCAGACTATCTGCTCACTGATTGGCTCATCAGTGGACATGCACAGTTATTACACCTTCCCTGATCATTACAAGGTCACAAAAGTGTTCTGGTTCATTAAAGAGCAGTTTGGTTCTGAGCCTGTGGATGTGAGAGAGGATAAGGAGTATCAGGGCCGAGTGCAGTACACACACAGCTCCCAGAATAACTGTAGTCTGAGAATCACTAACCTGAGAGAGAGAGACGCTCAAACCTACAGATTCAGATTCTACACTGATGATCCTAAAGGGAAATACACCGGCCAACCTGGAGTCTCTCTGTCTGTCACAGGTAATGTTGCACAATTATACATTTACTTCACTACATTTACAGAGATGAAATAAATGAAATTGATAAATCAGTTTATTATTTGCAGATCTGAAGGTTACAGCATCAGACTTGAGTAATGGGTATAAAAAGCTGAGCTGTTTCACCACCTGCACTCTGTCTAACAACCCCACTTACATCTGGTACAAGAACGGACAGCATGTCACTGACCAGGACAGAAATGAACTGTCTGTCAGTAGTGAGGATGCAGGCAGCTACTCCTGTGCTGTAAGAGGACATGAGGAGCTTCGCTCTCCTGCTGTCTGTAAGAACTCACTTTACACTTCACTCATTCTGTCTTCATCTCACTGCCAGCTTCTGTTAGACTACAGTAAACTCACATGCAGTGATACATGAATAAATGACGCTTTAGACTTTTTTAAGTTTGGATTTCTGTTCTAACTCATTTTGTGTGTTTCAGGTGTTTCTGATGAGAAGAGCTGCTGGAGTGTGACTTACTCCACCCAGACTATCTGCTCTCTGATTGGCTCATCAGTGGACATACTGAGTTACTATACCTTTCCTAACAATCAGAAAATGACAAAAGTGTTCTGGTTCATTAGAGAGCAGGCTGATGCTGAGCCTGTGGATGTGAAAGAGGATGAGGAGTATCAGGGCCGAGTGCAGTACACACAGAGCTCCCAGAATAACTGTAGTCTGAGAATCACTAACCTGACAGAGAGAGACGCTCAAACATACAGATTCAGATTCTACACTGATGGTCCTAAAGGCAAATACACCGGCCAGCCTGGAGTCTCTCTGTCTGTTACAGGTAATGCCACATAATTATACATTTACTTAACTACATTTACATAGATGAAATAAATGAAAATAATAAACTGAATTTATTATTTGCAGATCTGAAGATTATGGTATCGGACTCAGGTAGTGGACAAAAGAAGCTGAGCTGCATCACCACCTGCACTCTGTCTAACAGACCCACTTACATCTGGTACAAGAACGGACAGCGTGTGTCTGACTGTAAATCTGCCTCCTGCTCTGTAGCTGCAGTCAGTGGTGCGGTCAGTTACAGCTGTGCTGTTGAAGGCCATGACAGTCTCCTCTCTCCTCCAGTGTGTGAGTGCGGATTTCACTCTCCTCAATCATAGTATATATACATATCAAATGCTGATCCTGAACACACACCAGCTGATTCAGGTGTTTTATTTCTAATCAGATTCCCCTAAAGACACCAGAGCAGTGGTTCTTTCCTCTGGACACACAGTGGAGGGGGATTCAGTGACTCTGAGCTGTAGCAGTGATGCAAACCCTCCTGTTCTCACCTACTCCTGGTTTAAGCAGAGAGCAGCTACAGACATACTGCTGACAACAGGCCAGATTTACAGCATCAGCAGCATCAGCTCCCAGCACAGCGGACTGTACTACTGCACTGCTCGCAACCAGCTGGGACAGCACAACTCTACACCAAAACGCCTGGACGTGTTATGTAAGTGCAGTGTAAAACTTTTATGTAGCTGTATAAAGCAGACGTTTTAAAGCAAAATTGTTCTAGTACTGACATTTCTGTACAAAAAGCTATGCAATTCCTGAACCACAGTTTGTGTAGAAAAAAGAAATAGCATGTTTTAAATAAAACAATGAGATAATAACTCAAAATATTGACATAACATCTTGAAATAACAAGATCTTAATTCAAAATAATGATGTATTACATGAAAAAACAACAGCAAAACAGTTAAACTATTTTAACACCTTGATATTCAGGACTTTTATAAAATCAGATGCTATCAGGGACAGCAGCACACCATCAGGCAGCAGGATTAACATGTATAATGAAAGAGAGAGAGAGAGAGAGAGAGAGAGAGAGAGAGATAGAACAGATTATTTGGTATGCTCCTCCACTACAGGGTGTACATTGTGAGTGCAAGCAGGGACTCCAGCAGTACTAGTTATGACAGTATAACTAAATGGGACAGTCAGAAGATAACAGTTATGATGGCACACTGGGACATAAAGCGTCTCACCAGTCCACTGTCAACAAACCTGAGGGACTGTGTAAGACAGGGGTGGGCGACAGCATCCAAACATCCCAGTTTACCAAAATTCTCTATGGCTACAAACCTGTGCCTTAATCTGAGAGAAAAGCTATTAAACAAAAACAAATATGTTTTCAACCTAGACTTAAACACAGACTGTGTCTGAATCCCAAATACTAATAGGAAGCTCATAGAAAAAAAAACTATCCCCCCTGCCACAGTCTTTACTATTCAAGATACTAATAAAGAGTCTGCACCTTTAAAAACAGCTGAATGTCACGGTTCATGGGTTCACTAGCCTCTTCTGGCCTTGTTGTGCACTACCGCTGATTAGCTCATTAGTTTCAGCTGCCACTCATTTACTGCTCTATTTAAGCCTCAGTGTTTGTCATGTCTGTCAGTTCGTTGTTTTCGTGTCTGTATTCTGTTGCTCTGTTTCCCGGTACCTCTGGTGGATTACTGTCGTCTAGCCTGGATCATGGGACTGTTTATTCCCCGTTGCAGCTGAGTGCTACCAAGGAAACCTGCCACAACTGCACCCACATTTGTCCACCCACTGTACTCTGTCTGTTACGCTTTCTTCAGCTCTTCAGCGAGCTGAACTCGCACTTGAATCCGCCTTGTAATCCCTGACAGAATGAACTGACGGTGGTCGCTACGGGTCGTGCGGTGCAAGCCTTGGTAGCACAGGTGTCCGAGCTCACTACCCAGGTTCCACTACTGAGAACCGAGTCGGCAACATCACCCGCTGCGCCAGCTCCCCAGCGCTTATCCCCCCAGTCGGCGCTCACAACTCAACCTGAGCCACGCCTACCACCTCCCGCCTCATACTCTGGTGAGCCGCGTCTCTGCCTAGCCTTTCTCACCAGGTGCTTGTTGTTTTTCTTGCTCCAACCCCAGACTTTTTCTACCGAGCGGTCTAAGGTGGCTCTGGTGTTGACACTGCTGTCTGGGAAGGCGGCTTTGTGGGGGACAGCGGTGTGGGAGAACCAACATCCGTGTTGTTCCTCGTTCCAAGCGCTCGCCGAGGAAATGAAGAGAGTATTTGATCGTGCTGTGACGGGACTTACGTCAAGGCGAGCTCTCTGTCTCGGATTACTCCATCGAATTCCGTGCAATTGTGCAATTGGAACGAGGAGGGCCAGTGGGATATGTTCCTGCATCCAGAAGGAGATCTTCATGCTGGAACTTCCTACGACCCTGGATTAGCTCATCGCTCTCGCAATTCGGGTGGACGCACGCCTACAGCAGCAGTAACAACGGGGCTACGACGCGCAGTTCCGGCAGCCACGGATCTCCTTGCCCCTTTTTCCACCGATGCGGTCAGCCCAGCGCACGATCCGGAGCCGCCGCTCCGTTAACTCTCATCACGTTGGGGAATCACTTTGAAGAAATACGCTTCGTACTCGCTGATTCCCCGCTTGCTCCAGTTGTCCTTTTTCACCCCTGGCTCACACATTGACTGGTATTCTAATACAGTTTTATCGTGGAGCGAACATTGTCATGCTAATTGTCTTGTGTCTGCCTGTTCGTCTGTGTCTAGTTCTGTTTTCCAGAAGGAGTCGGTGGACCTGTCTAACGTGCCTAAGGAGTACATGGACCTCAAGGAAGTGTTCAGTAAGTCTTGGGCCGCTTCTCTCCCTCCGCACCGTCCCTATGACTGTGCCATAGAATTATTGTCAGGTAAGTCTTCGCCTAAAGGCAAGCTTTACTCGCTTTCTGCCCCAGAGAGGGAGGCCATGGAGAAATATATTTCTGATTCTTTGGCAGCTGGGCTCATCCATCGTTCCTCTTCCCCTGCCGGGTTCTTTTTTGTGGTGAAAAAGGACAGATCTCTGCGGCCATGTATTGATTACCGGGGGCTGAACAGCATCACGGTAAGGAACACTTATCCCTTGCCGCTGATGTCTTCAGCTTTCGAGCGGCTTCAGGGGGCGTCTTTTTTTCACCAAACTGGACCTGCGCAACGCCTATCATCTGGTTCACATAAGGGAGAGGGATGAGTGGAAAACCGCCTTTAATACCCCCAGGGGGCATTTCAAATACCTGGTTATGCCGTTCGGCCTGTCTAACGCTCCGGCGGTTTTCCAGGCACTCGTGAATGACGTGCTGAGAGACATGGTTGACCAGTTCATATATGTCTACCTGGATGACGTATTGATTTTTTCCTCCTCTCTCCAGGAACATGTTCAGCACGTCAGGCGAGTGCTCCTTCGGCTGCTCGAGAATGGGCTTCTTGTCAAGGTGAAGAAAAGCGTTTTTCATGCACAGTCAGTCCTATTGTTGGGGTTCATCATTTCATCCGAGGGGGTGCGCATGGATCCCGACAAGATCAAGGCTGTGGTGGATTGGCCGACCCCTGACTCCCGCAAGGCCCTGCAGAGGTTTCTGGGGTTCGCCAATTTTTACCGGCGTTTTATTCGCAACTTCAGCCAACTAGCTGCCCCTCTGACCACCTTGACCTCCACCAAGACTGCGTTCAGGTGGTCTAGTGCAGCACATGCTGCATTTTCTAACCTCAAGAGCTGCTTTGTTTCGACCCCTATTCTCATTGCCCCCGACCCTTCGCGTCAGTTTGTGGTGGAGGTCGACGCTTCGGAGGTGGGGGTTGGCGCGGTTCTTTCCCAGCGCTCCTCCGCGGACGGCAAGATGCATCCGTGCACCTTTTTTCTCATCGTTTGTCCCTCGCCGAACAGAATTATGACACTGGTAATAGCGAGTTGTTGGCGATTAAGTTAGCCTTGGAGGAGTGGCGTCATTGGTTGGAAGGCTCGGGGGTGCCTTTTATCGTCTGGACGGATCATAAGAACCTTGAATACATCAGGTCGGCCAAACGTCTCGACTCCAGGCAGGCTCGGTGGGCTCTTCTTTTCGGTCACTTCGTCTTTTCCATGTCGTACTGTCCGGGCTCTAAAAACATCAAGCCCGATGCTTTGTCCCGCGTTTTTGATCGTTCCGACTACTCCCGAGCTTATTTTACCTGAGAGACTTGTGGTCTCCACTATCACTTGGGAGATTGAGTCTAAGGTCCGCACGGCCTTACAAAGGGTAATGCCGCCGTCTGGGTGCCCACCGGCTCGGTTATTTGTGCCGGAGGGTTTAAGGTCCGACGTCATCCACTGGAGCCACTGTTCTAAGGTCGCTTGTCATCCGGAGATTAATCGTACCGCCTTTTTGGTCAAACAACGGTTCTGGTGGCCATTGATGGCTCGTGACATTCGGGATTTTGTTTTGGCCTGTTCGGTCTGTGCCAGTTGTAAGGCTTCCAATCGTCCCCCGGAGGGTCTCCTTCAATCACTGTCTGTCCCTTCGAGACCCTGGTCCCACATAGCACTAGATTTCGTTTCCGCCCTACCTCCGTCCCAGGGTAACACAGTGGTTTTGACCGTGGTGGACCGGTTCTCAAAGGTGGCCCATTTTATTCCCCTGCTCAAATTACCTTCTGCCAGGGAGACGGCAGTTACTGTCATTGACCGTGTCTTTCACATTCATGGCCTCCCGACGGATGTGGTTTCTGACAGGAGTCCCCAGTCTGTTTCCAAATTTTGGAGAGAATTTTGTCGGCTACTGGGGAGAGAGTTAGCCTTTCTTCTGGTTTCCATCCTCTGAGCATTGGGCAGACCGAGCGAGACAATCAGGATCCTGTGCGGGTGTTACGATGTTTGGTTTCTCAGAACCCATCCTCTGGGAGCCAACAGCTCTCTTGGGTGGAGTACGCACACAATTCATTGCCAGTGTCATCCACGGGCCTCTCTCCATTTGAGTGTGGCTTAGGGTACCGGCCACCTATTTTTCCTAGTCTGGAATCCGAAGTCGCGGTCCCCACTGCCCACGCTTTCGTCCAGAAGTGCCGCCGCACCTGGAGAACTGCTTGTCAGACGCTTCTCCAGGTGGGTGCGCGCACTAAGGCTTAGGCTGATCGCCACCGGTCGAAGCCTCCCGTCTACGTTGTCGGTCAAAAAGTGTGGTTTTCTAGTAAAGATATTCCGCTTCGCTCCATATCTAGTAAGTTGGCTCCTAAATTCATTGGCCCATTCATTGTCACTAAAGTTCTTAGCACAGTGGCAGCAAACTTCCTCCAGCGTACAGGACAATCCATCCCGTTTTTCACGTATCCAAATTGAAACCCGTTTTTCACTCTCCTATTAATCCGCCCCCCTGTAACATTAGTCCACCGAGGCGAGCGTGGGGATGAACCCAAGTGCAGCTTTATTTAACAAAGTGAAAACCCAAAATACAAATAAAGACTTGACTTAACTTGGACAGACTTGACTTGGCTTGGACAGACTAAACACAAACAGACTGCAGGTTACAACATCAATACACGACCAGAGACAATTGCTACATGAGGGCTATATATACCAAACAATCAAGGACACATGACTTAACCAACCAATCAGAACAAGACACATAGACAAGGGTAACACATGACAAGATCACAGGAGGGTAAAACTCCACTAAAGCCCCCAACTCCACTAAAGCTCCTGGTAGCGCCGAGACGTAGTGCTCCTAGGAGGAGGGGTACTGTCACGGTTGAGGAGGTTCACCGGCCTCTTCTGGGAGGGATGGGCGACAGCATCCAAACATCCCAGTTTACCTAAATTCTTTATGGCTACGAACCTGTGCCTTTATCTGAGAGAAAAGCTATTAAACAAAAACTTAAACACAGAATGTGTCTGAGTCCCAAATACTAATAGGAAGGCCATAACTGTTCCATAACCGGGGGTTTTGTAGGGAAAAAAAAAACTATCCCCAATGCCACAGTCTTTACTATTCAAGATACTAATAAAGAGTCTGCACCTTTAAAAACAGCTGAACACACACCAGCTGATTCAGTTGTTTTATTTCCATTCAGATTCCCCTAAAGACACCAGTGCAGTGGTTCTTTCCTCTGGACACACAGTGGAGGGGGGTTCAGTGACTCTGAGCTGTAGCAGTGATGCAAACCCTCCTGTACTCACTTATTCCTGGTTTAAGCAGAGAGCAGCTGCAGACACACTGCTGACAACAGGCCAGAATTACAGCATCAGCAACATCAGCTCCCAGCACAGCGGACTGTACTACTGCACTGCTCGCAACCAGCTGGGACAGCACAACTCTACACCAAAACGCCTGGACGTGTTATGTAAGTGAAGTGTAAAACTTTTATGTAGCTGTGTAAAGCAGATGTTTTAAAGCAAAATTGTTCTAGTACTGACATTTCTGTACAAGAAGCTATGCAATTCCTGAAGCACAGTTTGTGTGGAAAAAAGAAATAGCATGTTTTAAATAAAACAATGAGATAATAACTCAAAATATTGACATAACATCTTGAAATAACAAGATCTTAATTCAAAATAATGTTGTATTACATGAAAAAACAACAGCAAAACAGTTCAACCATTTTAACAGCTTGTTATTCAGGACTTTTATAAAATCAGATGCTATCAGGGACAGCAGCACACCATCAGGCAGCAGGATTAACATGTATAATGAAAGAGAGAGAGAGAGAGAGAGAGAGAACAGATTATTTGGTATGCTCCTCCACTACAGGGTGTACATTGTGAGTGCAAGCAGGGACTCCAGCAGTCCTAGTTATGACAGTATAACTAAATGGGACAGTCAGAAGATAACAGTTATGATGGCACACTGGGACATAAAGCGTCTCACCACTCCACTGTCAACAAACCTGAGGGACTGTGTAAGACAGGGGTGGGCGACAGCATCCAAACATCCCAGTTTACCTAAATTCTCTATGGCTACGAACCTGTGCCTTTATCTGAGAGAAAAGCTATTAAACAAAAACAAATATGTTTTCAATCTAGACATAAACACAGACTGTGTCTGAGTCCCAAATACTAATAGGAAGGCCATAACTGTTCCATAACCAGGGGGTTTTGTAGGGGAAAAAAAAACTATCCCCCAGCCACAGTCTTTACTATTCAAGATACTAATAAAGAGTCTGCACCTTTAAAAACAGCTGAACACACACCAGCTGATTCAGTTGTTTTATTTCCATTCAGATTCCCCTAAAGACACCAGTGCAGTGGTTCTTTCCTCTGGAGACACAGTGGAGGGGGGTTCAGTGACTCTGAGCTGTAGCAGTGATGCAAACCCTCCTGTACTCACTTATTCCTGGTTTAAGCAGAGAGCAGCGGCAGACACACTGCTGACAACAGGCCAGAATTACAGCATCAGCAACATCAGCTCCCAGCACAGCGGACTGTACTACTGCACTGCTCGCAACCAGCTGGGACAGCACAACTCTACACCAACACACATGGATGTGTTATGTAAGTGCAGTGTAAAACTTTTATGTAGTTGTATAAAGCAGACGTTTTAAAGCAAAATTGTTCTAGTACTGACATTTCTGTACAAGAAGCTATGCAATTCCTGAAGCACAGTTTGTGTGGAAACAAGAAATAGCATGTTTTAAATAAAACAATGAGATAATAACTCAAAATATTGATATAACATCTTGAAATAACAAGATCTTATTTCAAAATAATGTTGTATTACATGAAAAAACAACAGCAAAACAGTTCAACTATTTTAACAGCTTGTTATTCAGGACTTTTATAAAATCAGATGCTATCAGGGACAGCAGCACACCATCAGGCAGCAGGATTAACATGTATAATGAAAGAGAGAGAGAGAACAGATTATTTGGTATGCTCCTCCACTACAGGGTGTACATTGTGAGTGCAAGCAGGGACTCCAGCAGTACTAGTTATGACAGTATAACTAAATGGGACAGTCAGAAGATAACAGTAATGATGGCACACTGGGACATAAAGCGTCTCACCACTCCACTGTCAACAAACCTGAGGGACTGTGTAAAACAGGGGTGGGCGACAGCATCCAAACATCCCAGTTTACCAAAATTCTCTATGGCTACGAACCTGTGCCTTAATCTGAGAGAATAGCTATTAAACAAAAACAAATATGTTTTCAATCTAGACTTAAACACAGACTGTGTCTGAGTCCCAAATACTAATAGGAAGGCCATAACTGTTCCATAACCGGGGGGTTTTGTAGGGAAAAAAAAACTATCCCCCCAGCCACAGTCTTTACTATTCAAGATACTAATAAAGAGTCTGCACCTTTAAAAACAGCTGAACACACACCAGCTGATTCAGTTGTTTTATTTCCATTCAGATTCCCCTAAAGACACCAGTGCAGAGGTTCTTTCTTCTGGAGACACAGTGGAAGGGGGTTCAGTGACTCTGAGCTGTAGCAGTGATGCAAACCCTCCTGTTCTCACTTATTCCTGGTTTAAGCAGAGAGCAGCGGCAGACACACTGCTGACAACAGGCCAGAATTACACCATCAGCAACATCAGCTCCCAGCACAGCGGACTGTACTACTGCACTGCTCACAACCAGCTGGGACAGCACAACTCTACACCAACACACCTGGATGTGTTATGTAAGTGCAGTGTAAAACTTTTATGTAGCTGTATAAAGTAGATGAACAAAAATAATAAAAATAAAGCCTCATATTGTTTATGATTTGTTTCTGAAGGCTCAGAGGAGAACACAGGTTTAAAGGTCATCATGGTGGGACTGGTCGTCTTCCTGGCAGTAACACTCCTCTCAGGAGCTCTGTGGATGTGGTATGTTAAATGTCAACATACTCAATATATATTCGAAACACGATTAAAATTAAATACTTATTTACAGTTAGCATGAACATGTGCTTGCTCTTTCTCAGGAAGAGGAAGAGGAGCTCAGCTAATGGCCACAGCAGCACTGGTGACGGCGAACAGGTGAGTGAAGGTGAAAAGAGGGACTATTTGATCATGTGACATGTTCAAATATGAACTTTATCCTTTTCAGCCTCCGTCTGCTGCTGTGTATGAAAATGTCCCAGCCTCAAACCTCAGAGGGAGAGTCGCCTCAGATGATCAGGATAACGTTCACTATGCCAGTGTTGTTTTTAACTCGCACACACAGGAAGCGTCTCTGTCACCCAGACTTCCTCCAGACACCACAGAGGAAGAGGATGTTCAGTACGCTGCTGTGAACTTTAGCAGGAACACTGCTGCCACCCAGTGAGCAAATCATTATCATTACACATTACATCACATTAATTACATTAATTGTGCTGCTCAGTCTACTTCATTAAGTTCATTAAGTGACTGATTAGAAATATAAGACATTACACTATTCTAGTCTTTAAATCACCTCTTTTTGTTCCACAGGCTTGTGGCAGACGAAGCGGCTGAAGATTCATCTCAGATCTACAGCAAGATCCAGAAAATCACCAGAAAGAGAACGAGCTGAGAGAGATCTTTCTGTTGTTCTGTTCTGTATCCAAACCGAGCACAAGAACAGGGGCGGCTTTGGCATTTTATCAGAGTAGCAGTATTGATGCTTCAGTAGTGTATTGTCGTGCTTATATAGTACTGTATGCTGTTTTACTTTAGAAGTTATGCAGGTCAGGATTTTAAAGAGGAATTTAGATTATGATTAATTTTTTTCCCATCTGTTTTTTTTTTTTTTGCTCCATTATAATCTTTATTAACATGTTTTTGATTTACTGATTTATTTTTTACACTTATTTAAATGATTCTATTCGATCTATAGTGCTATTTTTATTTTTAGTGATCTATATATGCTTTCTTTATTCATTCTGTTGTTTTCCAGGAATAATTATAAAACTTTTTTTAATGAAATTACCTAGTTACTTCATTTATCATTCAATCTCTGTCAGTTTGCTGGTCATATACATGACTAATGCTATGTAGTTTGCAAATGAATTAATCAGAAGTAAAACATCTTGTTAATAATCTATATTTCCTATTAGCTAGGATTTGATTGCTGTCTAGCCAATTCTGCTTATGATTAAACTTTACGTTTGTGTTCAGTCAGTTCCCGCCTCCTCCTTGCCCATGTTCGAAGCATGTAACACACTTCACAGATGGGCAAGGAGGTGCAGAACATTGCCGAGAGCGTCACACTTCCTCCACCGGCTTGCCTTCTTCCCCTTGTACATCCTCGTGCCATCTCTTCCCCAGGCGATGCACACGCACCCGCCATCCACGTGATTTAAAAGAAAATGTGATTCATCACGTTAACTTTTTGGTTAACTTTTAACTTTTTCAGGAATTTATGCTACAGTAGCTCTTCTGTGGGATCGAACCAGACCGGCCAGCCTTCGCTCCCCACATACATCAGAGAGCCTTGGGCGGCACTGACCCTGTCACTGGTTCACCGGTTGTCCTTCCTTGGACCACTTTTGGTAGGTATTAACCACTGCATACCGGGAACACCCCACAAGACCTGCAGTTTTGAAGATGATCTGACCCAGTCGTCTAGCAATCCCAATTTGGCCCTTGACAAAGTCGCTCAGATCCTTACGTTTTTTTCCTGCTTCCGAAACATCACCTTCGAAAACTGTTCACTTGATGCCTAATACATCTCACCCCTTGACAGGTGCCATTGTAAACCCGACCCAAGTACTGACACCTTATTGGTGGAAAAGTGTGAACGTTATACACGATTACAATCGAATCGAAAAATGCCAAAGGAACATTTTTGTGTATATCTTTGTGTGTGTGTGTGTGTGTGTGTGTGTGTGTTTGTGTGTGTGTGGCCATGAACTGAGGCTATTCATTTTTTAAAAATCTGTTTAACCTATTCTGTCAGTTACCACCGCTAACCCAAATAAATAAATAACTAACTAAATAAATAAATAAAGAAATAAATAAACTCTCTAAAATTGCATGTTGTTACAAGTTATTAATGTTACATTATCATTACTATTACTATTATTATGTTACTGCTAGTCATTTAATGTATTTCTGGGTTTAAAAACAAATCTTTATGTACAAACAGGAAGGCTGTAAACTTCAAGAGGTTGTCAGAGCACCTGTGGAGCAAAAGATCATAAAAACACTAGTGTCGTCGGAGAGTTTGAAGTACCGGAAATGTCATTTATTATAAAATAGACTTGACTGATATCAACAAACTCATCTTGCAAAGGGGTAGAGTGTGTGGTGAGAAGTGTTAAGTGTGAAAGTGCTTCAATGTTTACTTATAATTTTATTTATATTATGACATTCATCTGACATTCTAAGCAACTAACAACTTGAGTTCGGATTGGAAAGCGTGAGAAGCAATAGTATGGCAATAATCCAGCACAGGTGGAACAGTTTTTTTGAACAAAGTGTAAACAGATGAAGTAAAACAAGCCTTATTTCTGTAATCATTCACATTTTCTGCTATACAGTCACATAGCTGCTCAATTTCTAAGAGATAAATAAAAGAAAAACACCAGGAGGTCTGAATGTCTGCCTGGTAGGCAAGCAGGTGATATCCTCCCAGCTGGGCAATAATGTAAAACAGGAGTCTTCTAAAATGACGGTCACCACTGGGAGGTGCTAGAAGCAGCCTAGCAATAAGTGATTATAGAGACATCACATGGGTTTGTTTTGGTTTCTTTATTAATGTACCAGCAGCTTTATTAAGACAAATATCTTGAAGAATTTCAATATCAGACAGTCTCAACAAACTCAAACCTGACTGGTCAGCGCTCACAGTCTTTTGAAGGAACAGAAATAGAGACAGTCATAACAGATGAAACAAAGTAGAGGCAAAAAAATACAGTACATATTTAGCTAGGCCTAGTAAAAGAGTTTTTTTTTGTAGCTGAAAAGAAAGAAAAATAGAATAAGAATGCTGTGTTAATCAGACTTGAATACCTTCACGTGTAAAAACAAAGAGGAAGCCAAAATAGGGAGGTGTGACAACACAATGCTGTATCAAGTGCACTACTCATCTTCCGTGTCTTTACTGCTAGTGTCATGAAGAAGCTCATAACTGCTTACAAGTGCAGTACGAGTGAAGGAGGAACAGGCTTTATAAGGCGTTTAATATTCATTAAAAGAGAAAGATAGATTTATTTTGTATTTATAAGGACATTTTTGGTCTAAATTCTACACGTTGTGGATCTTCAAGCGTCGGCTGTCTGAAGGCTGATGTCACCATGTTTTACAGAATGTCGAGAAATATTACAGTAGCAGCAATCCTCATGTTACTGACAGGTAACCTTTTCAGATATTTCAGCTCTTTCTGCTGTTTTAATGTGCTGTTGTGTCACTACTGCAACACAAAAGCCCTAAACATGTCTCTGTGTTTGGAAGTATTTTTATAAATTTGACAGGATTTGGGTGCAGGCAAGAACATTTGTAGGATGTTGTGAAAGTAAAAGACAAAAGTTATAGATAAACCTATGAATAATTGCAAATTCTACTGACGTGTGTGTATATGTATGTATGTCTGTGTGTGTGTGTGTGTACATATATATATATATATATATATATATATATATATATATATATATATATATATATATATATATATGAAATCATTATATTATTTTTTCATTATCAAATAATTTTATTACAGTATATTATTAATGTATTATATAATATACGATACATTAATGTCCTGCACCTTTCTTTTTCAGTGTGAGGTTATGTGTCCTGTTAATTCTATAACCCCGGATGAGGTTTATGAATGGTTTCAACCTGAGTTCTATTTTTATCATCATTTTCACACCTCCTTCACTCATTCGCTATGTGTGACTGCAGCAGTGGTTAAAACTGTGGTTGCACTCTTGCTGGTCAATGCATGAGCCATTGCTTTATGTGTTTAACTCACTTTAATTTGTGTTTCTGCTGTGTGTGTGTCTGTGTGTGTGTGTGTGTGTGTTCCAGGAGTTCAGGCTCAGCACAGTGTAACTCTCTCCTCTCAGAGTCTCTGTGCTGTTACTGGATCTACAGTAAAAATCTCCTGTACATTTACAACACGTGATCACTCCATTGTCACACAGAGAGAGTGGTATCGAGTCCAGAGCTCTGAAGGAGAACCACAAGCCCTGAGCAAAGATCCACAATACTCAGGACGAGTGTCTGTAAGAACCTGGTGGTCTGACTGTGAGCTGACACTGAGAAATGTGAGAGTGAGTGATTCTGGAGTTTATAACTTTAGATTTAAAACACAGAGAAGTGTCTGGATATCAGCCTTATCTGGAGTTCGACTGACTGTTACAGGTAATACACACACACACACACACACACACTTTATTGTATAATATGTAGTATGTATTTCAGGTATGTAGTATTTACAGAGTTTTGCTACATAATTGTGTGTAGACTTGCAGTTGAAGGTGAACCCTAACACTGTAGGACAGAGAAAAGTGAAAGTGACCTGTAGCTCCACCTGCAGCATCAGCACATACAGTTTCTATTGGTACAGGAATGACAATTACTTCAGATATAGCACTGATGCCTCCATTGTGCTCGACTCAACCAGTCCACATGATGAAGTCAGCTACTTCTGTCAGGTGTATGAGAGTGAACACCGCTCTCCTCCAGTGTGTAAGTGTCAGAGTAAATCTGTCCCTCAGCATCAAACTGAAAACAGTAACTCATATGGCTGTCATTAAAACATCATGATTTGCTTATATCGTTGTTTCTGAAATGGTGACTTAATTTGAAAAATTTAAAAAAAAAGTTTCTAGATCAGTGATGGTGTGAGATATTTAATATTTTAATTAATGATTTAGCAAATAATTTAATAATAGATCAGTTAATAAATTGGCGGTGCTGTTCAACATAAGTCTAAACACGTCACGTCACTTCACAGTTCTACCTCACAATATAAATTTTCTGTGACACAGAGAATAAACACGTCTGATCTGCGAAATGTTTATAAAAACAGAAAATATGGTGTTTTGACTCATAAATCTATTAAAAGCTCCACAGGTACAATAGGTCCTGTTGCTATTTTTATTTTATGTTATACATTGGAGGGAGAAATGCAAATCTAGATTTAGATCAGATGTTAGAATTGTACTGATCCAGATTTGCTTTCCTTTAATCAAATATTTTACTGGTTTACAGAACAACTCGCATTTCACATTCATTTCAGCCTCAGATGTGTAAATGAAGCTCTCACAATTCGAGTTCTTTCTTCCTATGTGTACCTCTCTGTGTGTTTCAGGTGTACTGGGTAAAGAGTGTTGGGGTGTGACTTACACTCCTGAACATGTGTGTGCTCTGAAAGACACATTGATTGATTTGTCCTGCTCTTATAAACACCCTGCAGGCCACACAGTGATAAAATCAGTGTGGTTCATTAAAGAGCAGGCTGATGCTGAGCCTGTCGATGTGAGAGAGGATGAGGAGTATCAGGGCCGAGTGCAGTACACACACAGCTCCCAGAATAACTGTAGTCTGAGAATCACTAACCTGAGAGAGAGAGACACTCAAACCTACAGATTCAGATTCAACACTGATGATCCTAAAGGGAAATACACCGGCAAACCTGGAGTCTCTCTGTCTGTTACAGGTAATGCCACATAATTATACATTTATTTAACTGCATTTACAGAGATGAAATAAATGAAAATAATAAACCAGTTTATTATTTGCAGAACTGAAGGTTACAGTATCAGACTTGAGTAATGGGTATAAAAAGCTGAGCTGTTTCACCACCTGCACTCTGTCTAACAACCCCACTTACATCTGGTACAAGAACGGACAGCGTGTCACTGACCAGGACAGAAATGAAATGTATGTCAGTAGTGAGGATGCAGGCAGCTACTCCTGTGCTGTAAGAGGACATGAGGAGCTTCGTTCTCCTGCTGTCTGTAAGAACTCACTTTACACTTCACTCATTCTGTCTTCATCTCACTGCCAGCTTCTGTTAGATTACAGTAAACTCACATGCAGTGATACATGAATAAGTGACGCTTTAGGCTTTTTTAAGTTTGGATTTCTGTTCTAACTCATATTGTGTGTTTTAGGTGTTTTTGATGAGAAGAGCTGCTGGAGTGTGACTTACTCCACCCAGACTATCTGCTCTCTGATTGGCTCATCAGTGGACATACTGAGTTACTATACCTTTCCTAACAATCAGAAAATGACAAAAGTGTTCTGGTTCATTAAAGAGCAGGCTGATGCTGAGCCTGTGGATGTGAGAGAGGATGAGGAGTATCAGGGCCGAGTGCAGTACACACACAGCTCCCAAAATAACTGTAGTCTGAGAATCACTAACCTGACAGAGAGAGACGCTCAAACCTACAGATTCAGATTCTACACTGATGGGGGTAATTACACTGGTGAACATGGAGTCTCTCTGTCTGTCACAGGTAATGCCACCTAATTATACATTTACTTAATTATATTTAGATGAAAATAATACATTTGTTAATTATTTGCAGATCTGAGGATTACAGTCTCAGACTTGAGTGACCAGTACATAAAGCTGAGCTGCATCACCACCTGCCCTCTGTCTAACAACCCCACTTACATCTGGTACAAGAACGGACAGCGTGTGTCTGACTGTAAATCTGCCTCCTGCTCTGTAGCTGCAGTCAGTGGTGAGGTCAGTTACAGCTGTGCTGTTGAAGGCCATGACAGTCTCCTCTCTCCTCCAGTGTGTGAGTGTAGATTTCACTCTCCTCAATCATAGTACATCTATATCTATATCAAATGCTGATCCTGAACACACACCAGCTGATTCAGTTGTTTTTTTTCCATTCAGATTCCCCTAAAGACACCAGAGCTGTGGTTCTTTCTTCTGGAGACACAGTGGAGGGGGATTCAGTGACTCTGAGCTGTAGCAGTGATGCAAACCCTCCTGTTCTCACCTACTCCTGGTTTAAGCAGAGAGCAGCTGCAGACACACTGCTGACAACAGGCCAGAATTACACCAACAGCAGCATCAGCTCCCAGCACAGCGGACTGTACTACTGCACTGCTCGCAACCAGCTGGGACAGCACAACTCTACACCAACACGCCTGGATGTGTTATGTAAGTGCAGTGTAAAACTTTTATGTAGCTGTATAAAGCGGATGTTTTAAAGCAAAATTGTTCTAGTAGTGACATTTCTGTACAAGAACCTATGCAATTCCTGAACCACAGTTTGTGTAGAAAAAAGAAATAGTATGTTTTGAATAAAAAAAAGAGATAATAACTCAAAATATTGACATAACATCTTGAAATAACAAGATCTTAATTCAAAGTAATGATGTATTACGTGATAAAACAATAACAAAACAGTTCAACTATTTTAACAGTTTGTAATTCAGGACTCTTATAAAATCAGATGCTATCAGGGACAGCAGCACACCATCAGGCAGCAGGATTAACATGTATAATGAGAGAGAGAGAGAGAGAGAGAGAGAGAGAACAGATTATTTGGTATGCTCCTCCACTACAGGGTGTACACTGTGAGTGCAAGCAGGGACTCCAGCAGTACTAGTTATGACAGTATAACTAAATGGGACAGTCAGAAGATAACAGTTATGATGGCACACTGGGACATAAAGCGTCTCACCACTCCAATGTCAACAAACCTGAGTGACTGTGTAAGACAGGGGTGGGCGACAGCATCCAAACATCCCAGTTTAACTAAATTCTCTATGGCTACGAACCTGTGCCTTAATCTGAGAGAAAAGCTATTAAACAAAAACAAATATGTTTTCAACCTAGACTTAAACACAGATTGTGTCTGAGTCCCAAATACTAATAGGAAGGCCATAACTGTTCCATAACCGGGGGGTTTTGTAGGGAAAAAAAAAACTATCCCCAGTGCCACAGTCTTTACTATTCAAGATACTAATAAAGAGTCTGCACCTTTAAAAACAGCTGAACACACACCAGCTGATTCAGTTGTTTTTTTTCCATTCAGATTCCCCTAAAGACACCATTGCAGTGGTTCTTTCCTCTGGAGACACAGTGGAGGGGGATTCAGTGACTCTGAGCTGTAGCAGTGATGCAAACCCTCCTGTTCTCACCTACTCCTGGTTTAAGCAGAGAGCAGATGCAGACACACTGCTGACAACAGGCCAGAATTACAGCATCAGCAGCATCAGCTCCCAGCACAGCGGACTGTACTACTGCACTGCTCGCAACCAGCTGGGACAGCACAACTCTACACCAACACACCTGGATGTGTTATGTAAGTCAAGTGTAAAACTTTTATGTAGCTGTATAAAGCAGACGTTTTAAAGCAAAATTGTTCTAGTAGTGACATTTCTGTACAAGAAGCTATGCAATTCCTGAACCACAGTTTGTGTGGAAAAAAAGAAATAGCATGTTTTAAATAAAACAATGAGATGATAACTCAAAATATTGACATAACATCTTGAAATAACAAGATCTTAATTCAAAGTAATGATGTATTACATGAAAAAACAACAGCAAAACAGTTCAACTATTTTAACAGTTTGTTATTCAGGACTTTTATAAAATCAGATGCTATCAGGGACAGCAGCACACCATCAGGCAGCAGGATTAACATGTATAATGAGAGAGAGAGAGAGAGAGAGAGAGAGATAGAACAGATTATTTGGTATGCTCCTCCACTACAGGGTGAACATACATTGTGAGTGCAAGCAGGGACTCCAGCAGTCCTAGTTATGACAGTATAACTAAATGGGACAGTCAGAAGATAACAGTTATGATGGCACACTGGGACATAAAGCGTCTCACCACTCCATTGTCAACAAACCTGAGTGGCTGTGTAAGACAGGGGTGGGAGACAGCACCCAAACATCCCAGTTTACCTAAATTCTCTATGGCTACGAACCTGTGCCTTTATTTGAGAGAAAAGCTATTAAACAAAAACAAATATGTTTTCAATCTAGACTTAAACACAGACTGTGTCTGAGTCCCAAATACTAATAGGAAGGCCATAACTGTTCCATAACCAGGGGGTTTTGTAGGGAAAAAAAAACTATCCCCCTGCCACAGTCTTTACTATTCAAGATACTAATAAAGAGTCTGCACCTTTAAAAACAGCTGAACACACACCAGCTGATTCAGTTGTTTTATTTCTAATCAGATTCCCCTAAAAACACCAGAGCAGTGGTTCTTTCTTCTGGAGACACAGTGGAAGGAGGTTCAGTGACTCTGAGCTGTAGCAGTGATGCAAACCCTCCTGTTCTCAACTACTCCTGGTTTAAGCAGAGAGCAGCTGCAGACACACTGCTGACAACAGGCCAGAATTACACCATCAGCAACATCAGCTCCCGGCACAGCGGACTGTACTACTGCACTGCTCGCAACCAGCTGGGACAGCACAACTCTACACCTACACACCTGGATGTGTTAGGTAAGTGCCGTGTAAAACTTTTATGTAGCTGTACAAAGCGGATGAACAAAAACGACAAAAGTAAAGCCTCATATTGTTTATGATTTGTTTCTGAAGGCTCAGAGGAGAACACAGTGTTAAAGGTCATCATGGTGGGACTGGTCGTCTTCCTGGCATTAACACTCCTCTCAGGAGCTCTGTGGATGTGGTATGTTAAATGTCAACATACTGAATATATTTGAAACATGATTAAAATTAAATACTCCTTTACAATTAACATGAACATGTGCTTGCTGTTTCTCAGGAAGAGGAAGTGGAGCTCAGCTAATGGCCACAGCAGCACTGGTGACAGCGGACAGGTGAGTGCAGGTGAAAGGAGGGACTGTTTGATCATGTGACATGTTCAAATGTGAACGTTATCCTGTGCTCCTTTTCAGCCTCCGTCTGCTGCTGTGTATGAAAATGTCCCAGCCTCAAACCTCAGAGGGAGAGTCGATGATCAGGATAATGTTCACTATGCCAGTGTTGTTTTTAACTCGCACACACAGGAAGAGTCTCTGTCACCCAGACTTCCTCCAGACACCACAGAGGAAGAGGATGTTCAGTACGCTGCTGTGAACGTTAGCAGGAACACTGCTGCCATCCAGTGAGCAAATCATTATCATTACACCAACACTAATTGTGCTGCTCAGTCTATTTCATTAAGTTCATTAAGTGACTGATTAGAATTGTAAGACATTACACTATTCTAGTCTTTAAATCACCTCTTTTTGTTCCACAGGCTTGTGGCAGATGAAGCGGCAGAAGATTCATCTCAGATCTACAGCAAGATCCAGAAAATCACCAGAAAGAGAACGAGCTGAGAGAGTTGTGATCGTTCTGTTCTGTATCCAAATCGAACAGGAGAAGAGGCGCGGCTTTGGCATTTTATCAGAGTAGCAGTATTGATGCTTCAGTAGTGTATTTTAGTGTTTATATAGTACTGTATGCTGTTTTACCTTAGCAATTGTATATGCAGGTCAGGATTTTTAAGAGGAATTTAGATTAAGGATCATTTTTTTTTACATCTGTTTTTTTTTTTTTTTTGTTCCATTATAATCTTTATTAACGCGTCTTTGCTCTATTCATTTATTTTTTTTTACATTTATTTTAATGCTATTCAATCTATAGTGCTCTTTTTATTTTAAGTGATCTATATATGCTTTCTTTATGCATATAAAGAAAGCATATATAGGCTGTCAGGATGCACGCCTGACACTGAGTTGTCGAATCAGTGAGAGAGAGTAATAAAGTAGCGGCTGGATACGCTTGAGTGAGAGAGAGAGAGATGCATGCGTGTCTTATGTATGCCTTCGATTTTTGTTTTACGTTCTGTTTGCGTTCTGTTTTTGATTAAACTTTACTTTTGTGTTCAGTCAGTTCCCGCCTCCTCCTTGCCCATCTTCGAAGAATGTAACACACTTCACAGATAGGCAAGGAGGAGCAGAACATTGCCCAGAGCATCACACTGCCTCCACCAGCTTGTCTTCTTCCCATTGTACATCCTGGTGCCATCTCTTCCCCAGAAGACGCCCCCGGCTGTCCACATGATGTAAAAGAAAACATAATTCATCAGACCAGGCCACCGTCTTCCATTGCTACTGCTATGCAGGCCCAAATGCAGCAAGCTGTGATGCACTGTGTGTTCTGAGACCTTTCTATCATAGCCAGCATTAACTTTTTCAGCAATTTGTGCTACAGTAGCTCTTCTGTGAGATCGAACCAGACGGGCCAGCCTTCGCTCCCCACGTGCATCAAAGAGCCTTGGCCTCCATTGTCCCTGTTGCCGGTTCACCGGTTGTCCTTCCTTGGACCACTTTTGGTAGGTATTAACCAGTGCATACCGGGAACACCCCACAAGACCTGCCGTTTTGGAGATGCTCTGACCCAGTCGTCTAGCAATCACAATTTAGCGCCTGTCAAAGTCACTCAGATCCTTACACTTGCCCATTTTTCCTGCTTCCAACACATCAACATCAAAAACTGTCTGTTTACTTGCTGCCTAATATATCTCACCCCTTGACAGGTGCCATTGTAACGAGATAATCAATGCTATTCACGTCACCTGTCAGTGGTTTTAATGTTATGGCTGATCGGTGTATATTTAATGCTTCACAACCAAGAGGGAAAACACAGAGCTTAAATAAACGATGTTTATATGCGTACAGGCATCAGAATATTTGCGTATCGCATATTACCCCAAACTTGTCCTCCTTATAATGTGAGCTTTACAATCAATTTTTACATTGTTTTAATAAGTTAAAATGCATTATATTGTTTTAATCCTGAGGTTTTTTAATTCAAAAAGTTAAATAAATACATTAATCAAGAACTAATTAAATCAACTCATTGTTTTACTTGTTTTGAAATAATTAAATTACATAAATGATCATATTGAAAAATACCAGTACACTTCATACTAATCACATTATCTATATTTTCATAAAAGGGCCCTTACTTGAGGCTTTACAACACAGGGAGCTCTAGTGCCATCTGGTGGTTAAAAGGATGAAGTGCAGATAGCAGCCCAGTCTAGTCCTATGACCTTATTAATTTACATTTAATTTAGCTCTAGTCCTTGACATGTTACAGCATAGGCAAGACTCACGTGGGCTTATCTGTAGAAAATACAGCTATGATTTTATTTTCCTTTTAATTAGTAATCTCTATCTACTGTATCTGTAGAACAAGAATTTACACTAAGATCACATTTTATCACTAAATCCTTCAGCATTTACACACAGAGATATCATCACCTCATCACAGTGGTTACAGGAAGACAGCTCCATGATTTGTTCTAAACCCGACACCAATACTGACACCTTATTGGTGGAAAAGTGTGAACATTATACATGATTATAATCAAATAGAAAAAATGCCAAAGGAACTTTATTGTGTATATCTTTGTGTGTGTGTGTGTGTGTGTGTGTGTGTGTGGCCATAAACTGAGGCTGTTCATTTTTTAAAAATCTGTTTAACATATTCTATCAATTAACACCACTAACCCAAACAAACAAACAAACAAACAAATAATCTCAACCAGCTGGGACAGCACAACTCTACACCAACACACCTGGATGTGTTATGTAAGTGCAGTGTAAAACTTTTATGTAGCTGTATAAAGTAGATGAACAAAAATAATAAAAATAAAGCCTCATATTGTTTATGATTTGTTTCTGAAGGCTCAGAGGAGAACACAGGTTTAAAGGTCATCATGGTGGGACTGGTCGTCTTCCTGGCAGTAACACTCCTCTCAGGAGCTCTGTGGATGTGGTATGTTAAATGTCAACATACTCAATATATATTCGAAACACGATTAAAATTAAATACTTATTTACAGTTAGCATGAACATGTGCTTGCTCTTTCTCAGGAAGAGGAAGAGGAGCTCAGCTAATGGCCACAGCAGCACTGGTGACGGCGAACAGGTGAGTGAAGGTGAAAAGAGGGACTATTTGATCATGTGACATGTTCAAATATGAACTTTATCCTTTTCAGCCTCTGTCTGCTGCTGTGTATGAAAATATCCCAGCCTCAAACCTCAGAGGGAGAGTCGCCTCAGATGATCAGGATAACGTTCACTATGCCAGTGTTGTTTTTAACTCGCACACACAGGAAGCGTCTCTGTCACCCACACTTCCTCCAGACACCACAGAGGAAGAGGATGTTCAGTACGCTGCTGTGAACTTTAGCAGGAACACTGCTGCCACCCAGTGAGCAAATCATTATCATTACACATTACATCACATTAATTACATTAATTGTGCTGCTCAGTCTACTTCATTAAGTTAATTAAGTGACTGATTAGAAATATAAGACATTACACTATTCTAGTCTTTAAATCACCTCTTTTTGTTCCACAGGCTCGTGGCAGACGAAGCGGCTGAAGATTCATCTCAGATCTACAGCAAGATCCAGAAAATCACCAGAAAGAGAACGAGCTGAGAGAGATGTGATTGTTCTGTTCTGTATCCAAACCGAGCACAAGAAGAGGGGCGGCTTTGGCATTTTATCAGAGTAGCAGTATTGATGCTTCAGTAGTGTATTGTAGTGCTTATATAGTACTGTATGCTGTTTTACTTTAGAAGTTATGCAGGTCAGGATTTTAAAGAGGAATTTAGATTATGATTAATTTTTTTCCCATCTGTTTTTTTTTTTGCTCCATTATAATCTTTATTAACATGTTTTTGATTTACTGATTTATTTTTTACATTTATTTAAATGATTCTATTCAATCTATAGTGCTATTTTTATTTTTAGTGATCTATATATGCTTTCTTTATGCATTCTGTTGTTTTCCAGGAATAATTATAAAACTTTTTTTAATGAAATTACCTAGTTACTTCATTTATCATTCAATCTCTGTCAGTTTGCTGGTCATATACATGACTAATGCTATGTAGTTTGCAAATGAATTAATCAGAAGTAAAACATCTTGTTAATAATCTATATTTCCTATTAGCTAGGATTTGACTTGCTGCCTAGCCAATTCTGCTTATGATTAAACTTTACGTTTGTGTTCAGTCAGTTCCCGCCTCCTCCTTGCCCATGTTCGAAGCATGTAACACACTGAGCAAGGAGGTGCAGAACATTGCCGAGAGCGTCACACTTCCTCCACCGGCTTGCCTTCTTCCCCTTGTACATCCTCGTGCCATCTCTTCCCCAGGCGGTGCACACGCACCCGCCATCCACGTGATTTAAAAGAAAATGTGATTCATCACGTTAACTTTTTGGTTAACTTTTAACTTTTTCAGGAATTTATACTACAGTAGCTCTTCTGTGGGATCGAACCAGACCGGCCAGCCTTCGCTCCCCACATACATCAAAGAGCCTTGGGCGGCATTGACCCTGTCACTGGTTCACCGGTTGTCCTTCCTTGGACCACTTTTGGTAGGTATTAACCACTGCATACCGGGAACACCCCACAAGACCTGCAGTTTTGAAGATGATCTGACCCAGTCCTCTAGCAATCCCAATTTGGCCCTTGACAAAGTCGCTCAGATCCTTACGTTTTTTCCTGCTTCCGAAACATCACCTTCGAAAACTGTTCACTTGATGCCTAATACATCTCACCCCTTGACAGGTGCCATTGTAAACCCGACCCAAGTACTGACACCTTATTGGTGGAAAAGTGTGAACGTTATACACGATTACAATCGAATCGAAAAATGCCAAAGGAACATTTTTGTGTATATCTTTGTGTGTGTGTGTGTGTGTGTGTGTGTGTTTGTGTGTGTGGCCATGAACTGAGGCTATTCATTTTTTAAAAATCTGTTTAACCTATTCTGTCAGTTACCACCACTAACCCAAATAAATAAATAAATAAAGAAATAAATAAACTCTCTAAAATTGCATGTTGTTACAAGTTATTAATGTTACATTATCATTACTATTACTATCTAGTCATTTAATGTATTTCTGGGTTTAAAAACAAATCTTTATGTACAAACAGGAAGGCTGTAAACTTCAAGAGGTTGTCAGAGCACCTGTGGAGCAAAAGATCATAAAAACACTAGTGTGTAGGAGAGTTTGAAGTACCGGAAATGTCATTTATTATAAAATAGACTTGACTGATATCAACAAACTCATCTTGCAAAGGGGTAGAGTGTGTGGTGAGAAGTGTGAAGTGTGAAAGTGCTTCAATGTTTATTTCTAATTTTATTTATATTATGACATTCATCTGACATTCTAAGCAACTAACAACTTGAGTTCGGATTGGAAAGCGTGAGAAGCAATAGTATGGCAATAATCCAGCACAGGTGGAACAGTTTTTTTGAACAAAGTGTAAACAGATGAAGTAAAACAAGCCTTATTTCTGTAATCATTCACATTTTCTGCTATACAGTCACATAGCTGCTCAATTTCTAAGAGATAAATAAAAGAAAAACACCAGGAGGTCTGAATGTCTGCCGTGGTAGGCAAGTAGGTGATATCCTCCCAGCTGGGCAATAATGTAAAACAGGAGTCTTAAATGGCAGTCACCACTGGGAGGTGCTAGAAGCAGCCTAGCAATAAGTGATTATAGAGACATCACATGGGTTTGTTTTGGTTTCTTTATTAATGTACCAGCAGCTTTATTAAGACAAATATCTTGAAGAATTTCAATATCAGACAGTCTCAACAAACTCAAACCTGACTGGTCAGCGCTCACAGTCTTTTGAAGGAACAGAAATAGAGACAGTCATAACAGATGAAACAAAGTAGAGGCAAAAAAATACAGTACATATTTAGCTAGGCCTAGTAAAAGAATTTTTTTTTGTAGCTGAAAAGAAAGAAAAATAGAATAAGAATGCTGTGTTAATCAGACTTGAATACCTTCACATGTAAAAACAAAGAGGAAGCCAAAATAGGGAGGTGTGACAACACAATGCTGTATCAAGTGCACTACTCATCTTCCGTGTCTTTACTGCTAGTGTCATGAAGAAGCTCATAACTGCTTACAAGTGCAGTACGAGTGAAGGAGGAACAGGCTTTATAAGGCGGTTAATATTCATTAAAAGAGAAAGATAGATTTATTTTGTATTTATAAGGACATTTTTGGTCTAAATTCTACACGTGGTGGATCTTCAAGCGTCGGCTGTCTGAAGGCTGATGTCACCATGTTTTACAGAATGTCGAGAAATATTACAGTAGCAGCAATCCTCATGTTACTGACAGGTAAACTTTTCAGATATTTCAGCTCTTCCTACTGTTTTTATGTGCTGTTGTGTCACTACTGCAACACAAAAGCCCTAAACATGTCTCTGTGTTTGGAAGTATTTTTATAAATTTGACAAGATTTGGGTGCAGGCAAGAACATTTGTAGGATGTTGTGGAGTAAAAGACAAAAGTTATAGATAAACCTATGAATAATTGCAAATTCTACTGACGTGTGTGTATATGTATGTATGCGTGTGTGTGTGTGTGTGTGTACATATATATATATATATGAAATCATTATATTATTTTTTCATTATCAAATAATTTTATTACAGTATATTATTAATGTATTATATAATATACGCTACATTAATGTCCTGCACCTTTCTTTTTCTGTGTGAGTTTATGTGTCCTGTTAATTCTATAACCCCGGATGAGGTTTATGAACGGTTTCAACCTGAGTTCTATTTTTATCATCATTTTCACACCTCCTTCACTCATTCGCTATGTGTGACTGCAGCAGTGGTTAAAACTGTGGTTACACTCTTGCTGGTCAATGCATGAGCCATTGCTTTATGTGTTTAACTCACTTTAATTTGTGTTTCTGCTGTGTGTGTGTGTGTGTGTGTGTGTGTGTGTTCCAGGAGTTCAGGCTCAGCACAGTGTAACTCTCTCCTCTCAGAGTCTCTGTGCTGTTACTGGATCTACAGTAAAAATCCCCTGTACATTTACAAAACCTTATCAGTCCAGTGTCACACAGAGAGAGTGGTATCGAGTCCAGAGCTCTGAAAGAGAACCACAAAACCTGAGCAAAGATCCACAATACTCAGGACGAGTGTCTGTAAGAACCTGGTGGTCTGACTGTGAGCTGACACTGAGAAATGTGAGAGTGAGTGACTCTGGAGTTTATAACTTTAGATTTAAAACACAGATAAGTGTCTGGATATCAGCCTCATCTGGAGTTCGACTGACTGTTACAGGTAATACACACACACACACACACACTTTATTGTATAATATGTACTATGTATTTCAGGTATGTAGTATTTACAGAGTTTTGCTACATAATTGTGTGTAGACTTGCAGTTGAAGGTGAATCCTAACACTGTAGGACAGAGAGAAGTGAAAGTGACCTGTAGCTCCACCTGCAGCATCAGCACACACCGTTACTACTGGTACAGGAATGGCAATTACATCAGATATACCACTGACGCCTCCATTGTGCTCGACTCAACCAGTCCACATGATGAAGGCAGCTACTCCTGTCAGGTGTATGGGAAAGAACACCGCTCTCCTCCAGTGTGTAAGTGTCAGAGTAAATCTGTCCCTCAGCATCAAACTGAAAACAGTAACTCACATTGCTGTCACTAAAACAACATGCTTTGCTTATATCGTTGTTTCTGAAATGGTGACTTAATTTGAAAAATTTTTAAAAAAAGTTTCTAGATCAGTGATGGTGTGAGATATTTAATATTTTAATTAATGATTTAGCAAATAATTTAATAATAGATCAGTTAATAAATTGGTGGTGCTGTTCAACATAAGTCTAAACACGTCACGTCACTTCACAGTTTTACCTCACAAAATAAATTTTCTGTGACACAGAGAATAAACACGTCTGAGATGCGAAATGTTTATAAAAACAGAAAATATGGTGTTTTGACTCATAAATCTATTAAAAGCTCCACAGGTACAATAGGTCCTGTTGCTATTTTTATTTTATGTTATACATTGGAGGGAGAAATGCAAATCTAGATTTAGATCAGATGTTAGAATTGTATTGATCCAGATTTGCTTTCCTTTAATCAAATATTTTACTGGTTTACAGAACAACTCGCATTTCACATTCATTTCAGCCTCAGATGTGTAAATGAAGCTCTCACAATTCGAGTTCTTTCTTCCTATGTGTACCTCTCTGTGTGTTTCAGGTGTACTGGGTAAAGAGTGTTGGGGTGTGACTTACACTCCTGAACATGTGTGTGCTCTGAAAGACACATCGATTGATTTGTCCTGCTCTTATAAACACCCTGCAGGCCACACAGTGATAAAATCAGTGTGGTTCATTAAACAGCAAGCTGGTGTTGAACCTGAGGATGTGAGAGAGGATGAGGAGTATCAGGGCCGAGTGCAGTACACACACAGCTCCCAGAATAACTGTAGTCTGAGAATCACTAAACTGAGAGAGAGAGACGCTCAAACATACAGATTCAGATTCAACACTGATGATCCTAAAGGGAAATACACCGGCAAACCTGGAGTCTCTCTGTCTGTTACAGGTAATGCCACATAATTATACATTTATTTAACTGCATTTACAGAGATGAAATAAATGAAAATAATAAACCAGTTTATTATTTGCAGAACTGAAGGTTACAGTATCAGACTTGAGTAATGGGTATAAAAATCTGAGCTGTTTCACCACTTGCACTCTGTCTAACAACCCCACTTACATCTGGTACAAGAACGGACAGCGTGTCACTGACCGGGACAGAAATGAACTGTCTGTCAGTAGTGAGGATGCAGGCAGCTACTCCTGTGCTGTAAGAGGACATGAGGAGCTTCGCTCTCCTGCTGTCTGTAAGAACTCACTTTACACTTCACTCATTCTGTCATCATCTCACTGGCAGCTTCTGTTAGACTACAGTAAACTCACATGCAGTGATACATGAAAAAGTGACGCTTTAGGCTTTTTTAAGTTTGGATTTCTGTTCTAACTCATTTTGTGTGTTTCAGGTGTTTCTGATGAGAAGAGCTGCTGGAGTGTGACTTACTCCACCCAGACTATCTGCTCTCTGATTGGCTCATCAGTGGACATACTGAGTTACTATACCTTTCCTAACAATCAGAAAATGACAAAAGTGTTCTGGTTCATTAAAGAGCAGGCTGATGCTGAGGCTGTGGATGTGAGAGAGGATGAGGAGTATCAGGGCCGAGTGCAGTACACACACAGCTCCCAGAATAACTGTGGTCTGAGAATCACTAACCTGAGAGAGAGAGACGCTCAAACCTACAGATTCAGATTCTACACTGATGATCCTAAAGGCAAATACACCGGCCAGCCTGGAGTCTCTCTGTCTGTTACAGGTAATGCCACATAATTATACATTTACTTAACTACATTCACATAGATGAAATAAATGAAAATAATAAACTGAATTTATTATTTGCAGATCTGAAGATTATGGTATCGGACTCAGGTAGTGGACAAAAGAAGCTGAGCTGCATCACCACCTGCACTCTGTCTAACAACCCCACTTACATCTGGTACAAGAACGGACAGCGTGAGTCTGACTGTAAATCTGCCTCCTGCTCTGTAGCTGCAGTCAGTGGTGCGGTCAGTTACAGCTGTGCTGTTGAAGGCCATGACAGTCTCCTCTCTCCTCCAGTGTGTGAGTGTGGATTTTACTCTCCTCAATTATAGTACATCTATATCTATATCAAATGCTGATCCTGAACACACACCAGCTGATTCAGGTGTTTTATTTCTAATCAGATTCCCCTAAAAACACCAGTGCAGTGGTTCTTTCCTCTGGAGACACAGTGGAGGGGGATTCAGTGACTCTGAGCTGTAGCAGTGATGCAAACCCTCCTGTTCTCACTTATTCCTGGTTTAAGCAGAGAGCAGATGCAGACACACTGCTGACAACAGGCCAGAATTACAGCATCAGCAACATCAGCTCCCAGCACAGCGGACTGTACTACTGCACTGCTCGCAACCAGCTGGGACAGCACAACTCTACACCAACACACCTGGATGTGTTACGTAAGTGTCACGCTTTAAAATAACTATTTAATCAGGATGTTCCAGTACTTGTGACTTGATCAGTGTTCACCTCCTTCTCTAGATCAACAAACGTGAAATGGTGTTTTCTACAATCTTTAATCAATCTATTCAATGTTGACAATAATAACAGTAATACCAAAAAAGAAGCTTTTCTATTTTGCGTTAAATTATTCGTATAATCTAATTATGGATATTGTTTTCAACAAATGGAACAGCATATAACTGATTATACCATAGCACTGCTGAATTCTCTTAATTCATTTTCTATAACAGCAGCTCTGACAGTAGTTCTGGCTGCTAAACAAATCACAGGTTTATATTAACGCACTCACACCACTATGCAGTTGATTATTTTCCTATAACAGCATGTCCCCAAGTGTTTTATAAGTGAGTAAAACTTTACTGGTGGTGTTTACTGATGTGCTGTATAAGGACAAAACATGTCTGCTTTAATAAAAATAGTTTATTTTACACAGTAAATAGTATTTGCCTCTGTCCATGGACTAAAAGCTTTTCTTTATCTCAGGTGATGAGGACAGCTCAGCTGAGGTATGGAAGTATGCTGTATGGGGAGCTGCTGCACTCGTTCCTGCTCTGCTTCTCTCTCTTCTTACTGCCGTTCTGTGCAATAAGTGAGCCACTGAACTCTTTCATCATGACAATGAATCTGTACCATAAACTTAATCCAGTGTAAAGCATTAGCTAAATGAAGCAGGAACAGATTGAACAGCCATGTTTTTATGTCATTTGTGTGAATAGAAGGAAGCGACGAGCAGAGAGAGACACAGACATTCAGGTACTGAGAGAACTTTTCACTTTGTGTCTTTGTCTTCATCAAGCTCTACATAAAGTTCCTATGAAGCTGTTATTGAATGAATATTGAAGACGTTTTCTCTTCATTTCTTTCAGAGTATTCCAACACCTGGAGATGACACATACACAGCACTGAAACCCATGACTATGTCCCCGGATTATGACACTCTGCAAGTATGTATACAGTCTTTCTGCCTCTGTGTGTGTGTGTGTGTGTGTGTGTGTGTGTGTGTGTGTGTGTGTGTGTTACTAGGCACATACCATGTACATACCATATTTAGTTTCCTTAAACTCTCATTTTCCCCTAGAATGTTAAAAGCTCTGCCAGTGACACTCACACAACCCTGAACCCTGGCACCATGTCCTCTGATTATGAAACGCTGACGGTAAGTGTGTACCTGCTTCCCCAGACTGAAATAAATAAGCGCATCTCCTAAGACTGACACTAGATGGTACAACTTATTAAGAATAGCTGCTGGTGTTTCATAAAAGATTACGTGTCCTCCTAAGCAGTGGCGTAGTTAGAGGGGTGAATATCAAGTCAGCACAGCTCACTGTCACTGCCACTTCTCTTTCACAAGAATCTTGCCTTCCGGATTTTCTTTTCAGGCTTGTAGCCTGGATGGATCCAGATGTTATGGATTTGTCACAGTAGATGGCTGATGTTCAAATTTGTTCCATATCTGTGGTGAAGTGTTTGAAAGTGTAATGCCTCCTGGGGTTGTTAATTGGTGAACTGATTCATAACAGTTAAAATCATTATTTTCTGTAGTTTTTTCCCCCCTTCAATAACCATTCCTGTATACAAGACTATAAAATGTTTAAGAATGTTTATTTCATTTTCTGGTGCATTTTACAGAAGTGACACGTACAGATATTTGAGACCTGCAACCTCGTCCTCTGAGAGAAAATGAATAGGCTGGAAATGTGTGTTTGTGCAAAAGAGTGTTTATTACAGTGTGTAATGTGATAATGTATGTGTGTTGTTGTTTGTTTTCAGCGTGTGGCTACTCGACTCAGTGAGGAGTAGTACTCCAGACCTGGAGAATGATAACTAACAGATGAGTTTGGTTTGTGACTTTACATTCAGCATCATGAACAGCACAGGAAAGATGCTCAGGGTGAGAGTTTTAGGATTAGAGTTGAGGATTAGAGTTCAGCAGCGTTAAGACGACACCATAAACTCATTTCTGTCTTAAGTAAGTGTCATTCATTTATGTTATTTGAGCAGCTTCTTTAGTTTCTCAGTTGTCTTTCTGCACATTTAATATATTATATACCCTCATATATAATGTGTGTGGTGGCCTGGGAAAACCCTTCACATTTTCCACTGTATCTAGCTCTACAGATTTTTTGTCTCTTCACTCGCGTGATCTCTGTTCACGCTGACGTCAGTGGAAATAATCACTGATTAATTCAATCAGTTCTGATCTGTTGGTTAAATTTCTTGTTACTGTCTTTTTATACTTGTCTATTTTGGCTAAACATTTGCTTTGTTTGCTATTGTCTGATCCTATTTGTTATTTTCAAGTGTTGTAAAACTTCAGTGAAAAGCTGGTTAATGATGATAACTGATAATAAGATATAATGAAGCAATGAATACCAACCTCCATCAAGACAAATTCTCTGATTTCAGACCTGTTACTGTACAACGTTTAAAATGTTCCTATGTACAAGAATAAAATAGACCTCATGAGCTTTTACGTCGTAATTCTTCAAACAGCAGGACAAACCTCTTTACGTAATATAGAGAACAATCCTGGTCATTTGAAAAGTATTAATAAAATAAAATTAAGTCTAAATACAAAATAAAAACGCCTATTTTGGAGATGCTTTGCCCCAGTCGTCTAGCAATCACAATTTGGCCCTTGTCAAAGTCGCTTGGATTTTTACGCTTGCCCATTTTTCCTGCTTCCAAAACATCAACATCAAAAACTGTCTGTTCCCTTGCTGCCTAATATATCTCACCCCTTGACAGGTGCCAGTGTAACGAGATAATCAATGCTATTCACGTCACCTGTCAGTGGTTTTAATGTTATGGCTGATCGATGTATATTTAATGCTTCACAACCAAGGAGGGAAAGGACAGAACTTAAACAGGGTGAGTAAGTAGGGGAACACAAAACAGGTGTGCACAAACACAGGAAGTGAGGCAGACAACAAAAGAAGAAATTCAAAAAAATGTGTTTAAGGTCTATATTCGGGTTTCAGCCATATTCCGAATATGATGTTTATATGCGTACAGGCATCGGAATATTCCTGTACAAATGGTTGTTGTAAGTATGTGAGTGCCATGTGAGTTGCCAATCCTGCGTCTGTTAGAACCCACAATTCCTTGACTCAATTTCCTCAACTTCAGACCGTACAGAACTTAGCCACTAAGCTTCTGACAGGAATGTAGAATACAGCACATATTACCCCAAACTTGTCCTCCTTATAATGTGAGCTTTACAATCAATTTTTACATTCTTTTAATAACTTAATGCATTATATTGTTTTAATCCAGAGAAGATTTATTAATTAAAAAAGTCAAATAAATACATTAATGAATAACTAATTAAATCAATTCATTGTTTTACTTTGAAATAATTAAATTAAATAAATAAATCGTCATATTGAAAAATACCAGTACACTTCATACTAATCAGATTATCTTTATTTTCATAAAAGGTTCCTTACTTGAGGGTTTTTACACAGGGAGCTCTAGTGCCATCTGGTGGTTAAAATGATGAAGTGCAGATAGCAGCCCAGTCTAGTCCTATAATTTTATTAATTTACATTTAACTGAGCTCTAGTCCTTGACATGTTACAGCATAGGCAAGACTCACGTGGGCTTATCTGAAGAAAATACAGCTATGATTTTATTTTCCATTTAATTAGTAATCTCTATCCACTGTATCTGTAGAACAAGAATTTACACTAAGATGACATATTTTATCACTAAATCCTTCAGCATTTACACACAGAGATATCATCACCTCATCACAGTGGTTACAGGAAGACAGCTCCATGATTTGTTCTAAACCCGACACCAATACTGACACCTTATTGGTGGAAAAGTGTGAACATTATACATGATTATAATCGAATCAAAAAATGCCAAAGGAATATTTTTGTGTATATCTTTGTGTGTGTGTGTGTGTGTGTGTGTGTGTGTGTGTGTGGCCACAATCTGAGGCTATTCATTTTTTAAATCTGTTTAACATATTCTATCAATTAACACCACTAACCCAAATAAATAAATAAATAAATAAATGATCTCTCTAAAATTGCATGTTGTTACAAGTTATTAATGTTATATTATCATTATTATTACTATTATTATGTTACTGCTAGTCATTTAATGTATTTCTGGGGTTAAAAACAAATCTTTATGTACAAACAGGAAGGCTGTAAACTTTAAGAGGTTGTCAGAGCGCCTGTGGAACAAAAGATCATTAAAACACTAGTGTGTAGGAGAGTTTGAAGTACCGGAAATGTCATTTATTATAAAATAGACTTGAGTGATGTGGTCAAACTCATCCTGCAAAGGGGTAGAGTGTGTGGTGAGAAGTGTGAAGTGTGAAAGTGCTTCAGTGTTTATTTATAATGAAACACCAGGAGGTCTGAATGTCTGCCGTGGTAGGCAAGCAGGTGATATCCTCACAATTGGGCAATAATGTAAATCAGGAGTCTTCTAAAATGACAGTCACCACTGGGAGGTGCTAGAAGCAGCCTCGCAATAAGTGATTATAGAGACATCACATGGGTTTGTTTTGGTTTCTTTATTAATGTACTTGTAGCTTTATTAAGACAAATATCTTGAAGAATTTCAATATCAGACAGTCTCAACAAACTCAAACCTGACTGGTCAGCGCTCACAGTCTTTTGAAGGAACAGAAATAGAGACAGTCATAACAGATGAAACAAAGTAGAGGCAAAAAAATACAGTACATATTTAGCTAGGCCTAGTAAAAGAAATTTTTTTTTAGCTCAAAAGAAAGAAAAATAGTATAAGAATGCTGTGTTAATCAGACTTGAATACCTTCACATGTAAAAACAAAGAGGAAGCCAAAATAGGGAGGTGTGACAACACAATGCTGTGTCAAGTGCACTACTCATCTTCCGTGTCTTTACTGCTAGTGTCATGAAGAAGCTCATAACTGCTTACAAGTGCAGTACGAGTGAAGGAGGAACAGGCTGAATAAGGCGGTTAATATTCATTAAAAGAGAAAGATAGATGTATTTTGTATTTATAAGGACATTTTTGGTCTAAATTCTACACGCTGTGGATCTTCAAGCGTCGGCTGTCTGAAGGCTGATGTCACCATGTTTTACAGAATGTCGAGAAATATTACAGTAGCAGCAATCCTCATGTTACTGACAGGTAAACTTTTCAGATATTTCAGCTCTTTCTACTGTTTTTATGTGCTGTTGTGTCACTACTGCAACGGAAAAGCCCTAAACATGTCTGTGTGTTTGGAAGTATTTTTATAAATTTTATAAATGTGTTAAGATTTGGATGCAGGCAAGAACATTTGTAGGATGTTGTGGAGTAAAAGCCAAAAGTTATAGAGCAAGAAACCAAATGAATTATTGCAGATTCTGATGAAACCTACATATATCAAATCATTATATGATATTATTTTTACACTGTCAAATCATTTTATTATAGTATATTGTAAATATATTATCTGATACATTAATATCCTGCAACTTTCTTTTTCTGTGTGAGGTTATTTGTACTGTTAATTGTATAACCCCAGATGAAGTTTAAGAACGGTGTCAAACTGAGTTCTATTTTCATCATCATTTTCACGCCTCCTTGGGCCACACCCTATGTGTGACTGAGAACAGCAGCAGCGGCAGGGGTTAAAACTGTGGTTACACTCTTGCTGGTTAATGCATGAGCCATTGCTTTATGTGCTTAACTCACTTTAATTTGTGCTTCTGGTGTGTGTGTGTGTGTGTGTGTGTTCCAGGAGTTCAGGCTCAGCACAGTGTAACTCTCTCCTCTCAGAGTCTCTGTGCTGTTACTGGATCTACAGTAAAAATCCCCTGTACATTTACAAAACCTTATCAGTCCAGTGTCACACAGAGAGAGTGGTATCGAGTCCAGAGCTCTGAAAGAGAACCACAAGCCCTGAGCAAAGATCCACAATACTCAGGACGAGTGTCTGTAAGAACCGGGTGGTCTGACTGTGAGCTGACACTGAGAAATGTGAGAGTGAGTGACTCTGGAGTTTATAACTTTAGATTTAAAACACAGAGCAGTGACTGGATATCAGCCTCATCTGGAGTTCGACTGACTGTTGCAGGTAACACACACACACACATACACACTTTATTGTATAATATGTAATATGTATTTCCGGAATGTAGTATTTACAGAGTTTTGTTACATAATTGTGTGTAGACTTGCAGGTGAAGGTGAATCCTAACACTGTAGGACAGAGAGAAGTCAAAGTGACCTGTAGCTCCACCTGCAGCATCAGCACATACAGTTTCTATTGGTACAGGAATGACAATTACTTCAGATATACCACTGATGCCTCCATTGTGCTCGACTCAACCAGTCCACATGATGAAGTCAGCTACTCCTGTCAGGTGTATGAGAGTGAACACCGCTCTCCTCCAGTGTGTAAGTGTCAGAGTAAATCTGTCCCTCAGCATCAAACTGAAAACAGTAACTCATATGGCTGTCATTAAAACATCATGATTTGCTTATATCATTGTTTCTGAAATGGTGACTTAATTTGAATAATTAAAGAATAAAGGTTCTGTACCAGTGATGGTGTGGAAAAATATTTAATATTTTAATTAATGATTTATTAAATAATTTAATAATAGATCAGTTAATAAATTGGCGGTGCTTTTCAACAAAAGTCTGAACACGTCACTTCACTTCACAATTCTACCTCACAATATTTGCCTTAATTTTCACAGAGACACAGAGAATAAACACATCTGAGCTGCAAAATGTTTATAAAAACAGAGAATATGGTGTTTTGACTCTAATAAATCTATTAAAAGATCCACAGATACAATAGGTCCTGTTGCTACTTTTATTTTATGTTATACATTGGAGGGAGAAATGCAAATCTATCTTTAGATCAGATGTTAGAATTGTATTGTTCTTTAGATTTCTGTTCTCATTTTGTGTGTTTCAGGTCTTTTCGATAAGAAGAGCTGCTGGAGCGTGACTTACTCCACCCAGACTATCTGCTCACTGATTGGCTCATCAGTGGACATGCACAGTTATTACACCTTCCCTGATCATTACAAGGTCACAAAAGTGTTCTGGTTCATTAAAGAGCAGGTTGGTTCTGAGCCTGTGGATGTGAGAGAGGATAAGGAGTATCAGGGCCGAGTGCAGTACACACAGAGCTCCCAGAATAACTGTAGTCTGAGAATCACTAACCTGAGAGAGAGAGACGCTCAAACCTACAGATTCAGATTCTACACTGATGATCCTAAAGGGAAATACACCGGCCAACCTGGAGTCTCTCTGTCTGTCACAGGTAATGTTGCACAATTATACATTTACTTCACTACATTTACAGAGATGAAATAAATGAAATTGATAAATCAGTTTATTATTTGCAGATCTGAAGGTTACAGCATCAGACTGGCGTAATGGGTATAAAAAGCTGAGCTGTTTCACCACCTGCACTCTGTCTAACAACCCCACTTACATCTGGTACAAGAACGGACAGCGTGTTACTGACCCGGACAGAAATGAACTGTCTGTCAGTAGTGAGGATGCAGGCAGCTACTCCTGTGCTGTAAGAGGACATGAGGAGCTTCGCTCTCCTGCTGTCTGTAAGAACTCACTTTACACTTCACTCATTCTGTCTTCATCTCACTGCCAGCTTCTGTTAGACTACAGTAAACTCACATGCAGTGATACATGAATAAATGACGCTTTAGACTTTTTTAAGTTTGGATTTCTGTTCTAACTCATTTTGTGTGTTTCAGGTGTTTCTGATGAGAAAAGCTGCTGGAGTGTGACCTACTCCACCCAGACTATCTGCTCTCTGATTGGCTCATCAGTGGACATACTGAGTTACTATACCTTTCCTAACAATCAGAAAATGACAAAAGTGTTCTGGTTCATTAGAGAGCAGCCTGATGCTGAGCCTGTGGATGTGAAAGAGGATGAGGAGTATCAGGGCCGAGTGCAGTACACACAGAGCTCCCAGAATAACTGTAGTCTGAGAATCACTAACCTGACAGAGAGAGACGCTCAAACATACAGATTCAGATTCTACACTGATGATCCTACAGGCAAATACACCGGCCAGCCTGGAGTCTCTCTGTCTGTTACAGGTAATGCCACATAACATATACATTTACTTAACTACATTTACATAGATGAAATAAATGAAAATAATAAACTGAATTTATTATTTGCAGATCTGAAGATTATGGTATCGGACTCAGGTAGTGGACAAAAGAAGCTGAGCTGCATCACTACCTGCACTCTGTCTAACAGACCCACTTACATCTGGTACAAGAACGGACAGCGTGTGTCTGACTGTAAATCTGCCTCCTGCTCTGTAGCTGCAGTCAGTGGTGCGGTCAGTTACAGCTGTGCTGTTGAAGGCCATGACAGTCTCCTCTCTCCTCCAGTGTGTGAGTGCGGATTTCACTCTCCTCAATCATAGTACATATACATATCAAATGCTGATCCTGAACACACACCAGCTGATTCAGGTGTTTTATTTCTAATCAGATTCCCCTAAAGACACCAGAGCAGTGGTTCTTTCCTCTGGACACACAGTGGAGGGGGATTCAGTGACTCTGAGCTGTAGCAGTGATGCAAACCCTCCTGTTCTCACCTACTCCTGGTTTAAGCAGAGAGCAGCTACAGACACACTGCTGACAACAGGCCAGAATTACAGCATCAGCAGCATCAGCTACCAGCACAGCGGACTGTACTACTGCACTGCTCGCAACCAGCTGGGACAGCACAACTCTACACCAAAACGCCTGGACGTGTTATGTAAGTGCAGTGTAAAACTTTTATGTAGCTGTATAAAGCAGACGTTTTAAAGCAAAATTGTTCTAGTACTGACATTTCTGTACAAAAAGCTATGCAATTCCTGAACCACAGTTTGTGTGGAAAAAAGAAATAGCATGTTTTAAATAAAACAATGAGATAATAACTCAAAATATTGACATAACATCTTGAAATAACAAGATCTTATTTCAAAATAATGTTGTATTACATGAAAAAACAACAGCAAAACAGTTCAACCATTTTAACAGCTTGTTATTCAGGACTTTTATAAAATCAGATGCTATCAGGGACAGCAGCACACCATCAGGCAGCAGGATTAACATGTATAATGAAAGAGAGAGAGAGAGAGAGAGAGAGAGAACAGATTATTTGGTATGCTCCTCCACTACAGGGTGTACATTGTGAGTTCAAGCAGGGACTCCAGCAGTACTAGTTATGACAGTATAACTAAATGGGACAGTCAGAAGATAACAGTTATGATGGCACACTGGGACATAAAGCGTCTCACCACTCCACTGTCAACAAACCTGAGGGACTGTGTAAGACAGGGGTGGGCGACAGCATCCAAACATCCCAGTTTACCAAAATTCTCTATGGCTACAAACCTGTGCCTTAATCTGAGAGAAAAGCTATTAAACAAAAACAAATATGTTTTCAACCTAGATTTTAACACAGACTGTGTCTGAATCCCAAATACTAATAGGAAGGCCATAGAAAAAAAAACTATCCCCCCTGCCGCAGTCTTTACTATTCAAGATACTAATAAAGAGTCTGCACCTTTAAAAACAGCTGAATGTCATGGTTCATGGGTTCACCAGCCTCTTCTGGCCGTGTTGTGCACTACTGCTGATTAGCTCATTAGTTTCAGCTGCCACTCATTTACTGCTCTATTTAAGCCTCAGTGTTTGTCATGTCTGTCAGTTCGTTGTTTTCGTGTCTGTGTTCTGTTGCTCTGTTTCCCGGTACCCTGCACTCTGGTGGATTACTGTCGTCTAGCCTGGATCATAGGACTGTTTATTCCCCGTTGCAGCTGAGTGCTACCAAGGAAACTTGCCACAACTGCACCCACATTTGTCCACCCACAGTACTCTGTCTGTTACGCTTTCTTCAGCTCTTCAGCGAGCTGAACTCGCACTTGAATCCGCCTTGTAATCCCTGACAGAATGAACTGACCTTAAGATGGATTCAGCGAGTGCCTCAGACGTCAGCGGCTTCTTGTCGAACACGGCCACACGTCTTCAAAGACAAGAGGAGCAGATGGTCGCTACGGGTCATGCGGTGCAAGCCTTGGTAGCACAGGTGTCCGAGCTCACTACCCAGGTTCAACTTCTGAGAACCGAGTCGGCAACATCACCCGCTGCGCCAGCTCCCCAGCGCTTATCCCCCCAGTCGGCGCTCACAACTCAACCTGAGCCACGCCTACCACCTCCCGCCTCATACTCTGGTGAGCCGCGTCTCTGCCTAGCCTTTCTCACCAGGTGCTTGTTGTTTTTCTTGCTCCAACCCCAGACTTTTTTTACCGAGCGGTCTAATGTGGCTCTGGTGTTGACACTGCTGTCTGGGAAGGCGGCTTTGTGGGGGACAGCGGTGTGGGAGAACCAACATCCGTGCTGTTCCTCGTTCCAAGCGCTCGCCGAGGAAATGAAGAGAGTATTTGATCGTGCCGTGACGGGACTTACGTCAAGGCGAGCTCTCTGTCTCGGATTACTCCATCGAATTCCGTGCAATTGTGCAATTGGAACAAGGAGGCGCAGTGGGATATGTTCCTGCATGGGCTGGCAGACCGCATCCAGAAGGAGATCTTCATGCTGGAACTTCCTACGACCCTGGATGAGCTCATCGCTCTCGCCATTCGGGTGGATGCACGCCTACAGCAGCAGGAACAACGGGGCTACGACGCTCAGTTCTGGCAGCCACGGATCTCCTTGCCCCTTATTCCACCGATGCGGTCAGCCCAGCGCACGATCCGGAGCCGCCGCTCCGTTAACTCTCTTCGCGTTGGGGAATCACTTTGAAGAAATACGCTTCGTACTCGCTGATTCCCCGCTTGCTCCAGTTGTCCTTTTTCACCCCTGGCTCACACATTGACTGGCATTCTAATACAGTTTTATCGTGGAGCGAACATTGTCATGCTAATTGTCTTGTGTCTGCCTGTTCGTCTGTGTCTAGTTCTGTTTTCGAGAAGGAGTCGGTGGACCTGTCTAACGTGCCTAAGCAGTACATGGACCTCAAGGAAGTGTTCAGTAAGTCTTGGGCCGCTTCTCTCCCTCCGCACCGTCCCTATGACTGTGCCATAGAATTATTGTCAGGTAAGTCTTCGCCTAAAGGCAAGCTTTACTCGCTTTCTGCCCCAGAGAGGGAGGCCATGGAGAAATATATTTCTGATTCTTTGGCAGCTGGGCTCATCCATCGTTCCTCTTCCCCTGCAGGTGCCGAGTTCTTTTTTGTGGTGAAAAAGGACAGATCTCTGCGGCCATGTATTGATTACCGGGGGCTGAACAGCGTCACGGTAAGGAACACTTATCCCTTGCCGCTGATGTCTTCAGCTTTCGAGCGGCTGCAGGGGGCGTCTTTTTTTCACCAAACTGGACCTGCGCAACGCCTATCATCTGGTTCACATAAGGGAGAGGGATGAGTGGAAAACCGCCTTTAATACCCCCAGGGGGCATTTCAAATACCTGGTTATGCCGTTCGGCCTGTCTAACGCTCCGGCGGTTTTCCAGGGACTCGTGAATGACGTGCTGAGAGACATGGTTGACCAGTTCATATATGTCTACCTGGATGACTTTTTGATTATTTCCTCCTCTCTCCAGGAACATGTTCACCATGTCAGGCGAGTGCTCCTCTGGCTGCTCGAGAATGGGCTTCTTGTCAAGGTGAAGAAAAGCGTTTTTCATGCACAGTCAGTCCTATTTTTGGGGTTCATCATTTCATCCGAGGGGGTGCGCATGGATCCCGACAAGATCAAGGCTGTGGTGGATTGGCCGACCCCTGACTCCCGCAAGGCCCTGCAGAGGTTTCTGGGGTTCGCCAATTCTTACCGGCATTTTATTCGCAACTTCAGCCAACTAGCTGCCCCTTCTGACCACCTTGACCTCCACCAAGACTGCGTTCAGGTGGTCTAGTGCAGCACATGCTGCATTTTCTAACCTCAAGAGCTGCTTTGTTTCGGCCCCTATTCTCATTGCCCCCGACCCTTCGCGTCAGTTTGTGGTGGAGGTCGACGCTTCGGAGGTCGGGGTTGGCGCGGTTCTTTCCCAGCGCTCCTCCGCGGACGGCAAGATACATCCGTGCACCTTTTTTCTCATCGTTTGTCCCTCGCCGAACAGAATTATGACACTGGTAATAGCGAGTTGTTGGCGATTAAGTTAGCCTTGGAGGAGTGGCGTCATTGGTTGGAAGGCTCGGGGGTGCCTTTTATCGTCTGGACGGATCATAAGAACCTTGAATACATCAGGTCGGCCAAACGTCTCGACTCCAGGCAGGCTCGGTGGGCTCTTCTTTTCGGTCGCTTCGTCATTTCCATGTCGTACTGTCCGGGCTCTAAAAACATCAAGCCCTATGCTTTGTCCCGCGTTTTTAATCGTTCCGACTACTCCTGAGCTTATTTTACCTGAGAGACTTGTGGTCTCCACTATCACTTGGGAGATTGAGTCTAAGGTCCGCACGGCCTTACAAGGGGTAATGCCGCCATCTGGGTGCCCACCGGGTCGGTTATTTGTGCCGGAGGGTTTAAGGTCCGACGTCATCCACTGGAGCCACTGTTCTAAGGTCGCTTGTCATCGTGGGATTAATCGTACCGCCTTTTTGGTCAAACAACGGTTCTGGTGGCCATTGATGGCTCGTGACATTCGGGATTTTGTTTTGGCCTGTTCGGTCTGTGCCAGTTGTAAGGCTTCCAATCGTCCCCCGGAGGGTCTCCTTCAATCACTGTCTGTCCCTTCGAGACCCTTGTCCCACATAGCACTAGATTTCGTTTCCGCCCTACCTCCGTCCCAGGGTAACACGGTGGTTTTGACCGTGGTGGACCGGTTCTCAAAGGTGGCCCATTTTATTCCCCTGCCCAAATTACCTTCTGCCAGGGAGACGGCGGTTACTGTCATTGACCGTGTCTTTCACATTCATGGCCTCCCGACGGATGTGGTTTCTGACAGGAGTCCCCAGTTTGTTTCCAAATTTTGGAGAGAATTTTGTCGGCTACTGGGGAGAGAGTTAGCCTTTCTTCTGGTTTCCATCCTCTGAGCATTGGGCAGACCAAGCGAGACAATCAGGATCCTGTGCGGGTGTTACGATGTTTGGTTTCTCAGAACCCATCCTCTTGGAGCCAACAGCTCTCTTGGGTGGAGTACGCACACAATTCATTGCCAGTGTCATCCACGGGCCTCTCTCCATTTGAGTGTAGCTTAGGGTACCAGCCACCTATTTTTCCTAGTCTGGAATCCGAAGTCGCGGTCCCCACTGCCCACGCTTTCGCCCAGAAGTGCCGCCGCACCTGGAGAACTGCTTGTCGGACGCTTCTCCAGGTGGGTGCGCGCACTAAGGCTTAGGCTGATCGCCACCGGTCGAAGCCTCCCGTCTACATTGTCGGTCAAAAAGTGTGGTTTTCTAGTAAAGATATTCCGCTTCGCTCCATATCTAGTAAGTTGGCTCCTAAATTCATTGGCCCATTCATTGTCACTAAAGTTCTTAGCCCAGTGGCAGCAAACTTCCTCCAGCGTACAGGACAATCCATCCCGTTTTTCACGTATCCAAATTGAAACCCGTTTTTCACTCTCGTATTAATCTGCCCCCCTGTAACATTAGTCCACCGAGGCGAGCGTGGTGATGAACCCAAGTGCAGGTTTATTTAACAAAGTGAAAACCAAAAATACAAATAAGGACTTGACTTAACTTGGACAGACTTGACTTGGCTTGGACAGACTTGACTTGGCTTGGACAGACTAGACACAAACAGACTGCAGGTTACAACATCAATACACGACCAGAGACAATTGCTACATGAGGGCTATATATACCAAACAATCAAGGACACATGACTTAACCAACCAATCAGAACAAGACACATAGACAAGGGTAACACATGACAAGATCACAGGAGGGGCAAGGAACACATGACTAGACAGGAACCATGACTAAACTCCAAAATAAAAGACATGAGAACAATGAACAAGAAACACAACAAAACCCAAACCCCACGTTACATATCCCCCCCCCTAAGGTCGGCTCCAAACGCACAAACAAAACCCAAACCTAACAAGTCCAGGAGGGTGGTAGAGCGAAGGTGGAACAGGGGGAGGGATGGAGGGCCAGGTCCATGAAGGGGAACAGGATCTGGATAATGACATGGACCGTGGAACAATGGGCAAGACCATGGGTCATGAAACAGTGGTAGACCGTGAAACAGTGGAGGGCCAGGGGACCACCAGGTCAGATCCAGAAGAGCATGGAGCCATGGCGGAGCAGGCAGAGCAGGCAGCCATGGAGGAGCAGAAGGGCACCAGGGTGGAGCAGGCGGAGCTGAAGGGCACCAGCAGATGTCCACCAATGTAGAGCTAACAAGACAGGTGCCCACCAAGGCGGATCAGGTGGGAGTTCATGAACGGTCTCCTTGGCCATGACAGGACAGGCAGAGAGTTCAGAAATGGATGCTGCCACCTCAGGAGGTTCTGCAATGGACGCCGCTGCCTCAGCAGGTTCTGCAGCGGACGTCGCCACCTCTGACTCGTGGACAGGGGAGGTCTCTGGGGCAGACTCGTGGACAGGGGAGGACTCTGGGGCAGACTCGTGGACAGGGGAGGCCTCTGGGGCAGACTCGTGGACAGGGGAGGCCTCTGGGGCAGACTCGTGGACAGGGGAGGCCTCTGGGATGCCAGCTGCTCGCACTGACATCAGAGGTGGATCCATCACACTGGCAATCAGTCTCATCAGTCCTGGCCCAAGCTCCGCATCTGCAGGAGCTTGGGTACTATATCCCCCCCAAAAAAATTCTTAGGCGAAACTTGCATGGCATCCATTTCATGACGGGGTTCTGGCAAGATGGCCAGGGCCTGACAAGGCTCTGGCGTGGCAGCCATCTTGACTGTAAGCTCTGACATGGCAGTCATGATGGGTCCAGACTCAGGAGTAGCAGCCGTGACATAACGAGGTTCTGGCGTGATGGTCGTGGTATGGTGAGGCGCAGGCGTGGTGGCCATCTTGGCCGGGGAATCAGGCGTGATGGCCATCTTGGCCGGGGAATCAGGCGTGGTGGCCATCTTGGCCGGGGAATCAGGCGTGGCGGCCATTTTGTGAAGAGGCTCTTGAGTGGCCGGCATGACGTGAGCAGGCCCTGGCTTGGCAGGCCTTAATGTGAACAGGCCCTGGCTTGACAGGCGTGACGTGAGCAGGCCCTGGAGTAGCAGGCGAGACGTGAGCAGGCCCTGGAGTAGCAGGCGTGACATGAGCAGGCCCTGGAGTAGCAGACATGATAGTCGGGACCGGATAATGCTCCGGTGTGGTGGGTACCGGAAGATAGCAGATTCCTCTTCCACAATCCCCACAGTGAACGAGGAACCACTCAACCGGAGTGCAAAGTCAATATATTTGGCCAGAGTCCAGTGAGGCGTGTGACATGGCATTAACAAAGAGATTTCTTCTGTGAGGCCAAAACGGAAAATGTCTTTGCGGGCCACATCATTAAAGTCCACTAAATGGCACAATCCACAGAAGTCCTCAACATAATCCTCTATGGCCCTGTCGCCTTGATGAAGGCAGAGGAGGCGAGAAGCTGCTGGGTTCGTGGTAGCGGTCGTGTATTCTGTAACATTAGTCCACCGAGGCGAGCGTGGTGATGAACCCAAGTGCAGCTTTATTTAACAAAGTGAAAACCCAAAATACAAATAAGGACTTGACTTAACTTGGACAGACTTGCCTTGGCTTGGACAGACTAGACACAAACAGACTGCAGGTTACAACATCAATACACGACCAGAGACAATTGCTACATGAGGGCTATATATACCAAACAATCAAGGACACATGACTTAACCAACCAATCAGAACAAGACACATAGACAAGGGTAACACATGACAAGATCACAGGAGGGTAAAACTCCACTAAAGCCCCCAACTCCACTAAAGCTCCTGGTAGCGCCGAGAGGTAGCGCTCCTAGGAGGAGGGGTACTGTCACGGTTGAGGAGGTTCACCGGCCTCTTCTGGGAGGGATGGGTGACAGCATCCAAACATCCCAGTTTACCTAAATTCTCTATGGCTACGAACCTGTGCCTTTATCTGAGAGAAAAGCTATTAAACAAAAACAAATATGTTTTCAACCTAGACTTAAACACAGACTGTGTCTGAGTCCCAAATACTAATAGGAAGGCCATAACTGTTCCATAACCGGGGGGTTTTGTAGGGAAAAAAAAAACTATCCCCCCAGCCACAGTCTTTACTATTCAAGATACTAATAAAGAGTCTGCACCTTTAAAAACAGCTGAACACACACCAGCTGATTCAGTTGTTTTATTTCCATTCAGATTCCCCTAAAAACACCAGTGCAGTGGTTCTTTCCTCTGGACACACAGTGGAAGGGGGTTCAGTGACTCTGAGCTGTAGCAGTGATGCAAACCCTCCTGTACTCACTTATTCCTGGTTTAAGCAGAGAGCAGCTGCAGACACACTGCTGACAACAGGCCAGAATTACACCATCAGCAACATCAGCTCCCAGCACAGCGGACTGTACTACTGCACTGCTCACAACCAGCTGGGACAGCACAACTCTACACCAAAACGCCTGGACGTGTTATGTAAGTGCAGTGTAAAACTTTTATGTAGCTGTGTAAAGCAGATGTTTTAAAGCAAAATTGTTCTAGTAGTGACATTTCTGTACAAGAAGCTATGCAATTCCTGAAGCACAGTTTGTGTGGAAAAAAGAAATAGCATGTTTTAAATAAAACAATGAGATAATAACTCAAAATATTGACATAACATCTTGAAATAACAAGATCTTAATTCAAAATAATGTTGTATTACATGAAAAAACAACAGCAAAACAGTTCAACCATTTTAACAGCTTGTTATTCAGCAATTTATAAAATCAGATGCTATCAGGGACAGCAGCACACCATCAGGCAGCAGGATTAACATGTATAATGAGAGAGAGAGAACAGATTATTTGGTATGCTCCTCCACTACAGGGTGTACATTGTGAGTGCAAGCAGGGACTCCAGCAGTCCTAGTTATGACAGTATAACTAAATGGGACAGTCAGAAGATAACAGTAATGATGGCACACTGGGACATAAAGCGTCTCACCACTCCACTGTCAACAAACCTGAGGGACTGTGTAAAACAGAGGTGGGCGACAGCATCCAAACATCCCAGTTTACCTAAATTCTCTATGGCTACAAACCTGTGCCTTAATCTGAGAGAAAAGCTATTAAACAAAAACAAATATGTTTTCAACCTAGACTTAAACACAGACTGTGTCTGAGTCCCAAATACTAATAGGAAGGCCATAACTGTTCCATAACCAGGGGGTTTTGTAGGGAAAAAAAAACTATCCCCCCAGCCACAGTCTTTACTATTCAAGATACTAATAAAGAGTCTGCACCTTTAAAAACAGCTGAACACACACCAGCTGATTCAGTTGTTTTATTTCCATTCAGATTCCCCTAAAAACACCAGTGCAGTGGTTCTTTCTTCTGGAGACACAGTGGAAGGGGGTTCAGTGACTCTGAGCTGTAGCAGTGATGCAAACCCTCCTGTTCTCACTTATTCCTGGTTTAAGCAGAGAGCAGCTGCAGACACACTGCTGACAACAGGCCAGAATTACAGCATCAGCAACATCAGCTCCCAGCACAGCGGACTGTACTACTGCACTGCTCACAACCAGCTGGGACAGCACAACTCTACACCAACACACCTGGATGTGTTATGTAAGTGCAGTGTAAAACTTTTATGTAGCTGTATAAAGCAGACGTTTTAAAGCAAAATTGTTCTAGTAGTGACATTTCTGTACAAGAAGCTATGCAATTCCTGAAGCACAGTTTGTGTGGAAAAAAGAAATAGCATGTTTTAAATAAAACAATGAGATAATAACTCAAAATATTGACATAACATCTTGAAATAACAAGATCTTATTTCAAAATAATGTTGTATTACATGAAAAAACAACAGCAAAACAGTTCAACTATTTTAACAGCTTGTTATTCAGGACTTTTTTAAAATCAGATGCTATCAGGGACAGCAGCACACCATCAGGCAGCAGGATTAACATGTATAATGAAAGAGAGAGAGAGAACAGATTATTTGGTATGCTCCTCCACTACAGGGTGTACATTGTGAGTGCAAGCAGGGACTCCAGCAGTCCTAGTTATGACAGTATAACTAAATGGGACAGTCAGAAGATAACAGTTATGATGGCACACTGGGACATAAAGCGTCTCACCACTCCACTGTCAACAAACCTGAGGGACTGTTTAAGACAGGGGTGGGCGACAGCATCCAAACATCCCAGTTTACCAAAATTCTCTATGGCTATGAACCTGTGCCTTTATCTGAGAGAAAAGCTATTAAACAAAAACAAATATGTTTTCAACCTAGACTTAAACACAGACTGTGTCTGAATGTGTCTGTGTCTGTGTCTAAATACTAATAGGAAGGCCATAACTGTTCCATAACCGGGGGGTTTTGTAGGGGGAAAAAACTATCCCCCCAGCCACAGTCTTTACTATTCAAGATACTAATAAAGAGTCTGCCCCTTTAAAAACAGCTGAACACACACCAGCTGATTCAGTTGTTTTATTTCCATTCAGATTTCCCTAAAAACACCAGTGCAGTGGTTCTTTCTTCTGGAGACACAGTGGAAGGGGGTTCAGTGACTCTGAGCTGTAGCAGTGATGCAAAAGGCATTTTATCAGAGTAGCAGTATTGATGCTTCAGTAGTGTATCGTAGTGCTTATATAGTACTGTATGCTGTTTTACTTTAGAAGTTATGCAGGTCAGGATTTTAAAGAGGAATTTAGATTATGATTAATTTTTTTCCCATCTGTTTTTTTTTTTGCTCCATTATAATCTTTATTAACATGTTTTTGATTTACTGATTTATTTTTTACATTTATTTAAATGATTCTATTCAATCTATAGTGCTATTTTTATTTTTAGTGATCTATATATGCTTTCTTTATGCATTCTGTTGTTTTCCAGGAATAATTATAAAACTTTTTTTAATGAAATTACCTAGTTACTTCATTTATCATTCAATCTCTGTCAGTTTGCTGGTCATATACATGACTAATGCTATGTAGTTTGCAAATGAATTAATCAGAAGTAAAACATCTTGTTAATAATCTATATTTCCTATTAGCTAGGATTTGACTTGCTGTCTAGCCAATTCTGCTTATGATTAAACTTTACGTTTGTGTTCAGTCAGTTCCCGCCTCCTCCTTGCCCATGTTCGAAGCATGTAACACACTTCACAGATGGGCAAGGAGGTGCAGAACATTGCCGAGAGCGTCACACTTCCTCCACCGGCTTGCCTTCTTCCCCTTGTACATCCTCGTGCCATCTCTTCCCCAGGCGATGCACACGCACCCGCCATCCACGTGATTTAAAAGAAAATGTGATTCATCACGTTAACTTTTTGGTTAACTTTTAACTTTTTCAGGAATTTATGCTACAGTAGCTCTTCTGTGGGATCGAACCAGACCGGCCAGCCTTCGCTCCCCACATACATCAAAGAGCCTTGGGCGGCATTGACCCTGTCACTGGTTCACCGGTGGTCCTTCCTTGGACCACTTTTGGTAGGTATTAACCACTGCATACTGGGAACACCCCACAAGACCTACAGTTTTGAAGATGATCTGACCCAGTCCTCTAGCAATCCCAATTTGGCCCTTGACAAAGTCGCTCAGATCCTTACGTTTTTTCCTGCTTCCGAAACATCACCTTCGAAAACTGTTCACTTGATGCCTAATACATCTCACCCCTTGACAGGTGCCATTGTAAACCCGACCCAAGTACTGACACCTTATTGGTGGAAAAGTGTGAACGTTATACACGATTACAATCGAATCGAAAAATGCCAAAGGAACATTTTTGTGTATATCTTTGTGTGTGTGTGTGTGTGTGTGTGTGTGTGTGTGTGTGGCCATGAACTGAGGCTGTTCATTTTTTAAAAATCTGTTTAACAGTTACCACCACTAACCCAAATAAATAAATAAATAAATAAATAAAATTGCATGTTGTTACAAGTTGTTAATGTTACATTATCATTACTATTACTATTATTATGTTACTGCTAGTCATTTAATGGGTTTAAAAACAAATCTTTATGTACAAACAGGAAGGCTGTAAACTTCAAGAGGTTGTCAGAGCACCTGTGGAGCAAAAGATCATAAAAACACTAGTGTGTAGGAGAGTTTGAAGTACCGGAAATGTCATTTATTATAAAATAGACTTGACTGATATCAACAAACTCATCTTGCAAAGGGGTAGAGTGTGTGGTGAGAAGTGTTAAGTGTGAAAGTGCTTCAATGTTTATTTCTAATTTTATTTATATTATGACATTCATCTGACATTCTAAGCAACTAACAACTTGAGTTTGGATTGGAAAGCGTGAGAAGCAATAGTATGGCAATAATCCAGCACAGGTGGAACAGTTTTTTTGAACAAAGTGTAAACAGATGAAGTAAAACAAGCCTTATTTCTGTAATCATTCACATTTTCTGCTATACAGTCACATAGCTGCTCAATTTCTAAGAGATAAATAAAAGAAAAACACCAGGAGGTCTGAATGTCTGCCGTGGTAGGCAAGCAGGTGATATCCTCCCAGCTGGGCAATAATGTAAAACAGGAGTCTTAAATGGCAGTCACCACTGGGAGGTGCTAGAAGCAGCCTAGCAATAAGTGATTATAGAGACATCACATGGGTTTGTTTTGGTTTCTTTATTAATGTACTGGTAGATTTATTAAGACAAATATCTTGAAGAATTTCAATATCAGACAGTCTCAACAAACTCAAACCTGACTGGTCAGCGCTCACAGTATTTTGAAGGAACAGAAATAGAGACAGTCATAACAGATGAAACAAAGTAGAGGCAAAAAAATACAGTACATATTTAGCTAGGCCTAGTAAAAGAATTTTTTTTTGTAGCTGAAAAGAAAGAAAAATAGAATAAGAATGCTGTGTTAATCAGACTTGAATACCTTCACGTGTAAAAACAAAGAGGAAGCCAAAATAGGGAGGTGTGACAACACAATGCTGTATCAAGTGCACTACTCATCTTCCGTGTCTTTACTGCTAGTGTCATGAAGAAGCTCATAACTGCTTACAAGTGCAGTACGAGTGAAGGAGGAACAGGCTTTATAAGGCGGTTAATATTCATTAAAAGAGAAAGATAGATTTATTTTGTATTTATAAGGACATTTTTGGTCAAAATTCTACACGTGGTGGATCTTCAAGCGTCGGCTGTCTGAAGGCTGATGTCACCATGTTTTACAGAATGTCGAGAAATATTACAGTAGCAGCAATCCTCATGTTACTGACAGGTAACCTTTTCAGATATTTCAGCTCTTTCTGCTGTTTTTATGTGCTGTTGTGTCACTACTGCAACACAAAAGCCCTAAACATGTCTCTGTGTTTGGAAGTATTTTTATAAATTTGACAGGATTTGGGTGCAGGCAAGAACATTTGTAGGATGTTGTGAAAATAAAAGACAAAAGTTATAGATAAACCTATGAATAATTGCAAATTCTACTGACGTGTGTGTATATGTATGTATGTGTGTGTGTGTGTGTGTGTGTGTACATATATATATATATATATATATATATATATATATATATATATATGAAATCATTATATTATTTTTTCATTATCAAATAATTTTATTACAGTATATTATTAATGTATTATATAATATACGATACATTAATGTCCTGCACCTTTCTTTTTCCGTGTGAGTTTATGTGTCCTGTTAATTCTATAACCCCGGATGAGGTTTATGAACGGTTTCAACCTGAGTTCTATTTTTATCATCATTTTCACACCTCCTTCACTCATTCGCTATGTGTGACTGCAGCAGTGGTTAAAACTGTGGTTGCACTCTTGCTGGTCAATGCATGAGCCATTGCTTTATGTGTTTAACTCACTTTAATTTGTGTTTCTGCTGTGTGTGTGTGTGTGTGTGTGTGTGTGTGTGTGTGTTCCAGGAGTTCAGGCTCAGCACAGTGTAACTCTCTCCTCTCAGAGTCTCTGTGCTGTTACTGGATCTACAGTAAAAATCTCCTGTACATTTACAACACGTGATCACTCCATTGTCACACAGAGAGAGTGGTATCGAGTCCAGAGCTCTGAAGGAGAACCACAAGCCCTGAGCAAAGATCCACAATACTCAGGACGAGTGTCTATAAGAACCTGGTGGTCTGACTGTGAGCTGACACTGAGAAATGTGAGAGTGAGTGACTCTGGAGTTTATAACTTTAGATTTAAAACACAGAGAAGTGTCTGGATATCAGCCTTATCTGGAGTTCGACTGACTGTTACAGGTAATACACACACACACACACACACACACTTTATTGTATAATATGTAGTATGTATTTCAGGTATGTAGTATTTACAGAGTTTTGCTACATAATTGTGTGTAGACTTGCAGTTGAAGGTGAACCCTAACACTGTAGGACAGAGAAAAGTGAAAGTGACCTGTAGCTCCACCTGCAGCATCAGCACATACAGTTTCTACTGGTACAGGAATGGCAATTACATCAGATATACCACTGACGCCTCCATTGTGCTCGACTCAACCAGTCCACATGATGAAGGCAGCTACTCCTGTCAGGTGTATGGGAAAGAACACCGCTCTCCTCCAGTGTGTAAGTGTCAGAGTAAATCTGTCCCTCAGCATCAAACTGAAAACAGTAACTCATATGGCTGTCATTAAAACATCATGATTTGCTTATATCGTTGTTTCTGAAATGGTGACTTAATTTGAAAATTTTACAAAAAAAGTTTCTAGATCAGTGATGGTGTGAGATATTTAATATTTTAATTAATGATTTAGCAAATAATTTAATAATAGATCAGTTAATAAATTGGCGGTGCTGTTCAACATAAGTCTAAACACGTCACGTCACTTCACAGTTCTACCTCACAATATAAATTTTCTGTGACACAGAGAATAAACACGTCTGATCTGCGAAATGTTTATAAAAACAGAAAATATGGTGTTTTGACTCATAAATCTATTAAAAGCTCCACAGGTACAATAGGTCCTGTTGCTATTTTTATTTTATGTTATACATTGGAGGGAGAAATGCAAATCTAGATTTAGATCAGATGTTAGAATTGTACTGATCCAGATTTGCTTTCCTTTAATCAAATATTTTACTGGTTTACAGAACAACTCGCATTTCACATTCATTTCAGCCTCAGATGTGTAAATGAAGCTCTCACAATTCGAGTTCTTTCTTCCTATGTCTACCTCTCTGTGTGTTTCAGGTGTACTGGGTAAAGAGTGTTGGGGTGTGACTTACACTCCTGAACATGTGTGTGCTCTGAAAGACACATTGATTGATTTGTCCTGCTCTTATAAACACCCTGCAGGCCACACAGTGATAAAATCAGTGTGGTTCATTAAAGAGCAGGCTGATGCTGAGCCTGTCGATGTGAGAGAGGATGAGGAGTATCAGGGCCGAGTGCAGTACACACACAGCTCCCAGAATAACTGTAGTCTGAGAATCACTAACCTGAGAGAGAGAGACACTCAAACCTACAGATTCAGATTCAACACTGATGATCCTAAAGGGAAATACACCGGCCAACCTGGAGTCTCTCTGTCTGTTACAGGTAATGCCACATAATTATACATTTATTTAACTGCATTTACAGAGATGAAATAAATGAAAATAATAAACCAGTTTATTATTTGCAGAACTGAAGGTTACAGTATCAGACTTGAGTAATGGGTATAAAAAGCTGAGCTGTTTCACCACCTGCACTCTGTCTAACAACCCCACTTACATCTGGTACAAGAACGGACAGCGTGTCACTGACCGGGACAGAAATGAAATGTATGTCAGTAGTGAGGATGCAGGCAGCTACTCCTGTGCTGTAAGAGGACATGAGGAGCTTCGCTCTCCTGCTGTCTGTAAGAACTCACTTTACACTTCACTCATTCTGTCATCATCTCGCTGCCAGCTTCTGTTAGATTACAGTAAACTCACATGCAGTGATACATGAATAAGTGACGCTTTAGGCTTTTTTAAGTTTGGATTTCTGTTCTAACTCATATTGTGTGTTTTAGGTGTTTTTGATGAGAAGAGCTGCTGGAGTGTGACTTACTCCACCCAGACTATCTGCTCTCTGATTGGCTCATCAGTGGACATACTGAGTTACTATACCTTTCCTAACAATCAGAAAATGACAAAAGTGTTCTGGTTCATTAAAGAGCAGGCTGATGCTGAGGCTGTGGATGTGAGAGAGGATGAGGAGTATCAGGGCCGAGTGCAGTACACACACAGCTCCCAGAATAACTGTAGTCTGAGAATCACTAACCTGAGAGAGAGAGACGCTCAAACCTACAGATTCAGATTCTACACTGATGGGGGTAATTACACTGGTGAACATGGAATCTCTCTGTCTGTCACAGGTAATGCCACATAATTATACATTTACTTAATTATATTTAGATGAAAATAATACATTTGTTAATTATTTGCAGATCTGAGGATTACAGTCTCAGACTTGAGTGACCAGTACATAAAGCTGAGCTGCATCACCACCTGCCCTCTGTCTAACAACCCCACTTACATCTGGTACAAGAACGGACAGCGTGTGTCTGACTGTAAATCTGCCTCCTGCTCTGTAGCTGCAGTCAGTGGTGCGGTCAGTTACAGCTGTGCTGTTGAAGGCCATGACTGTCTCCTCTCTCCTCCAGTGTGTGAGTGTAGATTTCACTCTCCTCAATCATAGTACATCTATATCTATATCAAATGCTGATCCTGAACACACACCAGCTGATTCAGTTGTTTTTTTTCCATTCAGATTCCCCTAAAGACACCAGAGCTGTGGTTCTTTCTTCTGGAGACACAGTGGAGGGGGATTCAGTGACTCTGAGCTGTAGCAGTGATGCAAACCCTCCTGTTCTCACCTACTCCTGGTTTAAGCAGAGAGCAGCTGCAGACACACTGCTGACAACAGGCCAGAATTACACCAACAGCAGCATCAGCTCCCAGCACAGCGGACTGTACTACTGCACTGCTCGCAACCAGCTGGGACAGCACAACTCTACACCAACACGCCTGGATGTGTTATGTAAGTACAGTGTAAAACTTTTATGTAGCTGTATAAAGCGGATGTTTTAAAGCAAAATTGTTCTAGTAGTGACATTTCTGTACAAGAACCTATGCAATTCCTGAACCACAGTTTGTGTAGAAAAAAGAAATAGTATGTTTTGAATAAAAAAAAGAGATAATAACTCAAAATATTTACATAACATCTTGAAATAACAAGATCTTAATTCAAAGTAATGATGTATTACGTGATAAAACAATAACAAAACAGTTCAACTATTTTAACAGTTTGTAATTCAGGACTCTTATAAAATCAGATGCTATCAGGGACAGCAGCACACCATCAGGCAGCAGGATTAACATGTATAATGAGAGAGAGAGAGAGAGAGAGAGAGAGAACAGATTATTTGGTATGCTCCTCCACTACAGGGTGTACACTGTGAGTGCAAGCAGGGACTCCAGCAGTACTAGTTATGACAGTATAACTAAATGGGACAGTCAGAAGATAACGGTTATGATGGCACACTGGGACATAAAGCGTCTCACCACTCCACTGTCAACAAACCTGAGTGACTGTGTAAGACAGGGGTGGGCGACAGCATCCAAACATCCCAGTTTACCTAAATTCTCTATGGCTACGAACCTGTGCCTTAATCTGAGAGAAAAGCTATTAAACAAAAACAAATATGTTTTCAACCTAGACTTAAACACAGATTGTGTCTGAGTCCCAAATACTAATAGGAAGGCCATAACTGTTCCATAACCGGGGGGTTTTGTAGGGAAAAAAAAAAACTATCCCCAGTGCCACAGTCTTTACTATTCAAGATACTAATAAAGAGTCTGCACCTTTAAAAACAGCTGAACACACACCAGCTGATTCAGTTGTTTTTTTTCCATTCAGATTCCCCTAAAGACACCATTGCAGTGGTTCTTTCCTCTGGAGACACAGTGGAGGGGGATTCAGTGACTCTGAGCTGTAGCAGTGATGCAAACCCTCCTGTACTCACTTATTCCTGGTTTAAGCAGAGAGCAGCTGCAGACACACTGCTGACAACAGGCCAGAATTACAGCATCAGCAGCATCAGCTCCCAGCACAGCGGACTGTACTACTGCACTGCTCACAACCAGCTGGGACAGCACAACTCTACACCAACACACCTGGATGTGTTATGTAAGTCAAGTGTAAAACTTTTATGTAGCTGTATAAAGCAGACGTTTTAAAGCAAAATTGTTCTAGTAGTGACATTTCTGTACAAGAAGCTATGCAATTCCTGAACCACAGTTTGTGTGGAAAAAAAGAAATAGCATGTTTTAAATAAAACAATGAGATAACTCAAAATATTGACATAACATCTTGAAATAACAAGATCTTAATTCAAAGTAATGATGTATTACATGAAAAAACAACAGCAAAACAGTTCAACTATTTTAACAGTTTGTTATTCAGGACTTTTATAAAATCAGATGCTATCAGGGACAGCAGCACACCATCAGGCAGCAGGATTAACATGTATAATGAGAGAGAGAGAGAGAGAGATAGAACAGATTATTTGGTATGCTCCTCCACTACAGGGTGAACATACATTGTGAGTGCAAGCAGGGACTCCAGCAGTCCTAGTTATGACAGTATAACTAAATGGGACAGTCAGAAGATAACAGTTATGATGGCACACTGGGACATAAAGCGTCTCACCACTCCATTGTCAACAAACCTGAGTGGCTGTGTAAGACAGGGGTGGGAGACAGCACCCAAACATCCCAGTTTACCTAAATTCTCTATGGCTACGAACCTGTGCCTTTATTTGAGAGAAAAGCTATTAAACAAAAACAAATATGTTTTCAATCTAGACTTAAACACAGACTGTGTCTGAGTCCCAAATACTAATAGGAAGGCCATAACTGTTCCATAACCAGGGGGTTTTGTAGGGAAAAAAAAACTATCCCCCCTGCCACAGTCTTTACTATTCAAGATACTAATAAAGAGTCTGCACCTTTAAAAACAGCTGAACACACACCAGCTGATTCAGTTGTTTTATTTCTAATCAGATTCCCCTAAAAACACCAGAGCAGTGGTTCTTTCTTCTGGAGACACAGTGGAGGGGGGTTCAGTGACTCTGAGCTGTAGCAGTGATGCAAACCCTCCTGTTCTCAACTACTCCTGGTTTAAGCAGAGAGCAGCTGCAGACACACTGCTGACAACAGGCCAGAATTACACCATCAGCAACATCAGCTCCCAGCACAGCGGACTGTACTACTGCACTGCTCACAACCAGCTGGGACAGCACAACTCTACACCAACACACCTGGATGTGTTAGGTAAGTGCCGTGTAAAACTTTTATGTAGCTGTATAAAGCGGATGAACAAAAACGACAAAAGTAAAGCCTCATATTGTTTATGATTTGTTTCTGAAGGCTCAGAGGAGAACACAGTGTTAAAGGTCATCATGGTGGGACTGGTCGTCTTCCTGGCATTAACACTCCTCTCAGGAGCTCTGTGGATGTGGTATGTTAAATGTCAACATACTGAATATATTTGAAACATGATTAAAATTAAATACTCCTTTACAATTAACATGAACATGTGCTTGCTGTTTCTCAGGAAGAGGAAGTGGAGCTCAGCTAATGGCCACAGCAGCACTGGTGACAGCGGACAGGTGAGTGCAGGTGAAAGGAGGGACTGTTTGATCATGTGACATGTTCAAATGTGAACGTTATCCTGTGCTCCTTTTCAGCCTCCGTCTGCTGCTGTGTATGAAAATGTCCCAGCCTCAAACCTCAGAGGGAGAGTCGATGATCAGGATAATGTTCACTATGCCAGTGTTGTTTTTAACTCGCACACACAGGAAGAGTCTCTGTCACCCAGACTTCCTCCAGACACCACAGAGGAAGAGGATGTTCAGTACGCTGCTGTGAACTTTAGCAGGAACACTGCTGCCATCCAGTGAGCAAATCATTATCATTATACCAACACTAATTGTGCTGCTCAGTCTACTTCATTAAGTTCATTAAGTGACTGATTAGAATTGTAAGACATTACACTATTCTAGTCTTTAAATCACCTCTTTTTGTTCCACAGGCTTGTGGCAGATGAAGCGGCAGAAGATTCATCTCAGATCTACAGCAAGATCCAGAAAATCACCAGAAAGAGAACGAGCTGAGAGAGTTGTGATCGTTCTGTTCTGTATCCAAATCGAACAGGAGAAGAGGCGCGGCTTTGGCATTTTATCAGAGTAGCAGTATTGATGCTTCAGTAGTGTATTTTAGTGTTTATATAGTACTGTATGCTGTTTTACCTTAGCAATTGTATATGCAGGTCAGGATTTTTAAGAGGAATTTAGATTAAGGATCATTTTTTTTTACATCTGTTTTTTTTTTTTTTTTGTTCCATTATAATCTTTATTAACGCGTCTTTGCTTTATTCATTTATTTTTTTTTACATTTATTTTAATGCTATTCAATCTATAGTGCTCTTTTTATTTTAAGTGATCTATATATGCTTTCTTTATGCATATAAAGAAAGCATATATAGGCTGTCAGGATGCATGCCTGACACTGAGTTGTCGAATCAGTGAGAGAGAGTAATAAAGTAGCGGCTGGATACGCTTGAGTGAGAGAGAGAGAGATGCATGCGTGTCTTATGTATGCCTTCGATTTTTGTTTTACGTTCTGTTTGCGTTCTGTTTTTGATTAAACTTTACTTTTGTGTTCAGTCAGTTCCCGCCTCCTCCTTGCCCATCTTCGAAGAATGTAACACACTTCACAGATAGGCAAGGAGGAGCAGAACATTGCCCAGAGCATCACACTGCCTCCACCAGCTTGTCTTCTTCCCATTGTACATCCTGGTGCCATCTCTTCCCCAGAAGACGCCCCCGACTGTCCACATGATGTAAAAGAAAACATAATTCATCAGACCAGGCCACCGTCTTCCATTGCTACTGCTATGCAGGCCCAAACGCAGCAAGCTGTGATGCACTGTGTGTTCTGACACCTTTCTATCATAGCCAGCATTAACTTTTTCAGCAATTTGTGCTACAGTAGCTCTTCTGTGAGATCGAACCAGACGGGCCAGCCTTCGCTCCCCACGTGCATCAAAGAGCCTTGGCCTCCATTGTCCCTGTTGCCGGTTCACCGGTTGTCCTTCCTTGGACCACTTTTGGTAGGTATTAACCACTGCATACCGGGAACACCCCACAAGACCTGCCGTTTTGGAGATGCTCTGACCCAGTCGTCTAGCAATCACAATTTAGCGCCTGTCAAAGTCACTCAGATCCTTACACTTGCCCATTTTTCCTGCTTCCAACACATCAACATCAAAAACTGTCTGTTCACTTGCTGCCTAATATATCTCACCCCTTGACAGGTGCCATTGTAACGAGATAATCAATGCTATTCACGTCACCTGTCAGTGGTTTTAATGTTATGGCTGATCGGTGTATATTTAATGCTTCACAACCAAGAGGGAAAACACAGAGCTTAAATAGGGTGAGTAAGTAGGGGAACACAAAACAGCTATGCACAAACATAGGAAGAAATAAAAAAAAATGTGAGTGAGGGAGCTCTCTGGTCTGGGGGAGTTGTCCATGGTGAACGTGACAAAAGATTCCCCATCCTCGACTCACGCCCACTTCCATAGCTGTCATTGGCTACATTTACATGCACATCAAATTCCGTTTAAGGTCTATATTCGGGTTGCAGCCATATTCCGAATACGATGTTTATATGCGTACAGGCATCGGAATATTTGCATATCGCATATTACCCCAAACTTGTCCTCCTTATAATGTGAGCTTTACAATCAATTTTTACATTGTTTTAATAAGTTAAAATGCATTATATTGTTTTAATCCAGAGAAGGTTTTTTAATTCAAAAAGTTAAATAAATACATTAATCAAGAACTAATTAAATCAACTCATTGTTTTACTTTGAAATAATTTAATTACATAAATGATCATATTGAAAAATACCAGTACACTTCATACTAATCACATTATCTATATTTTCATAAAAGGTTCCTTAGTTGAGGCTTTACAACACAGGGAGCTCTAGTGCCATCTGGTGGTTAAAAGGATGAAGTGCAGATAGCAGCCCAGTCTAGTCCTATAATTTTATTAATTTACATTTAATTTAGCTCTAGTCCTTGACATATTACAGCATAGGCAAGACTCACGTGGGCTTATCTGTAGAAAATACAGCTATGATTTTATTTTCCATTTAATTAGTAATCTCTATCCACTGTATCTGTAGAACAAGAATTTACACTAAGATCACATTTTATCACTAAATCCTTCAGCTTGTACACACAGAGATTTCATCACCTCATCACAGTGGTTACAGGAAGACAGCTCCATGATTTGTTCTAAACCCGACACCAATACTGACACCTTATTGGTGGAAAAGTGTGAACATTATACATGATTATAATCGAATCAAAAAATGCCAAAGGAACTTTATTGTGTATATCTTTGTGTGTGTGTGTGTGTGTGTGTGTGGCCATAATCTGAGGCTATTCATTTTTTAAAATCTGTTTAACATATTCTATCAATTAACACCACTAACCCAAATAAATAAATAAATAAATAAATAATCTCTCTAAAATTGCATGTTGTTACAAGTTATTAATGTTATATTATCATTATTATTACTATTATTATGTTACTGCTAGTCATTTAATGTATTTCTGGGTTTAAAAACAAATCTTTATGTACAAACAGGAAGCCTGTAAACTTTAAGAGGTTGTCAGAGCGCCTGTGGAACAAAAGATCATTGAAACACTAGTGTGTAGGAGAGTTTGAAGTACCGGAAATGTCATTTATTATAAAATAGACTTGAGTGATGTGGTCAAACTCATCCTGCAAAGGGGTAGAGTGTGTGGTGAGAAGTGTGAAGTGTGAAAGTGCTACAATATTTATTTATAATGAAACACCAGGAGGTCTGAATGTCTGCCGTGGTAGGCAAGCAGGTGATATCCTCACAATTGGGCAATAATGTAAAACAGGAGTCTTCTAAAATGACGGTCACCACTGGGAGGTGCTAGAAGCAGCCTAGCAATAAGTGATTATAGAGACATCACATGGGTTTGTTTTGGTTTCTTTATTAATGCACCAGCAGCTTTATTAAGACAAGTATCTTGAAGAATGTCAATATCAGACAGTCTCAACAAACTCAAACCTGACTGGTCAGCGCTCACAGTCTTTTGAAGGAACAGAAATAGAGACAGTCATAACAGATGAAACAAAGTAGAGGCAAAAAAATACAGTACATATTTAGCTAGGCCTAGTAAAAGAAATTTTTTTTTTTTAGCTGAAAAGAAAGAAAAATAGAATAAGAATGCTGTGTTAATCAGACTTGAATACCTTCACATGTAAAAACAAAGAGGAAGCCAAAATAGGGAGGTGTGACAACACAATGCTGTGTCAAGTGCACTACTCATCTTCCGTGTCTTTACTGCTAGTGTCATGAAGAAGCTCATAACTGCTTACAAGTGTAGTACGAGTGAAGGAGGAGCAGGCTGAATAAGGCGGTTAATATTCATTAAAAGAGAAAGATAGATGTATTTTGTATTTATAAGGACATTTTTGGTCTAAATTCTACACGTTGTGGATCTTCAAGCATCGACTGTCTGAAGGCTGATGTCACCATGTTTTACAGAATGTCGAGAAATATTACAGTAGCAGCAATCCTCATGTTACTGACAGGTAACCTTTTCAGATATTTCAGCTCTTTCTACTGTTTTTATGTGCTGTTGTGTCACTACTGCAACGGAAAAGCCCTAAACATGTCTGTGTGTTTGGAAGTATTTTTATAAATTTTATAAATGTGTTAAGATTTGGATGCAGGCAAGAACATTTGTAGGATGTTGTGGAGTAAAAGACAAAAGTTATAGAGCAAGAAACCAAATGAATTATTGCAGATTCTGATGAAACCTACATATATCAAATCATTATATGATATTATTTTTAAACTGTCAAATCATTTTATTATAGTATATTATTAATGTATTATCTGATACATTAATATCCTGCAACTTTCTTTTTCTGTGTGAGGTTATTTGTACTGTTAATTCTATAACCCCAGATGAAGTTTAAGAACGGTGTCAAACTGAGTTCTGTTTTCATCATCATTTTCACGCCTCCTTGGGCCACACCCTATGTGTGACTGAGAACAGCAGCAGCAGCAGCAGGGGTTAAAACTGTGGTTACACTCTTGCTGGTTAATGCATGAGCCATTGCTTTATGTGCTTAACTCACTTTAATTTGTGCTTCTGGTGTGTGTGTGTGTGTGTGTGTGTGTGTGTGTGTTCCAGGAGTTCAGGCTCAGCACAGTGTAACTCTCTCCTCTCAGAGTCTCTGTGCTGTTACTGGATCTACAGTAAAAATCTCCTGTACATTTACAAAACCTTATCAGTCCAGTGTCACACAGAGAGAGTGGTATCGAGTCCAGAGCTCTGAAAGGGAACCACAAGCCCTGAGCAAAGATCCACAATACTCAGGACGAGTGTCTGTAAGAACCTGGTGGTCTGACTGTGAGCTGACACTGAGAAATGTGAGAGTGAGTGACTCTGGAGTTTATAACTTTAGATTTAAAACACAGAGCAGTGACTGGATATCAGCCTCATCTGGAGTTCGACTGACTGTTGCAGGTAATACACACACACGCACACACACACACTTTTTGTATAATATGTAGTATGTATTTCAGCTATGTAGTATTTACAGAGTTTTGTTACATAATTGTGTGTAGACTTGCAGTTGAAGGTGGATCCTAACACTGTAGGACAGAGAAAAGTGAAAGTGACCTGTAGCTCCACCTGCAGCATCAGCACATACAGTTACTACTGGTACAGGAATGGCAATTACATCAAACCTACCACTGACGCCTCCATTGTGCTCGACTCAACCAGTCCACACGATGAAGGCAGCTACTCCTGTCAGGTGTATTGGAAAGAACACCGCTCTCCTCCAGTGTGTAAGTGTCAGAGTAAATCTGTCCCTCAGCATCAAACTGAAAACAGTAACTCATACTGCTGTCACTAAAACATCATGATTTGCTTATATCATCATTTGCTTATATATTGTTTCTGAAATGGTGACTTAATTTGAATAATTAAAAAAAAGTTTCTAAATCAGTGATGGTGTGAGATTTCATTTAATATTTTAATTAATGATTTAGTAAATAATTTAATAATAGATCAGTTAATAAATTAGTGGTGCTGCTCAACAAAAGTCTAAACACGTCACTTCACTTCACAATTCTACTTCACAATATTTGCCTTCATTTTCAGTGACACAGAGAATAAACATGTCTGAGCTGCTAAATGTTTATAAAAACAGAAAATGTGGTGTTTTGACTCTAATAAATCTATTAAAAGCTCGACAGATACAATAGGTCCTGTTGCTACTTTCATTTTATGTTATACATTGGAAGGAGAAATGCTTTAGATCAGATGTTAGAATTGTATTGATCTTAATTGTATAGATTTCTGTTCTCATTTTGTGTGTTTCAGGTCTTTTCGATGAGAAGAGCTGCTGGAGCGTGACTTACTCCACCCAGACTATCTGCTCTCTGATTGGCTCATCAGTGGACATACACAGTTATTACACCTTCCCTGATCATTACAAGGTCACAAAAGTGTTCTGGTTCATTAAAGCGCAAGTTGGTTCTGAGCCTGTGGATGTGAGAGAGGATGAGGAGTATCAGGGCCGAGTGCAGTACACACAGAGCTCCCAGAATAACTGTAGTCTGAGAATCACTAACCTGAGAGAGAGAGACGCTCAAACCTACAGATTCAGATTCTACACTGATGATCCTAAAGTGAAATACACCGGCCAACCTGGAGTCTCTCTGTCTGTCACAGGTAATGTTAGACACTTATACATGTACTTAACTGAATTTATACAGATGAAAACAAACCTAGTTGATTATTTGCAGATCTGAAGGTTACAGTATCAGACTTGAGTAATGGGTATAAAAAGCTGAGCTGTTTCACCACCTGCACTCTGCCTAACAACCCCACTTACATCTGGTACAAGAATGGACAGCGTGTTTCTAACCGGGACAGAAATGAACTGTCTGTCAGTAGTGAGGATGCAGGCAGCTACTCCTGTGCTGTAAGAGGACATCAGGAGCTTCGCTCTCCTGCTGTCTGTAAGAACTCACTTTACACTTCACTCATTCTGTCATCATCTCACTGCCAGCTTCTGTTAGACTACAGTAAACTCACATGCAGTGATACATGAAAAAGTGACGCTTTAGACTTTTTTAAGTTTGGATTTCTGTTCTAACTCATTTTGTGTGTTTCAGGTGTTTTTGATGAGAAGAGCTGCTGGAGTGTGACTTACTCCACCCAGACTATCTGCTCTCTGATTGGCTCATCAGTGGACATACTGAGTTACTATACCTTTCCTAACAATCAGAAAATGACAAAAGTGTTCTGGTTCATTAGAGAGCAGCCTGATGCTGAGGCTGAGGATGTGAGAGAGGATGAGGAGTATCAGGGCCGAGTGCAGTACACACAGAGCTCCCAAAATAACTGTAGTCTGAGAATCACTAACCTGAGAGAGAGAGACGCTCAAACCTACAGATTCAGATTCTACACTGATAATCCTAAAGTGAAATACATCGGCCAGCCTGGAGTCTCTCTGTCTGTTACAGGTAATGCCACACAATTATACATTTACTTCACTACATTTACATAGATGAAATAAATGAAAATAATAAACTGAATTTATTATTTGCAGATCTGAAGATTATGGTGTCAGACTCAGGTAGTGGACAAAAGAAGCTGAGCTGCATCACTACCTGCACTCTGTCTAACAACCCCACTTACATCTGGTACAAGAACGGACAGCGTGTGTCTGACTGTAAATCTGCCTCCTGCTCTGTAGCTGCAGTCAGTGGTGCGGTCAGTTACAGCTGTGCTGTTGAAGGCCGTGACAGTCTCCTCTCTCCTCCAGTGTGTGAGTGTGGATTTTACTCTCCTCAATTATAGTACATCTATATCTATATCAAATGCTGATCCTGAACACACACCAGCTGATGTTTTATTTCTAATCAGATTCCCCTAAAAACACCAGTGCAGTGATTCTTTCCTCTGGAGACACAGTGGAGGGAGATTCAGTGACTCTGAGCTGTAGCAGTGATGCAAACCCTCCTGTTCTCACCTACTCCTGGTTTAAGCAGAGAGCAGATGCAGACACACTGCTGACAACAGGCCAGAATTACAGCATCAGCAGCATCAGCTCCCAGCACAGCGGACTGTACTACTGCACTGCTCACAACCAGCTGGGACAGCACAACTCTACACCAACACACCTGGATGTGTTACGTAAGTGTCACGCTTTAAAATAACTATTTAATCAGGATGTTCCAGTACTTGTGACTTGATCAGTGTTCACCTCCTTCTCTAGATCAACAAACCTGAAATGGTGTTTTCTACAATCTTTAATCAATCTATTCAATGTTGACAATAATAACAGTAATACCAAAAAAGAAGCTTTTCTATTTTGCATTAAATTATTCGTATAATCTAATTATGGATATTGTTTTCAACAAATGGAACAGCATATAACTGATTGTACCATAGCACTGCTGAATTCTCTTAATTCATTTTCTATAACAGCAGCTCTGACAGTAGTTCTGGCTGCTAAACAAATCACAGGTTTATATTAACGCACTCACACCACTATGCAGTTGATTATTTTCCTATAACAGCATGTCCCCAAGTGTTTTATAAGTGAGTAAAACTTTACTGGTGGTGTTTACTGATGTGCTGTATAAGGACAAAACATGTCTGCTTTAATAAAAATAGTTTATTTTACACAGTAAATAGTATTTGCCTCTGTCCATGGACTGAAAGCTTTTCTTTATCTCAGGTGATGAGGACAGCTCAGCTGAGGTATGGAAGTATGCTGTATGGGGAGCTGCTGCACTCATTCCTCCTCTGCTTCTCTCTCTTCTTACTGCCGTTCTGTGCAATAAGTGAGCCATTGAACTCTTTCATCATGACAATGAATCTGTACCATAAACTTAGTCCAGTGTAAAGCATTAGCTGAATGAAGCAGGAACAGATTGAACAGCCATGTTTTTATGTCATTTGTGTGAATAGGAGGAAGCGACGAGCAGAGAGAGACACAGACATTCAGGTACTGAGAGAACTTTTCACTTTGTGTCTTTATCTTCATCAAGCTCTACATAAAGTTCCTATAAAGCTGTTGAATATTGAAGACGTTTTCTCTTCATTTCTTTCAGAATGTTCCAATGCCTGGAGATGACACATACACAGCACTGAAACCCATGACTATGTCCCCAGATTATGACACTCTGCAAGTATGTATACAGTCTTTCTGCCTCTGTGTGTGTGTGTTACAAGGCACATACCATGTACATTCCATATTTAGTTCTATGAACTCTCATTTTTTACCTAGAATGTTAAAAGCTCTGCCAGTGACACTTACGCAACCCTGAACCCTGGCACCATGTCCTCTGATTATGACACGCTGACGGTAAGTGTGTACCTGCTTCCCCAGACTGAAATAAATAAGCGCATCTCCTAAGACTGACACTAGATGGTACAACTTATTAAGAATACTGGTGTTTCATAAAAGATTACGTGTCCTCCTAAGCAGTGTCGTAGTTAGAGGGGTGAATATCAAGTCAGCACAGCTCACTGTCACTGCCACTTCTCTTTCACAAGAATCTTGCCTTCCGCATCAAGTGTTTGAAAGTGTAATGCCTCCTGGGGTTGTTAATTGGTGAACTGATTCATAACAGTTAAAATCATTATTTTCTGTAGTTTTTTTGCCCTCCAATAACCATTCCTGTATACGAGACTATAAAATGTTTAAGAATGATTATTTCATTTTTTGGTGCATTTTACAGAAGTGACACGTACAGACATTTGAGACCTGCAACCTCGTCCTCTGAGAGAAAATGAATAGGCTGTAAATGTGTGTTTGTGCAAAAGAGTGTTTATTACAGTGTGTAATGTGAAAATGTATGTCTTTTTTTTTGTTTGTTTGTTTTTTTTCAGGGTGTGGCTACTCGACTCAGTGAGGAGTAGTACTCCAGACCTGGAGAATGATAACTAACGGCTGAGTTTGGTTCGTGACTTTACATTCAGCATCATGAACAGCACAGGAAAGATGCTCAGGGTGAGAGTTTTAGGATTAGAGTTGAGGATTAGAGTTAAGCAGCGTTAAGACGACACCATAAACTCATTTCTGTCTTAAGTAAGTGTCATTCATTTATGTTATTTGAGCAGCTTGTTTAGTTTCTCAGTTGTCTTTCTGCACATTTAATATATTATATACCCTCATATATAATGTGTGTGGTGGCCTGGGATAACCCTTCACATTTTACACTGTATCAAGCTCTGCAGATTTTTTGTCTCTTCACTCGCGTGATCTCTGTTCACACTGACATCAGTGGAGAAATAATCACTGATTAATTCAATCAGTTCTGATCTGATGTATATTTAATGCTTCACAACCAAGGAGGGAAAGGACAGAACTTAAACAGGGTGAGTAAGTAGGGGAACACAAAACAGGTGTGCACAAACACAGGAAGTGAGGCAGACAACAAAAGAAGAAATTGAAAAAAATGTGTTTAAGGTCTATATTCGGGTTTCAGCCATATTCCGAATACGATGTTTATATGCGTACAGGCATCGGAATATTCCTGTACAAATGGTTGTTGTAAGTATGTGAGTGAAATGTGAGTTGCCAATCCTGCATCTGTTAGCTCCCACAATTCCTTGACTCAATTTCCTCAACTTCAGATCGTACAGAACTTAGCCACTAAGCTTCTGACAGGAATGTAGAATACAGCGCATATTACCCCAAACTTGTCCTCCTTATAATGTGAGCTTTACGATCAATTTTTACATTCTTTTAATAACTTAATGCATTATATTGTTTTAATCCAGAGAAGATTTATTAACTAAAAAAGTCAAATAAATACATTAATGAATAACTAATTAAATCAATTGATTGTTTTACTTTGAAATAATTAAAATAAATAAATAAATCATCATATTGAAAAATACCAGTACACTTCATACTAATCAGATTATCTTTATTTTCATAAAAGGTTCCTTACTTGAGGGTTTTTTACACAGGGAGCTCTAGTGCCATCTGGTGGTTAAAAGGATGAAGTGCAGATAGCAGCCCAGTCTAGTCCTATAATTTTATTAATTTACATTTAACTGAGCTCTAGTCCTTGACATGTTACAGCATAGGCAAGGCTCATGTGGGCTTATCTGTAGAAAATACAGCTATGATTTTATTTTCCATTTAATTAGTAATCTCTATCTACTGTATCTGTAGAACAAGAATTTACACTAAGATCACATTTTTTATCACTAAATCCTTCAGCATTTACACACAGAGATATCATCACCTCATCACAGTGGTTACAGGAAGACAGCTCCATGATTTGTTCTAAACCCGACACCAATACTGACACCTTATTGATGGAAAAGTGTGAACATTATACATGATTATAATCCCAGGATTACATTTGTAGTACAAAAATCTGATTCTCCAGAAAACTGTTTTTACCCCTGTACATATGACTGCAAGAACAACCTGAGGAGGTTAATGAATATTCAACATGTGAAATGCCAGACCACAGAAAGGCTGAACACAAGCACTCAGAGGCAGAAATGTGCAAAATGTGCTCTTTATTTTCTAAGTGGAGGTCGGGGAAAAGTGAAGAAGGGAGTGGTGAAAGGTGGTGTGAAGGTGGCGGTCAGAGGTTGTCGCGGCGTGTGGCGCGGCAAATGAGCAGCAGCGGCGCAGCGGGGGGACGGAGGATGCATGGCGGGAGCTCTCAGAGTGTGAGGCTCATCTTCTCCACTTATGTCTCACCTGGAGAGCGGCAGCGTGCTCCTTTTATATCCCTCGGTTTCCATGTGAGGGTAGATTTTGACCGCTGCTTTTATTGGCTGCAAGACGCGCTGCATTAGGCTGCTCTGCCTCACGGCCGCATGCGCTCCGGCTGTCCAAAACAATGGGGGTGCTGAACCGGCATTGTTCTTTCAGCACCCTTCCGGCAGTCGTGTGAGGAGCGGCGGAAAAATTATGTGCGTAGGCTGCGGGCCTGCCATCACAGGAAACCGAGGGATATAAAAGGAGCACGCTGCCGCTCTCCAGTTGAGACATAAGTGGAGAAGATGAGCCTCACACTCTGAGAGCGCCCGCCATGCATCCTCCGTCCCGCCGCTGCGCCGCTGCTGCTCATTTGCCGCGCCACACGCCGCGACAACCTCTGACCGCCACCTTCACACCACCTTTCTCCACTCCCTTCTCCACTCCCCCCCCCCCCCCCCCCCCCCCCCCCAGCTCCGAGCCTACTGCCGGCACGCGATGGGCCCAGAGTGAGTAGCGCCAGAAGAGCCCATCTCCATTACCGTGCTGAGCCCCCACCCGATGTTTTACTGTGAAGTTGTAGTCTTGGAGGGAGAGGAACCACCGCATCACTCTGGCGTTAGTATCTTTCGCCTTGGCCATCCATTGGAGAGGGGCATGGTCGGTGACCAGGGTGAAGGGCCGCCCGGCCAGGTCATATTTAAGCTTGTCCATGACCCATTTGATGGCTAGAGCCTCTCTCTCCACGGCGGCCTAATTCCTCTCCACGGGGGTCAGCTTTCGGCTCACGTAGAAGTCCGGGTTCTCCTCCCCATCGAAGACTTGCGAGAAGACAGCCCCTAGCCCGGTCTCGGAGGCATCTGTTTGGACGATGAAGGGGAGGCTGAAGTCGGGGTTTCGCAGCACAGGGGAACTCGTTAGGGCCTGCTTCAACTCCTCGAATGCCTGCTCAGCTTCCCGACTCCAGTGCACCCGATCCAGTTGTCCCTTCCTGGTGAGGTCAGAGAGGGGAGAGGCAATAGAGGAAAAGTTGGGCACGAATCACACATAATATACAGCCAACCCCAAAAAGGCACATACCTGTTTCTAGGTGGTAGGTTTTGGATACTCACGCACGACTTGAGATGGTGTAGGTGGTCGGACCAGGTGGAGGAATGTATTTCTACTTTGTCCAGATAGGCCACAGCATAGGGGCGGTGGGGCCATAGGAGGACGTTCATTAACTTTTGGAAAGTGGCTGGGGCCCCGTGCAGCACAAAGGGGAGGACCTGGTACTGCCAGTGGCCACCGGAGGTTGAGAAGGCTGTCTTGGGCTTAGCTGCTGGACTCAGGGCCACCTGCCAGTACCCCTTTGTCAGGTCCAGTGTGGATATGAAGCGGGCCCTCCCCAATCGCTCCACCAGGTCGTCGACCCTAGGGAGGGGGTAGCTGTCGAACTTCGAGACCTGGTTCAGCTTCCGGAAGTCATTACACAGCTGGATACTCCCATCAGGTTTTGGGACCACAATGGGGCTGGACCATGGGCTAGTTGACTCCTCGATGATGCTGTCCCGGAGCATCCAGCTGACCTCTTCCTCGATTGCCTTGCGACGGGCCTGTGGGACACGGCCGCTGCTGGACCACGACTCCCGGAGAGGTTTTGATGTCGTGGTGGACCAGGTGTGTAAGGCCGGGGTTAGAGGAGAAGACATCTTCAAACTGGTCCACCAGCTCCGCCAGTTCTTGGTTCTGGGTTGGAGTGAGCTCCTCTCCTCGGTGGACGAAGGTACGCTCCGACGAATCTGTGGGAAGGCTCGCAAACGCAGACACAACAGGGGTGGGCTCGGTCTAGCAGGCCAGGAATTTGCAGGTGGCCTTGGGGACGAGGAGAAGGACCTTGTCACCTGGGCGAAACTCCCGCGGCTGAGCGGGTCGGTTATAGGCCCTGCTCTGTTCCCGCTGAGCAGCCTCCATATGCTCCCGGACGATTGGCATCACCTTGTCAATATGTCCCTGCATGTCCTGAATGTAGTCCACCAGGGAGCAATAGGGGGAGGGCTGCTCTTCCCAGGCCTCTCGGGCCATGTCCAGCAGTCCCCGGGGTCGCCGTCTGAAGAGTAGCTCGAAGGAGGTGAAGCCGATAGAAGCTTGTGGGGTTTCTCAGACGGCGAAGAGGACGTAGGGGAGGAGAAGGTCCCAGTTCCTCCCCTCCTCGTCTACCACCCTCCGGAGCATCCGCTTCAGCATCTGATTGAATCTCTCCACCAGCCCGTCTAACTCGGGGTGGTAGACAGATGTCCTTAGGTGGGCCACCTGCAACAACCAACACAGATCCGCCATTAGTTTAGATGTAAAGGGTGTACCTTGGTCAGTGAGGATGTCCTTGGCAATTCCCACATGGCTGAAGAGGAGAAGGAGCTCTCGAGCGATGTTCCGGGAGGTGGCCTTCCGAAGGGGGATGGCCTCGGGGTACCGGCTGGCATAATCCACGATGACTAAGATGTACTCGTGACCCCATGCCGATCCTCTCGGCACTGGGGGCATTGCTGGCAGAAGACCCGGACCTTGGCGTCCATCCCGGGCCAGGTGAATCAGTCCTTCAATTTCTCGAGGGTGTTCTGGGGGCCCCAGGTGCCCCCCCAGTGGATGAGCATGGGCTTGGTGCAGAAGAGCCTGGGTGCGGCTGCGTGGCACCACCTGCAGTTCGCAGGGCTGGTTTCGGCGCTCCATCTTGAGGTGCAGCAGGCCTCCTCGCACCAGGAAATAGGAGGTTGGCAGCCGCTGGTCGGGCTGCTGGTGTACGCCTTCGATGACCCGCACCTGAGCCCAGCAGTTCTTCAGTCTAGCATCCTCCTTCTGCTCCCGGCCGAAATTTCCCTCTCGAGTGACTTGCGAATATACAGAGGACACAGGATTTGTCGGGGGGAGGGGCTCACCTGCTGAAGTCGCTCCGGTGTCTCCTTCATCCCGGGCGAGGCATGCCAGCCGGACCCTTGCTTGCCTCTGCTTGGGCCTCCTTTTCTTCGTGGTGTGGGAGTCTTTGGCAGTGGAGAACCCTGGCCAGTCTCGACCCTGCATCCCCATGTACACAGGAGACCGTCAGGGATCCTTGAGCTTGTGGTGAGGCGAGGATGGAGGGCCGGTCCAAGGTAACTGTGCTCCCTGAGTCCAGGAGGGCCGAAACTGGCCTACCATTAACGCGAACGGGCACTGTGGGCAGGCTGGGTGGGGCTGCCCTATAGAGGGCCCATCCGGCGAGCCAAGGCTTTTCTGGCTCAGTAGGCATGGATGCCTCTTGGGGCGTCCCATAAGCGCCTCGTTGGAGAGGGTTGGGGAAGCTGGGCCTCTCCCGTGAGGAGTGGAGCAAGGGCGGAGGCGACGATCTCGAACATATGTAGATAGGCCTCCACGTCATCATCGGCAGTGAGCTTGGTGAGGAGGTGCAGGGCCTCCCGGCAGGGGCTGGGGAGGGGGACCGCTGCGGTGTCTGACTTCTTCCTCAGTTCCAGGAGCTCTTGGGTGGTGGTGTGGAGGCCGCGGGCTAGCTCCTGGGACAGGGCTTGCTGCTGCAGGCTTGCTTGGAGAAGTTGTTGAAGTGTGGCTTCCATCACGCTGCTAGGTGCTGTGTTCATGCCCGCATCCTCCACCACTGTGATGTGCGAGAACACAAGCACCCAGAGGCAGAAATGTGCAAAATGTGCTCTATATTTTCTAAGTGGAGGTTGGGGAAAAGTGGAGAAGGGAGTGGTGAAAAGTGGCGTGAAGGTGGTGGTGAGAGGTTGTCCCTGCGTGTGGCGCATGAGTGTGAGGCTCGTCTTCTCCGCTTATGTCTCCGTCTGCAAAAGGACAAAATTTGCGGGCATGTAGAGCTCACCTACCTCGACTGGAGAGCGGCCACGTGCTCCTTTTATATCCCTCGGTTTCCTCTGTGAGGGTAGATTTAGAATGGGGGTGCTGAAGCGGCGTTGTCCTTTCAGCACCCTGCCGCAGTCTTGTGAAGAGCGGCGGAAAAATTATGCGCGCGGGCCACGGCCCCGCCGTCACAAACATTATAAAGAATCATAACGTTTTATGTATATATATATACTGTCTGTAAAAATGTCTTTTTAAAATGGGTTTAAAAACAAAATTTGCTGTCCAGCATGTATAAATACCCAAGTATTTGTAGGAGTCGACTGTCTCAATTTGTGCGCCTTCAAAAGACTTGTGATGGGATAGACATTGTGAGAATTCAAACGAAATCATACATTTAGTTTTGTCAGGGTTGAGGATATTGTTAATATGTAGGGCAAATAACAGCAGGCCTAAAATAGACCCTTAATTATTTAGATCAGTTGGATCACCATCATTATGGACGGAAATGACATGAGCAGCTTTCCAAACACTAGCTTTTATACCTGAGACGAATATGAAGTTAAAGTGCACTGATATTCAAGAAGTTTGGACTGCAGATAGTAGATTACTGATTTCAAGTATTCCGTCTTTGTTTGAAGAGGGAGAGCGATATAATCCGGTAACACTGACATGATCATTGCAACTAATACAAACATCCAAGGCAAAATGTTCAAACATTTTAGGAATGGATGAAAAAGAGAGACTCTTTTATGAATATCACAATTCCACCACCTTTGCTCTTTCTATCGCAGCAAAATTATATGGAACCAAGCAATAAGTGATTATAGAGACGGCACATGGGTTTGTCTTGGTTTCTTTATTGATGCATCAGCAGCTTTATTTAGACAAATATCTTGAAGAATTTCAATATCAGACAGTCTCAACAAACTCAAACCTGACTGGTCAGCGCTCACAGTCTTTTGAAGGAACAGAAATAGAGACAGTCATAACAGATGAAACAAAGTAGAGGCAAAAAAAAGTACAGTACATATTTAGCTAGGCCTAGTAAAAGAAGTTAAACACTTTTTTTTTAGCTGAAAAGAACGAAAAATAGAATAAGAATGCTGTGTTAATCAGACTTGAATAACTTCACGTGTAAAACAAAGAGGAAGCCAAGGAGGCGTGGCAACAAAATGCTGTGTCAAGTGCACTACTCATCTTCCGTGTCTTTACTGCTAGTGTCATGAAGAAGCTCATAACTGCTTACAAGTTCAGTACGAGTGAAGGAGGAGCAGGCTGAATAAGACGGTTAATATTCATTAAAAGAGTAAGATAGATTTATTTTGTATTTATAAGGATATTTTTGATCGAAATTGTACACGTGGTGGATCTTCCAGTGTCGGCTGTCTGAAGGCTGATGTCACCATGTTTTACAGAATGTCGAGAAATATTACAGTAGCAGCAATCCTCATGTTACTGACAGGTAACCTTTTCAGATATTTCAGCTCTTTCTACTGTTTTTATGTGCTGTTGTGTCACTACTGCAACAGAAAAGCCCTAAACATGTCTCTGTGTTTGGAAGTGTTTTTATAAATTTGACAAGATTTTGGTGCAGCCAAGAACATTTGTAGGATGTTGTGGAGTAAAAGACAAAAGTTATAGAGCAAGAAACCAAATGAATTATTGCAAATTCTACTGAAGTGTGTGTATATGTATATATGTATGTATGTATGTATGTATGTATGTGTGTGTGTGTGTGTGTGTATATATATATATATATATATATATATATATATATATATATATATATATATATGAAATGGTTATATTAATTTTTCATCATCAGATCATTTTATTACAGTATATTATGTATCTATAATGTAATATATAATACATTAACATCCTGCACCTTTCTTTTTCTGTGTGAATTTATTTGTCCTGTTACATCTATAACCCCGGATGAGGTTTATGGTTTCAACCTGAGTTCTATTTTTATCATCATTTTCACACCTTCTTCACCTCATTCGCTATGTGTGACTGCAGCAGAGGTTAAAACTGTGGTTACACTCTTGCTGGTCAATGCATGAGCTATTGCATTATGTGTTTAACTCACTTTAATTTGTGCTTCTGCTTTGTGCGTGTGCGTGTGTGTGTGTGTTCCAGGAGTTCAGGCTCAGCACAGTGTAACTCTCTCCTCTCAGACTCTCTGTGCTGCTACTGGATCTACAGTAAAAATCTCCTGTACATTTACAACACATGATCACTCTAGTATCACACAGAGAAAGTGGTATCAAGTCCAGAGCTCTGAAAGAGAATCACAAGACCTGAGCAAAGATCCACAATACTCAGGACGAGTGTCTGTAAGAACCTGGTGGTCTGACTGTGAGCTGACACTGAGCAATGTGAGAGTGAGTGACTCTGGAGTTTATAACTTTAGATTTAAAACACAGAGAAGTGTCTGGAGATCAGCCCCATCTGGAGTTCGACTGACTGTTACAGGTAACACACACACACACACACACACACTTTATTGTATAATACTGTATGTAGTATGTATTTCAGGTATGTAGTATTTACAGAGTTTTGCTACATAACTGTGTGTAGACTTGCAGGTGAAGGTGGATCCTAACACTGTAGGACAGAGAGAAGTGAAAGTGACCTGTAGCTCCACCTGCAGCATCAGCACATACAGTTTCTACTGGTACAGGAATGACAATTACTTCAGATATAGAACTGACGCCTCCATTGTCCTCGACTCAACCAGTCCACAAGATGAAGGCAGCTACTCCTGTCAGGTGTATGAGAGTGAACACCGCTCTCCTCCAGTGTGTAAGTGTCAGAGTAAATCTGTCCCTCACCATCAAACTGAAAACAGTAACTCATATTGCTGTCAGTAAAACATCATGCTTTGTTTATATCATTGTTTCTGAAATGGTGACTTAATTTGAATAATTAAAGAAAAAAGTTTCTAAATCAGTGATGGTGTGAGATATCATTTAATATTTTAATTAATGATTTAGTAAATAATTTAAGAATAGATCAGTTAATAAATTGGCGGTGCTGCTCAACATAAGTCTAAACACGTCACTTCACTTCACAATTCTACCTCACAATATTTGCCTTCATTTTCACAGAGACACAGAGAATAAACACATCTGAGCTGCAAAATGTTTATAAAAACAGAGAATATGGTGTTTTGACTCTAATAAATCTATTAAAAGCTCCACAGATACAATAGGTCCTGTTGCTACTTTTATTTTATGTTATACATTGGAGGGAGAAATGCAAATCTAGCTTTAGATCAGATGTTAGAATTGTATTGATCTTTAGATTTCTGTTCTCATTCTGTGTGTTTCAGGTGTTTTCGATGAGAAGAGCTGCTGGAGTGTGACTTACTCCACCCAGACTATCTGCTCTCTGATTGGCTCATCAGTGGACACACACAGTTATTTCACCTTCCCTGATCATTACAAGGTCACAAACATGTTCTGGTTCATTAAAGAGCAGGCTGATGCTGAGGCTGTGGATGTGAGAGAGGATGAGGAGTATCAGGGCCGAGTGCAGTACACACAGAGCTTCCAGAATAACTGTAGTCTGAGAATCACTAACCTGAGAGAGAGAGACGCTCAAACCTACAGATTCAGATTCTACACTGATGATCCTAAAGGGAAATACACCGGCCAACCTGGAGTCTCTCTGTCTGTCACAGGTAATGCCACACAATTATACGTTTAACTTAATTAAATTTAGATGAAAATTATAAATCAGATGATTATTTGCAGATCTGAAGGTTGCAGTATCAGACTTGAGTGACCAGTACATGAAGCTGAGCTGCATCACCACCTGCACTCTGTCTAACAACCCCACTTACATCTGGTACAAGAACGGAGAGCGTGCGTCTGACTGTAAATCTGCCTCCTACTCTGTAGCTGCAGTCAGTGGTGCGGTCAGTTACAGCTGTGCTGTTGAAGGCCATGACAGTCTCCTCTCTTCTCCAGTGTGTGAGTGTGGATTTTACTGTCCTCAATCATAGTATAGCTATATCTATATCAAATGCTGATTCTGAACACACACCAGCTGATTCAGGTGTTTTATTTCTAATCAGATTCCCCTAAAGACACCAGTGCAGTGGTTCTTTCCTCTGGAGACATAGTGGAGGGGGAATCAGTGACTCTGAGCTGTAGAAGTGATGCAAACCCTCCTGTTCTCACCTACTCCTGGTTTAAGCAGAGAGCAGCTGCAGACACACTGCTGACAATAGGCCAGAATTACAGCATCAGCAGCATCAGCTCCCAGCACAGCGGACTGTACTACTGCACTGCTCACAACCAGCTGGGACAGCACAACTCTACACCAACACGCCTGGACGTGTTAGGTAAGTGCAGTGTAAAACTTTTATGTAGCTGTATAAAGTGGATCAACAAAAATAACAAAAACCTTCTTCTTCTTCTTTCGACTTTTCCCTTCAGGGGTTGCCACAGCGAATCATCACTCTCCACCTATCCGTATCTTCTGCATCCTCAACACTTGCACCCACTAGCTTCATATCCTCATTTATTACCTCCGTATACCTCCTCTTTGGCCTTCCTCTTTGCCTCCTGCCTGGCAGCTCCATGTCCAACATTCTCCTACCAATATACTCACTCTCCCTCCTGTGAACATGTCCAAACCATCTTAATCTGGCCTCCCTAACTTTGTCCTCCAAACGTCCACCATGAGCTGTCCCTCTGATGTACTCGTTCCTAATCCTGTCCAACCTTGTCACTCCCAAAAAGAACCTCAACATCTTCAGCTACCTCTAGCTCTGACTCCTGTCTCTTCCTCAGTGCCACTGTCTCTAAACCATACAGCATAGCCGGTCTCACCACTGTCTTGTACACCTTCCCCTTGATTCTCGCTGATATTTTTCTATCACACAGAACTCCCGACACCTTTCTCCACCCATTCCAACCTGCCTGCACTCGCTTCTTTACCTCTTTCCCACACTCTTTTCCCATTACTCTGGACTGTTGAACCCAAGTACTTAAACTCCTGAACCTTCTTCACCTCTTCACCCTGTAATCTTACTGTTCCACTTCCCTCCCTTTCATTCACACACACGTACTCAGTCTTACTACGACTGACTTTCATTCCTGTTCGCTCCAGCGCAAACCTCCACCTCTCCAGGTTTTCCTCCACCTGCTCCCTGCTCTCACTACAGATCACAATGTCATCCGCAAACATCATTGTGCAAGGAGACTCCTGTCTGACCTCCTCTGACAACTGGTCCATCACCATAGCAAACAGGAAGGGGCTCAGAGCCGATCCCTGATGCAGTCTCACCTCCACTTTGAACTCCTCTGTCTGACCTTCAGCACACCTCACCACTGTCCTGCTCCTCTCATACATGTCTTGCACCACTCTGACATACCTCTCTGCTACTCCTGACTTCCTCATACAGTACCACAGCTCTTCTCTTGGCACCCTATCATACGCTTTCTCCAAGTCTACAAACACACAGTGCAACTCCCTCTGACCCTATACTTCTCCATCAAAATTCTCAGAGCAAAAATTGCATCTGTTGTGCTCTTTCTGGGCATGAAGCCATACTGTTGCTCACAAATTTCCACTACCGTCCTCAACCTTGCTTCCACTACTCTTTCCCATAGCTTCATTGTATGGCTCATCAACTTTATCCCCTTATAGTTGCTGCAACTCTGCACGTCATCCTTATTCTTGAAGATCGGCACTAATACACTACTTCTCCATTCCTCAGGCATCTTCTCACTCTCTAAAACCCTGTTAAACAAACTAGTTAAAAATTCCACTGCTGCCTCTCCTAGACACTTCCAGACCTCCACTGGGATGTCATCAGGACCAACTGCCTTTCCACTTTTCATCCTTTTCAAAGCCTTCCTGACTTCATCCTTTCTAATCTTATCTACATTCTGTTCCACAGAGGTCACCCCTTCTACTCTTTTTTCCCTCTCATTTTCCTCATTCATTAGCTCTTCAAAGTACTCCTTCCATCTCCTCTGTACACTCTCCTCACATGTGAGCACCCTTCCATCTCTATCCTTAATAACTCTAACTTGCTGCACATCCTTCCCATCTTGATCCCTCTGCCTAGCTAACCTGTACAAGTCCGTCTGTCCTTCTCTAGTGTCTAATCTAGTGTACAACTCGTCATATGCCTCCTGCTTGGCCTTAGACACCTCCCTCTTCACTCTGCGCTGTAACTCCTTGTATTCCTGTCTACTCTCTTCAGTCCTGTCCATGTCCCACTTCTTCTTGGCTAACCTCTTCCTCTGGATACTATCCTGAACTTCCTCATTCCACCACCAGGTCTCCTTATCTTCTTTCCTCCTTCCAGATGACACACCCAGCACCTTTCTTCCTGTCACCCTGATTACTTCTGCTGTAGTTTCCCAGTGATCTGGCAGCACTACCTGACCACCCAGAGCCTGCCTTAACTTCTGTCTAAAGTCCTCACAACATTCCTCCTTTTTCAGCTTCCACCACTTGGTTTTCTTCTCTATCTCTACCTTTGACCTCTTCTTCTTAGAGACCATCAAAGTCATCCTACACACCACCATCCTATGCTGTCTGGCTACACACTCTCCCACTACCACTTTACAGTCACTAATCTCTTTCAGATTGCCTCTTCTACATAGGATGTAGTCTCCTACCTCCACTCTTGTAAGTCACTCTATGCTCCTCCCTCTTCTGAAAATAAGTGTTAACCACAGCCATGTCCATCCTCTTAGCAAAGTCCACTACCATCTGTCCTTCAAGGTTCCTTTCCTTAACTCCAAACTTGCCCATCACCTCCTCATCACCTGTGTTCCCCTCACCCACATGTCCATTAAAATCTGCTCCTATCACCACTCTCTCACCCGTGGGAATACTCTCCATCACCTCATCTAATGCACTCCAGAATCTCGCTTTCTCCTCTAACTCATAACCTACCTGTGGGGCATAACCACTAACAACATTCAACATCACCCCTTCAAACTCTAACTTCAGACTCATCACCCTGTCTGACACACTCTTCATCTCCAGAACATTTCTCCCAAGCTCTTCCTTCAAGACCACACCTACCCCATTTCTCTTACTATCCACACCATAATAAAACAGCTTGAAACCTGCTCCTATACTACGAGCCTTGCTACCCTTCCACCTGGTCTCCTGTACACACAGTATATCCACCTTCCTTCTCTCCATCATATCAGCCAGCTCCCTGCCTCTCCCTGTCATAGTACCAACATTCAGAGTTCCTATTCTCAGTCCTACACTCTTACCTTTCCTCTTCTCTCTCTGTCTACGCACTCTCCGCCCTCCTCTACTTCTTCGACCAACAGTAGCCCAATTTCCACCGGCGCCCTGTAGGTCACCGGCGCCGATGGCGGTCGTTGTTAACCCGGGCCTCGACCGATCCGGTATGAAATTGAGAGTACTGACGATTCGCATGATTAAATTTGGCAATGTTTTACGCCGGATGCCCTTCCTGATGCAACCCTCTCTATTTATCCGGGCTCGGGACTGGCACAGAAGTCACTGGCCTGTAACCCCCATGGCTAGATTAACAAAAGTAACAAAAATAAAGCCTCATATTGCTTATGATTTGTTTCTGAAGGCTCAGAGGAGAACACAGTGTTAAAGGTCATCATGGTGGGACTGGTCGTCTTCCTGGCAGGAACACTCCTCTCAGGAGCTCTGTGGATGTGGTATGTAAAATGTGAACATACTGAATATATTTGAAACACGATTAAAATTAAAATACTCATTTACAGTTAGCACGAACATGTGCTTGCTGTTTCTCAGGAAGAGGAAGTGGAGCTCAGCTAATGGCCACAGCAGCACTGGTGAGAGGGGACAGGTGAGTGCAGGTGAAAGGAGGGACTGTCTGATCATGTGACATGTTCAAATATGAACTTTATCTTGTGCTCCTTTTCAGCCTCCATCTGCTGCTGTGTATGAAAATGTCCCAGCCTCAAACCTCAGAGGGAGAGTCGCCTCAGATGATCAGGATAACATTCACTATGCCAGTGTTGTTTTTAAACACTTGCACACACAGGAAGCGTCTCTGTCACCCAGACTTCCTCCAGACACCACAGAGGAAGAAGATGTTCAGTACGCTGCTGTGAACGTTAGCAGGAACACTGCTGCCATCCAGTGAGCAAATCATTATCATTACACCAACACTAATTGTGCTGATCAGTCTACTTCATCAAGTTCACTAAATGACTGATTAGAAATATAAGACATTACACTATTCTAGTCTTTATTCTAGTCCTCTTTTTGTTCCACAGGCTTGTGGCAGACGAAGAGGCTGAAAATTCATCTCAGATCTACAGCAAGATCCAGAAAATCACCAGAAAGAGAACGAGCTGAGAGAGATGTGATCGTTCTGTTCTGTATCCAAACTGAACAGGAGAAGAGGGGCGGCTTTGGCATTTTATCAGAGTAGCAGTATTGTTGCTTCAGTAGTGTATTGTAGTGCTCATGTAGTACTGTATGCTGTTTTACCTTAGCAATTGTATATGCAGGTCAGGTTTTTTAAGAGGAATTTAGATTAAGGATTAATTTTTTTCCACATCTGTTTTTTTTTTGTTCCATTATAATCTTTATTAACACGTTTTTGATTTATTCATTTATTTTTTACATTTATTTTAATGCTATTCAATCTATAGTGCTCTTTTTATTTTAAGTGATCTATATATGCTTTCTTTATGCATTCTGTTGTTTTCCAGCAATAACTATAAAACTTTTTTTTAAATGAAATTACATAGTTACTTTATTTATTATTCAATCTCTGTCGGTTTGCTGGTCATATACATAACTAACGCTATGTAGTTTGCTAAAGAGAAGCAAAACATCCTGTTAATAACCTATATTTCCTGTTAGCTAGAATTTGATTTGCTGCCTAGCCAATTATGTTAGCTATGTTAACTTGGTTAAATATAGCCATTAATATTAGTGATTTAACGAAACTTACCTCAACATGCTTTGTCTAATTAGACGGAGTTCATGCCTCCAAGGAGGTAAAGGAGACGCTTCATTTTGTACGAGTCTGTGACGAGGAGGAGGAGTGACGGGCCAGGCTGTGAGGATGCACGCCTGGCACTGAGTTGTCTAATCAGTGGGAGAGAGTAATAAAGGAGCGGCTGGATACGCCTGAGTGATAGAAAGAGAGACACGCGTGTGTTTTGTGTTTGCCTTACGTTTGTGTTTTGTCGGTTCCCACCTCCTCCTTGTCCATCTTCGAACAATGTAACACACTTCACGGATGCACAAGGAGGAGCAGAACATTGCCCAGAGAATCACACTGCCTCCACCAGCTTGTCTTCTTCCCATTGTACATCCTGGTGCCATCTCTTCCCCAGAATACGCCCCCGGCTGTCCACATGATGTAAAAGAAAACATAATTCATCAGACCAGGCCACCTTCTTCCATTGCTACGGCTATGCAGGCCCATATGCAGCAAGCTGTGATGCACTGTGTGTTCTGACACCTTTCTATCATAGCCAGCATTAACTTTTTCAGCAATTTGTGCTACAGTTGCTCTTCTGAGGGATTGAACCAGACCAGCCAGCCTTCGCTCCCTACGTGCATCAGAGAGCCTTGGCCTCCATTGACCCTTTTGCCGGTTCACCGGTTGTCCTTCCTTGGGCCACTTTTGGTAGGTATTAACCACTGCATACCGGGAACACCCCACAAGACCTGCCGTTTTGGAGATGCTCTGACCCAGTCCTCTAGCAATCACAATTTAGCGCCTGTCAAAGTTGCTCAGATCCTTATGCTTGCCCATTTTTCCTGCTTCCAAAACATCAACATTGAGAACTGATTGTTCACTTGCTGCCTAATATATCTCACCCCTTGACAGGTGCCATTGTAACGAGATAATCAATGCTATTCACGTCACCTGTCAGTGGTTTTAATGTTATGGCTGATCAGTGTATATTTAATGCTTCACAACCAAGAGGGAAAACACAGAGCTTAAATAGGGGGAGTAAGTAGGGGAACACAAAACAGCTATGCACAAACATAGGAAGAAATTTAAAAAAAATGCGAGTGTGGGAGCTCTCTGGTCTGGGGGAATTGTCCATGGTGAACGTGACAAAAGATTCCCCATCCTCGACTCACGCCCACTTCCATAGCTGTCATTGGCTACGTTTACATGCACATCAAATTCCGTTTAAGGTCTATATTCGGGTTGCAGCCATATTCCGAATACGATGTTTATATGCGTACAGGCATCGGAATATTTGCATATCGCATATTACCCCAAACTTGTCCTCCTTATAATGTGAGCTTTACAATCAATTTTTACATTCTTTTAATAACTTACAATGCATTATATTGTTTTAATCCTGAGGTTTTTTAATTTAAAAAATCAAATAAATACATTAATCAAGAACTAATCAAATCAATTCATTGTTTTACTTTGAAATAATTAAATTAAATAAATAAATGATCATGTTGAAAAATACCAGTACACTTCATACTAATCAGATTATCTATATTTTCATAAAAGGTTCCTTACTAGAGGCTTTTTAACACACGGAGCTCTAGTGCCATCTGGTGGTTAAAAGGATGAAGTGCAGATAGCAGCCCAGTCTAGTCCTATAATTTTATTAATTTACATTTAACTGATCTCTAGTCCTTGACATGTTACAGCATAGGCAAGGCTCACGTGGGCTTATCTGAAGAAAATACAGCTATGATTTTATTTTCCATTTAATTAGTAATCTCTATCCACTGTATCTGTAGAACAAGAATTTACACTAAGATCACATTTTATCACTAAATCCTTCAGCTTGTACACACAGAGATTTCATCACCTCATCACAGTGGTTACAGGAAGACAGCTCCATGATTTGTTCTAAACCCGACACCAATACTGACACCTTATTGGTGGAAAAGTGTGAACATTATACACGATTATAATCAAATAGAAAAAATGCCAAAGGAACTTTATTGTGTATATCTTTTTGTGTGTGTGTGTGTGTGTGTGTGTGTGTGTGTGGCCATAAACTGAGGCTGTTCATTTTTTAAATCTGTTTAACATATTCTATCAATTAACACCACTAACCCAAATAAATAAATAAATAAATAATCTCTCTATAATTGCATGTTGTTACAAGTTATTAATGTTATATTATCATTATTATTACTATTATTATGTTACTGCTAGTGATTTAATGTATTTCTGGGTTTAAAAACAAATCTTTATGTACAAACAGGAAGGCTGTAAACTTTAAGAGGTTGTCAGAGCGCCTGTGGAACAAAAGATCATTAAAACACTAGTGTGTAGGAGAGTTTGAAGTACCGGAAATGTCATTTATTATAAAATAGACTTGAGTGATGTGGTCAAACTCATCCTGCAAAGGGGTAGAGTGTGTGGTGAGAAGTGTGAAGTGTGAAAGTGCTACAATATTTATTTATAATGAAACACCAGGATGTCTGAATGTCTGCCGTGGTAGGCAAGCAGGTGATATCCTCACAATTGGGCAATAATGTAAAACAGGAGTCTTCTAAAATGACGGTCACCACTGGGAGGTGCTAGAAGCAGCCTAGCAATAAGTGATTATAGAGACATCACATGGGTTTGTTTTGGTTTCTTTATTAATGCACCAGCAGCTTTATTAAGACAAGTATCTTGAAGAATTTCAATATCAGACAGTCTCAACAAACTCAAACCTGACTGGTCAGCGCTCACAGTCTTTTGAAGGAACAGAAATAGAGACAGTCATAACAGATGAAACAAAGTAGAGGCAAAAAAATACAGTACATATTTAGCTAGGCCTAGTAAAAGAAATTTTTTTTTTAGCTCAAAAGAAAGAAAAATAGAATAAGAATGCTGTGTTAATCAGACTTGAATACCTTCACATGTAAAAACAAAGAGGAAGCCAAAATAGGGAGGTGTGACAACACAATGCTGTGTCAAGTGCACTACTCATCTTCCGTGTCTTTACTGCTAGTGTCATGAAGAAGCTCATAACTGCTTACAAGTGCAGTACGAGTGAAGGAGGAGCAGGCTGAATAAGACGGTTAATATTCATTAAAAGAGAAAGATAGATTTATTTTGTATTTATAAGGATATTTTTGATCGAAATTGTACACGTGGTGGATCTTCCAGTGTCGGCTGTCTGAAGGCTGATGTCACCATGTTTTACAGAATGTCGAGAAATATTACAGTAGCAGCAATCCTCATGTTACTGACAGGTAACCTTTTCCGATATTTCAGCTCTTTCTACTGTTTTTATGTGCTGTTGTGTCACTACTGCAACGGAAAAGCCCTAAACATGTCTGTGTGTTTGGAAGTATTTTTATAAATTTTATAAATGTGTTAAGATTTGGATGCAGGCAAGAACATTTGTAGGATGTTATGGAGTAAAAGACAAAAGTTATAGAGCAAGAAACCAAATGAATTATTGTAGATTCTGATGAAACCTACATATATCAAATCATCATATGATATTATTTTTACACTGTCAAATCATTTTATTATAGTATATTATTAATGTATTATCTGATACATTAATATCCTGCAAATTTCTTTTTCTGTGTGAGGTTATTTGTACTGTTAATTCTATAACCCCAGATGAAGTTTAAGAACGGTGTCAAACTGAGTTCTATTTTCATCATCATTTTCACGCCTCCTTGGGCCACACCCTATGTGTGACTGAGAACAGCAGCAGCGGCAGGGGTTAAAACTGTGGTTACACTCTTGCTGGTTAATGCATGAGCCATTGCTTTATGTGCTTAACTCACTTTAATTTGTGCTTCTGGTGTGTGTGTGTGTGTGTGTGTGTTCCAGGAGTTCAGGCTCAGCACAGTGTAACTCTCTCCTCTCAGAGTCTCTGTGCTGTTACTGGATCTACAGTAAAAATCCCCTGTACATTTACAAAACCTTATCAGTCCAGTGTCACACAGAGAGAGTGGTATCGAGTCCAGAGCTCTGAAAGAGAACCACAAGCCCTGAGCAAAGATCCACAATACTCAGGACGAGTGTCTGTAAGAACCTGGTGGTCTGACTGTGAGCTGACACTGAGCAATGTGAGAGTGAGTGACTCTGGAGTTTATAACTTTAGATTTAAAACACAGAGCAGTGTCTGGATATCAGCCTCATCTGGAGTTCGACTGACTGTTGCAGGTAATACACACACACACATACACACTTTATTGTATAATATGTAATATGTATTTCCGGTATGTAGTATTTACAGAGTTTTGTTACATAATTGTGTGTAGACTTGCAGGTGAAGGTGAACCCTAACACTGTAGGACAGAGAGAAGTGAAAGTGACCTGTAGCTCCACCTGCAGCATCAGCACATACAGTTTCTATTGGTACAGGAATGACAATTACTTCAGATATAGCACTGATGCAGATATAGCATTGTGCTCGACTCAACCAGTCCACATGATGAAGGCAGCTACTCCTGTCAGGTGTATGGGAAAGTACACCGCTCTCCTCCAGTGTGTAAGTGTCAGAGTAAATCTGTCCCTCAGCATCAAACTGAAAACAGTAACTCATATGGCTGTCATTAAAACATCATGATTTGCTTATATCATTGTTTCTGAAATGGTGACTTAATTTGAATAATTAAAGAATAAAGGTTCTGTACCAGTGATGGTGTGGAAAAATATTTAATATTTTAATTAATGATTTATTAAATAATTTAATAATAGATCAGTTAATAAATTGGCGGTGCTTTTCAACAAAAGTCTGAACACGTCACTTCACTTCACAATTCTACCTCACAATATTTGCCTTCATTTTCACAGAGACACAGAGAATAAACACATCTGAGCTGCAAAATGTTTATAAAAACAGAGAATATGGTGTTTTGACTCTAATAAATCTATTAAAAGCTCCACAGATACAATAGGTCCTGTTGCTACTTTTATTTTATGTTATACATTGGAGGGAGAAATGCAAATCTATCTTTAGATCAGATGTTAGAATTGTATTGTTCTTTAGATTTCTGTTCTCATTTTGTGTGTTTCAGGTCTTTTCGATAAGAAGAGCTGCTGGAGCGTGACTTACTCCACCCAGACTATCTGCTCACTGATTGGCTCATCAGTGGACATGCACAGTTATTACACCTTCCCTGATCATTACAAGGTCACAAAAGTGTTCTGGTTCATTAAAGAGCAGGTTGGTTCTGAGCCTGTGGATGTGAGAGAGGATAAGGAGTATCAGGGCCGAGTGCAGTACACACAGAGCTCCCAGAATAACTGTAGTCTGAGAATCACTAACCTGGGAGAGAGAGACGCTCAAACCTACAGATTCAGATTCTACACTGATGATCCTAAAGGGAAATACACCGGCCAACCTGGAGTCTCTCTGTCTGTCACAGGTAATGTTGCACAATTATACATTTACTTCACTACATTTACAGAGATGAAATAAATGAAATTGATAAATCAGTTTATTATTTGCAGATCTGAAGGTTACAGCATCAGACTGGCGTAATGGGTATAAAAAGCTGAGCTGTTTCACCACCTGCACTCTGTCTAACAACCCCACTTACATCTGGTACAAGAACGGACAGCGTGTTACTGACCCGGACAGAAATGAACTGTCTGTCAGTAGTGAGGATGCAGGCAGCTACTCCTGTGCTGTAAGAGGACATGAGGAGCTTCGCTCTCCTGCTGTCTGTAAGAACTCACTTTACACTTCACTCATTCTGTCTTCATCTCACTGCCAGCTTCTGTTAGACTACAGTAAACTCACATGCAGTGATACATGAATAAATGACGCTTTAGACTTTTTTAAGTTTGGATTTCTGTTCTAACTCATTTTGTGTGTTTCAGGTGTTTCTGATGAAAAGAGCTGCTGGAGCGTGACTTACTCCACCCAGACTATCTGCTCTCTGATTGGCTCATCAGTGGACATACTGAGTTACTATACCTTTCCTAACAATCAGAAAATGACAAAAGTGTTCTGGTTCATTAGAGAGCAGGCTGATGCTGAGCCTGTGGATGTGAAAGAGGATGAGGAGTATCAGGGCCGAGTGCAGTACACACAGAGCTCCCAGAATAACTGTAGTCTGAGAATCACTAACCTGACAGAGAGAGACGCTCAAACATACAGATTCAGATTCTACACTGATGATCCTACAGGCAAATACACCGGCCAGCCTGGAGTCTCTCTGTCTGTTACAGGTAATGCCACATAATTATACATTTACTTAACTACATTTACATAGATGAAATAAATGAAAATAATAAACTGAATTTATTATTTGCAGATCTGAAGATTATGGTATCGGACTCAGGTAGTGGACAAAAGAAGCTGAGCTGCATCACCACCTGCACTCTGTCTAACAGACCCACTTACATCTGGTACAAGAACAGACAGCGTGTGTCTGACTGTAAATCTGCCTCCTGCTCTGTAGCTGCAGTCAGTGGTGCGGTCAGTTACAGCTGTGCTGTTGAAGGCCATGACAGTCTCCTCTCTCCTCCAGTGTGTGAGTGCGGATTTCACTCTCTTCAATCATAGTACATATACATATCAAATGCTGATCCTGAACACACACCAGCTGATTCAGGTGTTTTATTTCTAATCAGATTCCCCTAAAGACACCAGAGCAGTGGTTCTTTCCTCTGGACACACAGTGGAGGGGGATTCAGTGACTCTGAGCTGTAGCAGTGATGCAAACCCTCCTCTTCTCAACTACACCTGGTTTAAGCAGAGAGCAGCTGCAGACACACTGCTGACAACAGGCCAGAATTACACCATCAGCAGCATCAGCTCCCAGCACAGCGGACTGTACTACTGCACTGCTCGCAACCAGCTGGGACAGCACAACTCTACACCAAAACGCCTGGACGTGTTATGTAAGTGCAGTGTAAAACTTTTATGTAGCTGTATAAAGCAGACGTTTTAAAGCAAAATTGTTCTAGTACTGACATTTCTGTACAAAAAGCTATGCAATTCCTGAACCACAGTTTGTGTAGAAAAAAGAAATAGCATGTTTTAAATAAAACAGTGAGATAATAACTCAAAATATTGACATAACATCTTGAAATAACAAGATCTTAATTCAAAATAATGATGTATTACATGAAAAAACAACAGCAAAACAGTTCAACTATTTTAACACCTTGATATTCAGGACTTTTATAAAATCAGATGCTATCAGGGACAGCAGCACACCATCAGGCAGCAGGATTAACATGTATAATGAAAGAGAGAGAGAGAGAGAGAGAGAGAGAGAGATAGAACAGATTATTTGGTATGCTCCTCCACTACAGGGTGTACATTGTGAGTGCAAGCAGGGACTCCAGCAGTACTAGTTATGACAGTATAACTAAATGGGACAGTCAGAAGACAACAGTTATGATGGCACACTGGGACATAAAGCGTCTCACCACTCCACTGTCAACAAACCTGAGGGACTGTGTAAGACAGGGGTGGGCGACAGCATCCAAACATCCCAGTTTACCAAAATTCTCTATGGCTACAAACCTGTGCCTTAATCTGAGAGAAAAGCTATTAAACAAAAACAAATATGTTTTCAACCTAGACTTAAACACAGACTGTGTCTGAATCCCAAATACTAATAGGAAGCTCATAGAAAAAAAAACTATCCCCCCTGCCACAGTCTTTACTATTCAAGATACTAATAAAGAGTCTGCACCTTTAAAAACAGCTGAATGTCACGGTTCATGGGTTCACCAGCCTCTTCTGGCCTTGTTGTGCACTACCGCTGATTAGCTCATTAGTTTCAGCTGACACTCATTTACTGCTCTATTTAAGCCTCAGTGTTTGTCATGTCTGTCAGTTCGTTGTTTTCGTGTCTGTATTCTGTTGCTCTGTTTCCCGGTACCTCTGGTGGATTACTGTCGTCTAGCCTGGATCATGGGACTGTTTATTCCCTGTTGCAGCTGAGTGCTACCAAGGAAACCTGCCACAACTGCACCCACATTTGTCCACCCACTGTACTCTGTCTGTTACGCTTTCTTCAGCTCTTCAGCGAGCTGAACTCGCACTTGAATCCGCCTTGTAATCCCTGACAGAATGAACTGACGGTGGTCGCTACGGGTCGTGCGGTGCAAGCCTTGGTAGCACAGGTGTCCGAGCTCACTACCCAGGTTCCACTACTGAGAACCGAGTCGGCAACATCACCCGCTGCGCCAGCTCCCCAGCGCTTATCCCCCCAGTCGGCGCTCACAACTCAACCTGAGCCACGCCTACCACCTCCCGCCTCATACTCTGGTGAGCCGCGTCTCTGCCTAGCCTTTCTCACCAGGTGCTTGTTGTTTTTCTTGCTCCAACCCCAGACCTTTTCTACCGAGCGGTCTAAGGTGGCTCTGGTGTTGACACTGCTGTCTGGGAAGGCGGCTTTGTGGGGGACAGCGGTGTGGGAGAACCAACATCCGTGTTGTTCCTCGTTCCAAGCGCTCGCCGAGGAAATGAAGAGAGTATTTGATCGTGCTGTGACGGGACTTACGTCAAGGCGAGCTCTCTGTCTCGGATTACTCCATCGAATTCCGTGCAATTGTGCAATTGGAACGAGGAGGGCCAGTGGGATATGTTCCTGCATCCAGAAGGAGATCTTCATGCTGGAACTTCCTACGACCCTGGATGAGCTCATCGCTCTCGCAATTCGGGTGGACGCACGCCTACAGCAGCAGGAACAACGGGGCTACGACGCGCAGTTCCGGCAGCCACGGATCTCCTTGCCCCTTTTTCCACCGATGCGGTCAGCCCAGCGTACGATCCGGAGCCGCCGCTCCGTTAACTCTCATCGCGTTGGGGAATCACTTTGAAGAAATACGCTTCGTACTCGCTGATTCCCCGCTTGCTGCAGTTGTCCTTTTTCACCCCTGGCTCACACATTGACTGGTATTCTAATACAGTTTTATCGTGGAGCGAACATTGTCATGCTAATTGTCTTGTGTCTGCCTGTTCGTCTGTGTCTAGTTCCGTTTTCCAGAAGGAGTCGGTGGACCTGTCTAACGTGCCTAAGGAGTACATGGACCTCAAGGAAGTGTTCAGTAAGTCTTGGGCCGCTTCTCTCCCTCCGCACCGTCCCTATGACTGTGCCATAGAATTATTGTCAGGTAAGTCTTCGCCTAAAGGCAAGCTTTACTCGCTTTCTGCCCCAGAGAGGGAGGCCATGGAGAAATATATTTCTGATTCTTTGGCAGCTGGGCTCATCCATCGTTCCTCTTCCCCTGCAGGTGCCGGGTTCTTTTTTGTGGTGAAAAAGGACAGATCTCTGCGGCCATGTATTGATTACCGGGGGCTGAACAGCATCACGGTAAGGAACACTTATCCCTTGCCACTGATGTCTTCAGCTTTCGAGCGGCTGCAGGGGGCGTCTTTTTTTCACCAAACTGGACCTGCGCAACGCCTATCATCTGGTTCACATAAGGGAGAGGGATGGGTGGAAAACCGCCTTTAATACCCCCAGGGGGCATTTCAAATACCTGGTTATGCCGTTCGGCCTGTCTAACGCTCCGGCGGTTTTCCAGGCACTCGTGAATGACGTGCTGAGAGACATGGTTGACCAGTTCATATATGTCTACCTGGATGACGTATTAATTTTTTCCTCCTCTCTCCAGGAACATGTTCAGCACGTCAGGCGAGTGCTCCTTCGGCTGCTCGAGAATGGGCTTCTTGTCAAGGTGAAGAAAAGCGTTTTTCATGCACAGTCAGTCCTATTTTTGGGGTTCATCATTTCATCCGAGGGGGTGCGCATGGATCCCGACAAGATCAAGGCTGTGGTGGATTGGCCGACCCCTGACTCCCGCAAGTCCCTGCAGAGGTTTCTGGGGTTCGCCAATTTTTACCTGCGTTTTATTCGCAACTTCAGCCAACTAGCTGCCCCTCTGACCACCTTGACCTCCACCAAGACTGCGTTCAGGTGGTCTAGTGCAGCACATGCTGCATTTTCTAACCTCAAGAGCTGCTTTGTTTTGGCCCCTATTCTCATTGCCCCCGACCCTTCGCGTCAATTTGTGGTGGAGGTCGACGCTTCGGAGGTGGGGGTTGGCGCGGTTCTTTCCCAGCGCTCCTCCGTGGACGGCAAGATGCATCCGTGCACCTTTTTTCTCATCGTTTGTCCCTCGCCGAACAGAATTATGACACTGGTAATAGCGAGTTGTTGGCGATTAAGTTAGCCTTGGAGGAGTGGCGTCATTGGTTGGAAGGCTCGGGGATGCCTTTTATCGTCTGGACGGATCATAAGAACCTTGAATACATCAGGTCGGCCAAACGTCTCGACTCCAGGCAGGCTCGGTGGGCTCTTCTTTTCGGTCGCTTCGTCTTTTCCATGTCGTACTGTCCGGGCTCTAAAAACATCAAGCCCGATGCTTTGTCCCGCGTTTTTGATCGTTCCGACTACTCCCGAGCTTATTTTACCTGAGAGACTTGTGGTCTCCACTATCACTTGGGAGACTGAGTCTAAGGTCCGCACGGCCTTACAAGGGGTAATGCCGCCGTCTGGGTGCCCACCGGCTCGGTTATTTGTGCCGGAGGGTTTAAGGTCCGACGTCATCCACTGGAGCCACTGTTCTAAGGTCTCTTGTCATCCGGAGATTAATCGTACCCCCTTTTTGGTCAAACAACGGTTCTGGTGGCCATTGATGGCTCGTGACATTCGGGATTTTGTTTTGGCCTGTTCGGTCTGTGCCAGTTGTAAGGCTTCCAATCGTCCCCCGGAGGGTCTCCTTCAATCACTGTCTGTCCCTTCGAGACCCTGGTCCCACATAGCACTAGATTTCGTTTCCGCCCTACCTCTGTCCCAGGGTAACACGGTGGTTTTGACCGTGGTGGACCGGTTCTCAAAGGTGGCCCATTTTATTCCCCTGCTCAAATTACCTTCTGCCAGGGAGACGGCGGTTACTGTCATTGACCGTGTCTTTCACATTCATGGCCTCCCGACGGATGTGGTTTCTGACAGGAGTCCCCAGTCTGTTTCCAAATTTTGGAGAGAATTTTGTCGGCTACTGGGGAGAGAGTTAGCCTTTCTTCTGGTTTCCATCCTCTGAGCATTGGGCAGACCGAGCGAGACAATCAGGATCCTGTGCGGGTGTTACGATGTTTGGTTTCTCAGAACCCATCCTCTTGGAGCCAACAGCTCTCTTGGGTGGAGTACGCACACAATTCATTGCCAGTGTCATCCACGGGCCTCTCTCCATTTGAGTGTGGCTTAGGGTACCGGCCACCTATTTTTCCTAGTCTGGAATCCGAAGTCGCGGTCCCCACTGCCCACGCTTTCGTCCAGAAGTGCCGCCGCACCTGGAGAACTGCTTGTCAGACGCTTCTCCAGGTGGGTGCGCGCACTAAGGCTTAGGCTGATCGCCACCGGTCGAAGCCTCCCGTCTACGTTGTCGGTCAAAAAGTGTGGTTTTCTAGTAAAGATATTCCGCTTCGCTCCATATCTAGTAAGTTGGCTCCTAAATTCATTGGCCCATTCATTGTCACTAAAGTTCTTAGCCCAGTGGCAGCAAACTTCCTCCAGCGTACAGGACAATCCATCCCGTTTTTCACGTATCCAAATTGAAACCCGTTTTTCACTCTCCTATTAATCCGCCCCCCTGTAACATTAGTCCACCGAGGCGAGCGTGGGGATGAACCCAAGTGCAGCTTTATTTAACAAAGTGAAAACCCAAAATACAAATAAAGACTTGACTTAACTTGGACAGACTTGACTTGGCTTGGACAGACTAGACACAAACAGACTGCAGGTTACAACATCAATACACGACCAGAGACAATTGCTACATGAGGGCTATATATACCAAACAATCAAGGACACATGACTTAACCAACCAATCAGAACAAGACACATAGACAAGGGTAACACATGACAAGATCACAGGAGGGGCAAGGAACACATGACTAGACAGGAACCATGACTAAACTCCAAAATAAAAGACATGAGAACAATGAACAAGAAACACAACAAAACCCAAACCCCACGTTACATAACCCCCCCCAAGGTCGGCTCCAAACGCACAAACAAAACCCAAACCTAACAAGTCCAGGAGGGTTGTACAGCGAAGGTGGAACAGGGGGAGGGATGGAGGGCCAGGTCCATGAAGGGGAACAGGATCTGGATAATGACATGGACCGTGGAACAATGGGCAAGACCTTGGGTCATGAAACAGTGGTAGACCATGAAACAGTGGAGGGCCAGGGGACCACCAGGTCAGATCCAGAAGAGCATGGAGCCATGGCGGAGCAGGCAGAGCAGGCAGCCATGGAGGAACAGAAGGGCACCAGGGCGGAGCAGGCGGAGCTGAAGGGCACCAGGGCGGAGCAGGCGGGTCCGAAGATCCCCACGGCAGAGCAGACGACCACCACAGCAAAGCCGAGGAGAGCAAAGATCCCCACGGCAGAGCAGATGATCACCACAGCAGAGCAGATGTCCACCAATGTAGAGCTAACAAGGCAGGTGCCCACCAAGGCGGATCAGGTGGGAGTTCATGAACGGTCTCCTTGGCCATGACAGGACAGGCAGAGAGTTCAGAAATGGATGCTGCCGCCTCGGGAGGTTCTGCAACGGATGCCACTGCCTCAGCAGGTTCTGCAGCGGACGTCGCCACCTCTGAGGCAGACTCGTGGACAGGGGAGGTCTCTGGGGCAGACTCGTGGACAGGGGAGGCCTCTGGGGCAGACTCGTGGACAGGGGAGGCCTCTGGGATGCCAGCTGCTCGCACTGACATCAGAGGTGGATCCATCACACTGGCAATCAGTCTCATCAGTTCTGGCAAGATGGCCAGGGCATGACAAGGCTCTGGCGTGGCAGCCATCTTGACTGTAAGCTCTGACATGGCAGTCATGATGGGTCCAGACTCAGGAGTAGCAGCCGTGACATGACGAAGTTCTGACGTGATGGTCGTGGCATGGTGAGGCTCAGGCGTGGTGGCCATCTTGGCCGGGGAATCAGGCGTGGTGGCCATCTTGGCCGGGGAATCAGGCGTGGCGGCCATTTTGTGAAGAGGCTCTTGAGTGGCCGGCATGACGTGAGCAGGCCCTGGCTTGGCAGGCCTTAATGTGAGCAGGCCCTGGCTTGGCAGGCCTTAATGTGAGCAGGCCCTGGCTTGGCAGGCGTGACGTGAGCAGGCCCTGGAGTAGCAGGCGAGACGTGAGCAGGCCCTGGAGTAGCAGGCGTGACATGAGCAGGCCCTGGAGTAGCAGACATGACAGTCGGGACGGGATAATGCTCCGGTGTGGTGGGTACCGGAAGATAGCAGGATTCCTCTTCCACAATCCCCACAGTGAACGAGGATCCACTCAACCGGAGTGCAAAGTCACTATATATTTGGCCAGAGTCCAGTGAGGCATGTGACATGGCATTAACAAAGAGATTTCCAAAACGGAAAATGTCTTTGACGGCCACATCATTAAAGTCCACTAAATGGCACAATCTACAGAAGTCCTCAACATAATCCTCTATGGCCCTGTCGCCTTGATGAAGGCAGAGGAGGCGAGAAGCTGCTGGGTTCGTGGTAGCGGTCGCGTATTCTGTAACATTAGTCCACCGAGGCGAGCGTGGTGATGAACCCAAGTGCAGCTTTATTTAACAAAGTGAAAACCCAAAATACAAATAAAGACTTGACTTAACATGGACAGACTTAACTTGGCTTGGACAGACTAGACACAAACAGACTGCAGGTTACAACATCAATACACGACCAGAGACAATTGCTACATGAGGGCTATATATACCAAACAATCAAGGACACATGACTTAACCAACCAATCAGAACAAGACACATAGACAAGGGTAACACATGACAAGATCACAGGAGGGTAAAACTCCCCCCCCCGCATTCTGGACACGAGACGGAGGGGACGCGGATTCCTGTATCTGGTGGACTGGTAAGGTTACGGTACGGAGGAGAGAAGTTGGGTCCCGGTCAGGGACATATTGGATGACTCCCTTATCGATGATTACAATTGACGGGTAAACTTTCCTGGTAGCGCCGAGAGGTAGCGCTCCTAGGAGGAGGGGTACTGTCACGGTTCAGGAGGTTCACCGGCATCTTCTGGGAGGGATGGGAGACAGCATCCAAACATCCCAGTTTACCTAAATTCTTTATGGCTACGAACCTGTGCCTTTATCTGAGAGAAAAGCTATTAAACAAAAGCTTAAACACAGACTGTGTCTGAGTCCCAAATACTAATAGGAAGGCCATAACTGTTCCATAACCGGGGGTTTTGTAGGCAAAAAAAAAACTATCCCCAATGCCACAGTCTTTACTATTCAAGATACTAATAAAGAGTCTGCACCTTTAAAAACAGCTGAACACACACCAGCTGATTCAGTTGTTTTATTTCCATTCAGATTCCCCTAAAGACACCAGTGCAGTGGTTCTTTCCTCTGGAGACACAGTGGAGGGGGGTTCAGTGACTCTGAGCTGTAGCAGTGATGCAAACCCTCCTGTACTCACTTATTCCTGGTTTAAGCAGAGAGCAGCTGCAGACACACTGCTGACAACAGGCCAGAATTACACCATCAGCAACATCAGCTCCCAGCACAGCGGACTGTACTACTGCACTGCTCACAACCAGCTGGGACAGCACAACTCTACACCAACACGCCTGGACGTGTTATGTAAGTGCAGTGTAAAACGTTTATGTAGCTGTATACAGCAGACGTTTTAAAGCAAAATTGTTCTAGTACTGACATTTCTGTACAAGAAGCTATGCAATTCCTGAACCACAGTTTGTGTGGAAAAAAGAAATAGCATGTTTTAAATAAAACAATGAGATAATAACTCAAAATATTGACATAACATCTTGAAATAACAAGATCTTATTTCAAAATAATGATGTATTACATTAAAAAACAACAGCAAAACAGTTCAACTATTTTAACAGCTTGTTATTCAGGACTTTTATAAAATCAGATGCTATCAGGGACAGCAGCACACCATCAGGCAGCAGGATTAACATGTATAATGAAAGAGAGAGAGAGAACAGATTATTTGGTATGCTCCTCCACTACAGGGTGTACATTGTGAGTGCAAGCAGGGACTCCAGCAGTCCTAGTTATGACAGTATAACTAAATGGGACAGTCAGAAGATAACAGTTATGATGGCACACTGGGACATAAAGCGTCTCACCACTCCACTGTCGACAAACCTGAGTCACTGTTTAAGACAGGGGTGGGAGACAGCATCCAAACATCCCAGTTTACCTAAATTCTCTATGGCTACGAACCTGTGCCTTTATCTGAGAGAAAAGCTATTAAACAAAAACAAATATGTTTTCAACCTAGACTTAAACACAGACTGTGTCTGAATCCCAAATACTAATAGGAAGGCCATAACTGTTCCATAACCGGGGGGTTTTGTAGGGGGAAAAAAACTATCCCCCCAGCCACAGTCTTTACTATTCAAGATACTAATAAAGAGTCTGCACCTTTAAAAACAGCTGAACACACACCAGCTGATTCAGTTGTTTTATTTCCATTCAGATTTCCCTAAAAACACCAGTGCAGTGGTTCTTTCTTCTGGAGACACAGTGGAAGGGGGTTCAGTGACTCTGAGCTGTAGCAGTGATGCAAACCCTCCTCTTCTCAACTACACCTGGTTTAAGCAGAGAGCAGCTGCAGACACACTGCTGACAACAGGCCAGAATTACACCATCAGCAGCATCAGCTCCCAGCACAGCGGACTGTACTACTGCACTGCTCGCAACCAGCTGGGACAGCACAACTCTACACCAACACACCTGGACGCGTTATGTAAGTGCAGTGTAAAACTTTTATGTAGCTGTATAAAGTAGATGAACAAAAATAATAAAAATAAAGCCTCATATTGTTTATGATTTGTTTCTGAAGGCTCAGAGGAGAACACAGGTTTAAAAGTCATCTTGGTGGGACTGGTCGTCTTCCTGGCAGTAACACTCCTCTCAGGAGCTCTGTGGATGTGGTATGTTAAATATCAACATACTGAATATATTTGAAACACGATTAAAATTAAATACTTATTTACAGTTAGCATGAACATGTGCTTGCTCTTTCTCAGGAAGAGGAAGAGGAGCTCAGCTAATGGCCACAGCAGCACTGGTGACGGCGAACAGGTGAGTGAAGGTGAAAAGAGGGACTATTTGATCATGTGACATGTTCAAATATGAACTTTATCCTTTTCAGCCTCCGTCTGCTGCTGTGTATGAAAATGTCCCAGCCTCAAACCTCAGAGGGAGAGTCGCCTCAGATGATCAGGATAACGTTCACTATGCCAGTGTTGTTTTTAACTCGCACACACAGGAACAGTCTCTGTCACCCAGACTTCCTCCAGACACCACAGAGGAAGAGGATGTTCAGTATGCTGCTGTGAACTTTAGCAGGAACACTGCTGCCATCCAGTGAGCAAATCATTATCAACACTAATTGTGCTGCTCAGTCTACTTCATTAAGTTAATTAAGTGACTTATTAGAAATATAAGACTTTACACTATTCTAGTCTTTAAATCACCTCTTTTTGTTCCACAGGCTCGTGGCAGACGAAGCGGCTGAAGATTCATCTCAGATCTACAGCAAGATCCAGAAAATCACCAGAAAGAGAACGAGCTGAGAGAGATGTGATCGTTCTGTTCTGTATCCAAACCTAACACAAGAAGAGGGGTGGCCTTGGCATTTTATCAGAGTAGCAGTATTGAAATTTCAGTAGTGTATTGTAGTGCTTATATAGTACTGTATGCTGTTTTACTTTAGAAGTTATGCAGGTCAGGATTTTAAAGAGGAATTTAGATTATGATTAATTTTTTTCCCATCTGTTTTTTTTTTTTTTGTTCCATTATAATCTTTATTAACATGTTTTTGATTTACTGATTTATTTTTTACATTTATTTAAATGATTCTATTCAATCTATAGTGCTATTTTTATTTTTAGTAATCTATATATGCTTTCTTTATGCATTCTGTTGTTTTCCAGCAATAATTATAAAACTTTTTTTAATGAAATTACCTAGTTACTTCATTTATCATTCAATCTCTGTCAGTTTGCTGGTCATATACATGACTAATGCTATGTAGTTTGCAAATGAATTAATCAGAAGTAAAACATCTTGTTAATAATCTATATTTCCTATTAGCTAGGATTTGACTTGCCGTCTAGCCAATTCTGCTTATGATTAAACTTTACGTTTGTGTTCAGTCAGTTCCCGCCTCCTCCTTGCCCATGTTCGAAGCAGAACATTGCCCAGAGCGTCACACTTCCTCCACCGGCTTGCCTTCTTCCCCTTGTACATCCTGGTGCCATCTCTTCCCCAGGCGATGCACACGCACCCGCCATCCACGTGATTTAAAAGAAAATGTGATTCATCACGTTAACTTTTTGGTTAACTTTTAACTTTTTCAGCAATTTGTGCTACAGTAGCTCTTCTGTGGGATCGAACCAGACCGGCCAGCCTTCGCTCCCCACATACATCAAAGAGCCTTGGGCGGCATTGACCCTGTCACTGGTTCACCGGTTGTCCTTCCTTGGACCACTTTTGGTAGGTATTAACCACTGCATACCGGGAACACCCCACAAGACCTGCAGTTTTGGAGATGATCTGACCCAGTCCTCTAGCAATCCCAATTTGGCCCTTGACAAAGTCGCTCAGATCCTTACGTTTTTTCCTGCTTCCGAAACATCACCTTCGAAAAATCTCACCCCTTGACAGGTGCCATTGTAAACCCGACACAAGTACTGACACCTTATTTGTGGAAAAGTGTGAACGTTATACACGATTACAATCGAATCGAAAAATGCCAAAGGAACATTTTTGTGTATATCTTTGTGTGTGTGTGTGTGTGTGTGTGTGTGTGTGTTTGTGTGTGTGTGGCCATGAACTGAGGCTATTCATTTTTCAAAAATCTGTTTAACATATTCTGTCAGTTACCACCACTAACCCAAATAAATAAATAAATAAATAAATAAAGAAATAAATAAACTCTCTAAAATTGCATGTTGTTACAAGTTATTAATGTTACATTATTATTACTATTACTATTATTATGTTACTGCTAGTCATTTAATGTATTTCTGGGTTTAAAAACAAATCTTTATGTACAAACAGGAAGGCTGTAAACTTCAAGAGGTTGTCAGAGCGCCTGTGGAGCAAAAGATCATTAAAACACTAGTGTGTAGGAGAGTTTGAAGTACCAGAAATGTCATTTATTATAAAATAGACTTCACTGATATGAACAAACTCATCTTGCAAAGGGGTAGAGTGTGTGGTGAGAAGCGTTAAGTGTGAAAGTGCTTCAATGTTTATTCATAATTTTATTTATATTATGACATTCATCTGACATTCTAAGCAACCAACAACTTGAGTACAGATTGGAAAGTGTGAGAAGCAATAGTATGGCAATAATCCAGCACAGGTGGAACAGTTTTTTGAACAAAGTGTAAACAGATGAAGTAAAACAAGCCTTATTTCTGTAATCATTCACATTTTCTGCTATATAGTCACATAGCTGCTCAATTTCTAAGAGATAAATAAAAGAAAAACACCAGGAGGTCTGAATGTCTGCCGTGGTAGGCAAGTAGGTGATATCCTCCCAGCTGGGCAATAATGTAAAACAGGAGTCTTAAATGGCAGTCACCACTGGGAGGTGCTAGAAGCAGCCTAGCAATAAGTGATTATAGAGACATCACATGGGTTTGTTCTGGTTTCTTTATTAATGTACCAGCAGCTTTATTAAGACAAATATCTTGAAGAATTTCAATATCAGACAGTCTCAACAAACTCAAACCTGACTGGTCAGCGCTCACAGTATTTTGAAGGAACAGAAATAGAGACAGTCATAACAGATGAAACAAAGTAGAGGCAAAAAAATACAGTACATATTTAGCTAGGCCTAGTAAAAGATTTTTTTTTTTTTAGCTGAAAAGAAAGAAAAATAGAATAAGAATGCTGTGTTAATCAGACTTGAATACCTTCATGTGTAAAAACAAAGAGGAAGCCAAAATAGGGAGGTGTGACAACACAATGCTGTGTCAAGTGCACTACTCATCTTCCGTGTCTTTACTGCTAGTGTCATGAAGAAGCTCATAACTGCTTACAAGTGCAGTACGAGTGAAGGAGGAGCAGGCTGAATAAGGCGGTTAATATTCATTAAAAGAGTAAGATAGATGTATTTTGTATTTATAAGGACATTTTTGGTCTAAATTCTACACGTGGTGGATCTTCAAGCGTCGGCTGTCTGAAGGCTGATGTCACCATGTTTTACAGAATGTCGAGAAATATTACAGTAGCAGCAATCCTCATGTTACTGACAGGTAACCTTTTCAGATATTTCAGCTCTTTCTACTGTTTTTATGTGCTGTTGTGTCACTACTGCAACAGAAAAGCCCTAAACATGTCTCTGTGTTTGGAAGTTGCACCTTTCTTTTTCAGTGTGAGGTTATGTGTCCTGTTAATTCTATAACCCCGGATGAGGTTTATGAACGGTTTCAACCTGAGTTCTATTTTTATCATCATTTTCACACCTCCTTCACTCATTCGCTATGTGTGACTGCAGCAGTGGTTAAAACTGTGGTTACACTCTTGCTGGTCAATGCATGAGCCATTGCTTTATGTGTTTAACTCACTTTAATTTGTGTTTCTGCTGTGTGTGTGTGTGTTCCAGGAGTTCAGGCTCAGCACAGTGTAAATCTCTCCTCTCTGAGTCTCTGTGCTGTTACTGGATCTACAGTAAAAATCCCCTGTACATTTACAAAACCTTATCAGTCCAGTGTCACACAGAGAGAGTGGTATCGAGTCCAGAGCTCTGAAAGAGAACCACAAGACCTGAGCAAAGATCCACAATACTCAGGACGAGTGTCTGTAAGCACAGTGACGTCTGACTGTGAGCTGACACTGAGAAATGTGAGTGTGAGTGACTCTGGAGTTTATAACTTTAGATTTAAAACACAGATAAGTGACTGGATATCAGCCTCATCTGGAGTTCGACTGACTGTTACAAGTAATACACACACACTTTATTGTATAATATGTAGTATGTATTTCAGGTATGTGGTATTTACAGAGTTTTATTACATAACTGTGTGTAGACTTGCAGGTGAAGGTGGATCCTAACACTGTAGGACAGAGAGAAGTGAAAGTGACCTGTAGCTCCACCTGCAGCATCAGCACACACCGTTACTACTGGTACAGGTATGGCAATTACTTCAGATATAGCACTGACGCCTCCATTGTCCTCGACTCAACCAGTCCACATGATGAAGGCAGCTACTCCTGTCAGGTGTATGGGAAAGAACACCGCTCTCCTCCAGTGTGTAAGTGTCAGAGTAAATCTGTCCCTCAGCATCAAACTGAAAACAGTAACTCATATGGCTGTCACTAAAACATCATGCTTTGCTTATATCATTGTTTCTGACATGGTGACTTAATTTGAATAATTAAAGAAAAAAGTTTCTAAATCAGTGATGGTGTGGAATAATATTTAATATTTTAATTAATGATTTAGTAAATAATTTAATAATAGATCAGTTAATAAATTGGTGGTGCTGCTCAACAAAAGTCTAAACACGTCACTTCACTTCACAATGCTACCTCACAATATTTGCCTTCATTTTCCGTGACACAGAGAATAAACACATCTGAGCTGCGAAATGTTTATAAAAACAGAAAATATGGTGTTTTGACTCTAATAAATCTATTAAAAGCTCCACAGATACAATAGGTCCTGTTGCTACTTTTATTTTATGTTATACACTGGAGGGAGAAATGCAAATCTATCTTTAGATCAGATGTTAGAATTGTATTGATCTTTAGATTTCTGTTCTCATTTTGTATGTTTCAGGTCTTTTCAATGAAAAGAGCTGCTGGAGCGTGACTTACTCCACCCAGACTATCTGCTCTCTGTTTGGCTCATCAGTGGACACGCACAGTTATTACACCCTCCCTGATCATTACAAGGTCACAAACATGTTCTGGTTCATTAAAGAGCAAGCTGGTGTTGAGCCTGTGGATGTGAGAGAGGATGAGGAGTATCAGGGCCGAGTGCAGTACACACACAGCTCCCAGAATAACTGTAGTCTGAGAATCACTAACCTGAGAGAGAGAGACGCTCAAACCTACAGATTCAGATTCTACACTGATGATCCTAACGGCAAATACACCGGCCAACCTGGAGTCTCTCTGTCTGTCACAGGTAATGTTGCACAATTATACATTTACTTAACTACATTTACAGAGGTGAAATAAATGAAATTAATAAATCAGTTTATTATTTGCAGATCTGAAGGTTACAGTAACAGACTTGAGTAATGGGTATAAAAAGCTGTGCTGTTTCACCACCTGCACTCTGTCTAACAACCCCACTTACATCTGGTACAAGAACAGACAGCGTGTTACTGACAAGAACAGAAATAAACTGTATGTCAGTAGTGGGGATGAAAACAGCTACTCCTGTGCTGTAAGAGGACATGAGGAGCTTCGCTCTCCTGCTGTCTGTAAGAACTCACTTTACACTTCACTCATTCTGTCATCATCTCACTGCCAGCTTCTGTTAGACTACAGTAAACTCACATGCAGTGATACATGAATAAATGACGCTTTAGGCTTTTTTAAGTTTGGATTTCTGTTCTAACTCATTTTGTGTGTTTCAGGTGTTTCTGATGAGAAGAGCTGCTGGAGTGTGACTTACTCCACCCAGACTATCTGCTCTCTGATTGGCTCATCAGTGGACATACTGAGTTACTATACCTTTCCTAACAATCAGAAAATGACAAAAGCATTCTGGTTCATTAAAGAACAGGCTGATGCTGAGCCTGTGGATGTGAGAGAGGATGACGAGTATCAGGGCCGAGTGCAGTACACACACAGCTCCCAGAATAACTGTAGTCTGAGAATCACTAACCTGAGAGAGAGAGACGCTCAAACCTACAGATTCAGATTCTACACTGATGATCCTAACGGCAAATACACCGGCCAACCTGGAGTCTCTCTGTCTGTTACAGGTAATGCCACACAATTATACATTTACTTAACTACATTTACGTAGATGAAATAAATGAAAATAATAAAACGAATTTATTATTTGCAGATCTGAAGATTATGGTGTCAGACTCAGGTAGTGGACAAAAGAAGCTGAGCTGCATCACCACCTGCACTCTGTCTAACAGACCCACTTACATCTGGTACAAGAACGGACAGCGTGTGTCTGACTGTAAATCTGCCTCCTGCACTGTAGCTGCAGTCAGTGGTGCGGTCAGTTACAGCTGTGCTGTTGAAGGCCATGACAGTCTCCTCTCTCCTCCAGTGTGTGAGTGTGGATTTCACTCTCCTCAATCATAGTACATCTATATCTATATCAAATGCTGATCCTGAACACACACCAGCTGATTCAGGTGTTTTATTTCCATTCAGATTTCCCTAAAAACACCAGAGCAGTGGTTCTTTCCTCTGGAGACACAGTGGAGGGGGGTTCAGTGACTCTGAGCTGTAGCAGTGATGCAAACCCTCCTGTACTCACTTATTCCTGGTTTAAGCAGAGAGCAGCTGCAGACACACTGCTGACAACAGGCCAGAATTACAGCATCAGCAACATCAGCTCCCAGCACAGCGGACTGTACTACTGCACTGCTCACAACCAGCTGGGACAGCACAACTCTACACCAACACACCTGGATGTGTTATGTAAGTGTCACGCTTTAAAAATAACTATTTAATCAGGATGTTCCAGTACTTGTGACTTGATCAGTGTTCACCTCCTTCTCTCGATCAACAAACCTGAAATGGTGTTTTCTACAATCTTTAATCAATCTATTCAATGTTGACAATAATAACAGTAATACCAAAAAAGAAGCTTTTCTATTTTGCATTAAATTATTCATATAATCTAATTATGGATATTGTTTTCAACAAATGGAACAGCATATAACTGATTATACCATAGCACTGCTGAATTCTCTTAATTCATTTTCTATAACAGCAGCTCTGACAGTAGTTCTGGCTGCTAAACAAATCACAGGTTTATATTAACGCACTCACACCACTATGCAGTTGATTATTTTCCTATAACAGCATGTCCCCAAGTGTTTTATAAGTGAGTAAAACTTTACTGGTGGTGTTTACTGATGTGCTGTATAAGGACAAAACATGTCTGCTTTAATAAAAATAGTTTATTTTACACAGTAAATAGTATTTGCCTCTGTCCATGGACTAAAAGCTTTTCTTTGTCTCAGGTGATGAGGACAGCTCAGCTGAGGTATGGAAGTATGCTGTATGGGGAGCTGCTGCACTCGTTCCTGCTCTGCTTCTCTCTCTTCTTACTGCCGTTCTGTGCAATAAGTGAGCCACTGAACTCTTTCATCATGACAATGAATCTGTACCATAAACTTAATCCAGTGTAAAGCATTAGCTAAATGAAGCAGGAACAGATTGAACAGCCATGTTTTTATGTCATTTGTGTGAATAGGAGGAAGCGACGAGCAGAGAGAGACACAGACATTCAGGTACTGAGAGAACTTTTCACTTTGTGTCTTTGTCTTCATCAAGCTCTACATAAAGTTCCTATGAAGCTGTTATTGAATGAATATTGAAGACATTTTCTCTTCATTTCTTTCAGAGTATTCCAACACCTGGAGATGACATATATGCTGCACTGAACCCTGTGACTATGTCCCCGGATTATGACACTCTGCAAGTATGTATACAGTCTTTCTGCCTCTGTGCGTGTGCGTGTGTGTGTGTGTGTGTGTGTGTGTGTGTGTGTGTTACTAGGCACATACCATGTACATACCATATTTAGTTTCCTTAAACTCTCATTTTCCCCTAGAATGTTAAAAGCTCTGCCAGTGACACTCACACAACCCTGAACCCTGCAACCATGTCCTCTGATTATGAAACGCTGACGGTAAGTGTGTACCTGCTTCCCCAGACTGAAATAAATAAGCGCATCTCCTAAGACTGACACTAGATGGTACAACTTATTAAGAATACTGGTGTTTCATAAAAGATTACGTGTCCTCCTAAGCAGTGGCGTAGTTAGAGGGGTGAATATCAAGTCAGCACAGCTCACTGTCACTGCCACTTCTCTTTCACAAGAATCTTGCCTTCCGCATCAAGTGTTTGAAAGTGTAATGCCTTCTGGGACTGTTAATTGGCGAACTGGTTCATAACAGTTAAAATCATTATTTTCTGTAGTTTTTTTGCCCTCCAATAACCATTCCTGTACACAAGACTATGAAATGTTTAAGAATGATTATTTCATTTTCTGGTGCATTTTACAGAAGTGACACGTACAGATATTTGAGACCTGCAACCTCGTCCTCTGAGAGAAAATGAATAGGCTGGAAATGTGTGTTTGTGCAAAAGAGTGTTTATTACAGTGTGTAATGTGAAAATGTATGTGTTTTTTTTTGTTTGTTTGTTTTTTTTCAGGGTGTGGCTACTCGACTCAGTGAGGAGTAGTACTCCAGACCTGGAGAATGATAACTAACAGATGAGTTTGGTTTGTGACTTTACATTCAGCATCATGAACAGCACAGGAAAGATGCTCAGGGTGAGAGTTTTAGGATTAGAGTTGAGGATTAGAGTTAAGCAGCGTTAAGAAGACACCATAAACTCATTTCTGTCTTAAGTAAGTGTCATTCATTTATGTTATTTGAGCAGCTTCTTTAGTTTCTCAGTTGTCTTTCTGCACATTTAATATATTATATACCCTCATATATAATGTGTGTGGTGGCCTGGGATAACCCTTCACATTTTCCACTGTATCTAGCTCTACAGATTTTTTTGTCTCTTCACTCGCGTGATCTCTGTTCACACTGACATCAGTGGAGAAATAATCACTGATTAATTCAATCAATTCTGATCTGTTGGTTAAATTTCTTGTTACTGTCTTTTTATACTTGTCTATTTTGGCTAAACATTTACTTTGTTTGCTATTGTCTGATCCTATTTGTTATTTTCAAGTGTTGTAAAACTTCAGTGAAAAGCTGGTTAATGATGATAGCTGATAATGAAGCAAGGAATACCAACCTCCATCAAGAAAATTCTATGATGTCAGACCTGTTACTGTACAATGTATAAAATGTTCCTACGTACAAGAATAAAATAGACCTCGTGAGCTTTTACGTCGTAATTCTTCAAACAGCAGTACAAACCTCTTTACATAATATAGAGAACAATCCTGGTCATTTGAAAAGTATTAATAAAATAAAATTAAGTCTAAATACAAAATAAATAATAAAAAATCATAATTTATGGCCCCAAATATAAAGGACATGAAATCATCCAAAACAGTTTATGTTCCACCTTTCATTGCAACATAAGCAAGAATTTTAAAATAACACATTGTGCAGAAATCTATTTAATAAAAAACAACTATATTAAAGTTGCACAAGACCGATACCACACATTATCATCTTATAATTATATTACTCTTCTGATATATCTTGCAATGCATTAACATGCCTTTGGTGAAGTCTTTCGGTTAGTTGCATATGACTCCTTTTGCAGTATATTGGGATTGTAAATTACTCTGAAAATTGCGTGGTACATGTATTACCATTTGTCACTAAAAATCATTAAAAATAAATAAATGAAGTTATGTGGTTAAACCAAGCTCAGTTTCTTGTGGGAAAACTTCAGAATTTTATTGTTAGACAGTCTGAAAAAACTCAAACCTGACTGGTTAGAGCTCACAGCCTTTTGAAGGAATAGCGACAGATGTGGTGGTATAAATTGGATTAGCCCTCATGTATTGTTTTTTTTTTTTCATTAACATACTTATTATGTCAAGATGGACGGAAGTTGCGTAGAGTCAGGACGTGATCCATGTATGGAGGAAGAGTTACGTGGTGGGGGAAATGAAAGAAACAAGAATAGTAAGTAGACTTTAGTAGAAAAGTGCAAAACTAAGAAAGATTGGACAGAAAAATGCAGTGAAGTAGTTAAAATCAGAAAATAGTGCATTAAGGAAGGTAAAGAAATCATATTCCTGTGAAGAGTTTATAATATATAAGAGAACCCAGGCAGTTGTTAGAAGAGTAATAAGGGTAACTAAAAGAAATTATTGGAGACTGTTTTGTGATGAAATAGGTGACAGTATAGATATTAGCCAAATGTGGGGTACGATTAGGATGATGGGAGGGATGAGGGTAAATATATCGTGCCTAACAGTGAAAAGACATAGGTACACAATAACAATAATAAAAAATATGAGGGTACGAAGAGAACAAATTTTTTGAAAGAGAATCCAGACAAAAAATATGTTATGAAATGATAAAACATCTATCAGATTGTAGGACTTCTCTGGGTTGGGAATGAAGAAGGGGGAGGCAGGCTTGGGATAACTCAAAAAGCTTTATTCGCAACTTTAATTTTGCTTTTCAGCATTTGAATCTTAGACATGCACACATACACACACGGCTCTGTGCTGGTCAGCTCTCTCTCTCCTGAAACGCTCGTCTCTCTCCTTTTTATCCTCGCTGCCGCTCACTGAAACACAGAACACCCATTAGTACCTTCTCTGGCTCTGCCCTCCATTCACAAACCGGCGCTCGAGCATATCCCTGCTTCCACATACCCCCACTGCCTGACTCAGCCTGCTGCCGACTAATCCGCTCAAGAGAAGAAATCTGCCACAGCCATCTGCACCCCCCGCCTGTGGACCACCTCGAACTTAAATGGCTGATACCAATGGGTGATCCACGCATTGGCATCTTTCATGTGGTGGAGCCATTGGGGCAGGGCGTGATCTGAACAGAGGGCGAAGGCCCGTCCCAACAGATAGTACCGGAGGGGGAGGACCGACCATTTGATGGCCAGACACTCCTTCTCTATTGTGCTGTACTTAGTCTCTCGCACATAGAGCTTGCGGCTGATGTACAGCAAGGGGCACTCCTTCTCCTCCACCACCTGGGACAACACAGCCCCCAACCCCCTGTACAACCCCTTTAGAGCTAGACATGGGTAGTAAAACAAGCACTTTATCTCCCAGTATGAGCTCCCCTAGCTGAGTCCCCCGTTATACTGCTGGGACTGACATTCTTGCACCTGACGCAAATTCTCCTGTGTTAGGTGGCTTAAGGTGTGGAGTTCTGCTCTCAGGTCAAGAACGTATTGAATTTAGTTTTTACTGTTAGAAAGCCCCTCCTCCCAATTTTCCTGAATGATGTTGAGGACGCTGAGGGGCTCCCGTCCATACAATAATTCAAATGGGGAAAGAAGGCTGCAGGACCTCTCGTACTGCAAACAACAGGGGCTCTAGCCACTTATCCCAATTCCATACATTGTCATGAATGAACTTATGAATCATGTTTTTAAGTGTTCGATTGAACTGTTCGACTAGCCCATCCGTCTGTGGATGATCAGTTAGGATCTCTTACAGGATTCCAACTCTGACAGGCTGTAACCAGACTTCAATGCACCAATGCCTGGTTCAAGGTGAGGCATTGGAGAGTGCATGTGGATGTACAAGAATATCCACTGGGGCCTGTCATCATCAAATTCTGTGGGCAAAAACACATAGCGGAGGTGGCGGTTAGTCCTCGCCTCACCCATCCACTGGGGACAAATATTAGCGAAAGAAATGTTTGTGGATGGGTCCTGCGGTAGTGAGACAGTACGGAATATGCGCAGCATTGGTTGGGGAGGCGGTGCCGGGGCTGTCGATGTCAGCTCCATGTCAGGGGGACACAGAGGGGGAGGGCGCTGCTCCTCCCCTCTTGGAAGGGATTTCCCCTTGGAGCAGTCACGTGATGAGACCCTGAGGCATGCCTTTGACCAAGTGAGAGTAATCGATGGTCAGCAAATTCAGCCTAATGTTGCACTCTCCCACCCCTATTTTTCAGTTATTAAGGATAGGTTGTACCGAGTGATGCAGAACACTCAAACGCAGGAAGAAACGACCAGTTTTAAGTCCCAAAAAGCCATTGGGAACGCTTGTTCCATGCGGCTCATCGTAATCCCAGGGCTGGGCATTTAGGCCAGGATAAGACACTGAACCGTCTAATGCCTCGTTTTTATTGGCTGAGCATTCGCGGCAATGTTTGCAGGTGGTGTTGCAGCATGTCGCGGATGTCAGCTGGTAAATCCACCCCAAAAGCGCCATTGCACTCACTCCCCTTAATCGAGGTCCCTTTCGAATGAATTGGCATGGACCTCATCGGGCCATTGGATCGGACTGCATGAGAGCATTGCTATGTGTTATTTCTAATGGACTACACAGTGCGATATCTGGAAGCAGTGCCTCTGCGCAACATCTCCGCATGCAGTGTTGCAGAAAAGTGCCCCCGCAACACTGCGTGTGCAACATCTCCCGTGTTAACTCCCGGGTCGGGACCCTGATAGAGATCCTGACTTACCAGGGCATGTCTTTCATGTCACAAACACTATGCAAGCTTTACGAATTGTTGGGAATTAAATCGATTCATACCAGCATTTAACCATCCAAAGACGGATGGGCTGGTCGAACAGTTTAATCAGACCCTTAAAAACATGATTCCTAATTTCATTCATGACTGTGCACAGAATTGGGATAACTGGCTAGAGCCCGTGTTATTTGCAGGTCCCACAAGCCTACATGGCGTTTTCCCTGTTTGAATTATTGTATGGGCAGAAGCCTCACGGCATCCTCGATGTCATTCGGCACAATTGGGAGGAAGGACCTTCTAACAGTAAAAGATAAATTCAGTATGTTCTTGACCTGAGAGCAAAACAGGTGCAAGAATTTCAGTCCCAGCTGTATAACAGGGGTACTCGGCTACGGGAGTTCACAGAGGGAGACAAAGTGCTCATTTTGCTACACACTTCAAGCTCTAAATTACTCACCAAGTGGCAAGGACCCTTTGAGTTCACATGGCAGGTCAGCGGGTCGGGAGGGAGCGTCCCATCCTGTACATCAGCCGCTAAGCTTTCTGTGCGAGAGACTAAGTAGGATAGAGAAGAAGTGTCTGGCCATCAAATGGGCGGTCCTCCCCCTCCGGCACTATCCGTTGGGACGGGCCTTCACCCTATGTTTGGACCACAACCCGCTCCAGTGGCTCCACTGCATGAAAGATGCCAATGCACGTATCACCTGTTAGTATCTGGCACTTCAACCTGAGTCGGGTGGTGGGGGTATGTGGAAACGGAGCCGTGGTCACATGCTGGTTTTTGAATGGAGGGCGGAGCCAGAGAAGGTGAGTGAGTTAGGCCGTTCTTGAGTCTTCGCCATCTGCTCTTCTTGCCGCCCAGCTCGACAAAGAGCATCCTGTTTTTGAGTATGCTCCCAAACAGTTCTCTCAGGTGGATATCTCTTGTCATGTCCAGGATATTCTGAAGTAAGCGCCTTTGGCTGCGTAAGCTGCGGAAAGATCAACAAAAACTGCACCTGTCACCATCCCTTTTTCATATCCATCTTTGATGTACTGTGAGGTTAAGGGTTTGGCTGGTAGTTGACTTTCCTGGTTGAAAACCTGCCTGTTCTGCGATAAGGCATTCATCATCACAGGTGCAAGGCGGTTCAGGAGGAGCGCTTGAATAGCTTATAGGTGTGACATAGCAGTGATATGGGTCTGTAGCTCATGGGGTTATTTGGGTTCTTTCCCAGCTTCAGTAAGGCAATAACATTTGCTTTCTTCCAGATTTTAGGGAAGCTCCTCGTTGCCAGGCAGTAGTTGAACAATTCTAGAAGCCATCTTTACCTCTGGGCCAGTGTGTTTGATTTCCTGTCCAGCTTGGTCTTTCCCTTCTGCCCTTTTCCTTATTTCCACATTTGCCATTCTGGAGCAGTTGGTTGGCAACCTCGTTGGCATTCACTTTGGGTTGCTGGGGCACTACTCCAGGGTCACCACAGAGTAACTGTGTCACAGTACTTGAATCAAAAATATTATAACGGTATTCAAGTATACAATGATGGTGCAAAAAATCCTGATTCATCTTCAACCTTAGCAAGTTTAAACAGTGGGAAGTCAATATCTAGTCAAGACATATTATACGAAGTTTTACAGTATCTGTATGGAATAAGTCAAATAGGAGACAGCTGAACATGTGCTTTTACATCGTGAGGCATATAATAGAGAAAGAATCCAGCTCATAGGACAACTAAGAAATAGTCAGAATTGTTAAAATGGAAGTTAATAATATAACATTAAAGAGTATACTTCAAAATTCAGGGATACAGGCAAGAGTGTATAAAGCTCTGTTTAAAAAAAATAGTAGGCTTGAATTTTGTTTTTCTCGTCTTCCATCTTGATTTCACACTCCATCCCAGTAGGTGGCGGAAATGCATTTAAGCTGGTGTGTCAATCGCCATAAAACCCACAGAAGAAGAAGAAGACTACGCAGAAGAAGAAGAAGACGTAGTTCTTCAGGTGTTTGTGTGTGTGTGTTCGCTGTGTTTGTTTAGTGTGTTAGTGTTTTTAACGCGATAAAAAGAACCGCATTGGCGGGATTGCGGTCGCGCGAGATACTATGAGTGGGGACATGACGTAATGTGTGATGTCGCCATTTTGATTGTGAAGAGAGTTTAGTAACGTTTGCTTATTAACACGATAATGTATCAATTAAATGAACTTTGATGTTTGCTTGACACAGCTCGCTAAACAATGTCGAAGGTGTTCGCTACGGTGTTGCAAGAAAGTTGGTACGGTATTCTAGGTGGTTGTTAGAGTGTTGGTAGAAAGTTGGTATGATATTCTAGCTTTTTGCAAGAGTGTTGCTAGGCTGTTGTTTGCTAGTGTGTTGCTAGAAAGTTGGTATGGTATCCTAGGTGGTTGCTAGGCTGTTGCCAGGGTGTTGGTAGAAAGTTGGTATGGTATTCTAGCTGGTTGCTAGGCTGTTGCCAGGGTGTTGGTAGAAAGTTGGTATGGTATTCTATAAGGTTGCTAGAAAGTTGGTACGGTATTCTAGGTGGTTGCTAGGGTGTTGGTAGAAAGTTAGTATGGTTTTAGCTGGTTGCTAGAGTGTTGTTAGGGTGTTTTTAGAAAGTTTGTATGGTATTCTAGCTGGTTGCTAGAGTGTTGCCAGGGTGTTGCTAGAAAGTTGGTACGGTATTCTAGCTGGTTGCTAGAGTGTTGTTAGGGTGTTTTTAGAAAGTTTGTGTGGTATTCTAGGTGGTTGCTAGAGTGTTGCTAGGCTGTTGCCAGGGTGTCGGTAGAAAGTTTGTATGGAATTCTAGCTGGTTGCTAGAGTGTTGTTAGGGTGTTTTTAGAAAGTTGGTATGGTATTCTAGGTGGTTGCTACAGTGTTGTTAGGCTGTTGTTTGCTAGGGTGTTGCTAGAGTGTTGCTACCTGTCTGATCCATCCTGATGCTTCTGGTTGGAGTTCTTACTGGTTGAGATCACTCACTGCTGCTGGGGGTGGCCCCACATGGATGCCCTGAGGGTCATTAGCTTTGCTGGGGATGGTGCCACCTGTAGACCGTGGAGAAGGCTTGGGGATCTCATATGGGGAGTTGTACTGTGATGGATTGGGACTGCGATTGCTGTGGTGGCTTTGGGGCTGCGGTTGCCACAAGCAGTCTCGCACTCAGGACTCCATCATTGGAGAGTGGATATTTTCAACAAACCAGACTTCATTTGAAAACTGTGATGAATGTGCTGGTTGCACAGTTGCACTATTTGTCCATGTAGTACACAGTTATAGAAAGGATTTGTTTATAATTGCACTATCCATTAGCGCCCAGATGAGGATGGGTTCTCTTTTGAGTCTGGTTCCTATTAAGATTTCTTCCTTATATTGTCTCAGGGAGTTTTCCCTTGCTACCGTCACCTCTGCCTTGCTCATTAGGGATAAATTCCCATATTTACAATGTATTTTGGTTTAGTTTAATTTGCGTGTCCATTGTTAAAAGCACTATACAAATGAAACTGAATTGAATGGAATTGCTAGAAAGTTGGTATGGTAGTCTAGGTGGTTGCTAGAGTGTGGCTAGTAAGTTGGTATGGTATTCTAGGTGGTTGCTAGAGTGTTGCTAGGCGGATTGGTATTAGGATTGCCACCTTCAATGAGGAAAAATAAGGGACAGCTCATGATTATTTATTTAGACAATTTCAAATTGCAAATTGATATATTTATAGAATGTAAATTACAGTACTTATGAATTATAAAATAAATCTTATAATCTTTAATCTTTAACCTTCAGTCCAAGATCTCTGAGAATGAATGGAATATTATCAGCATGACTGAACCTAGTTATATAGCCTAATATAATATTTAGGCCGATGATGCTAACTTGACAATGCCCCTGTTACTAGTTATTTTATGGCTATTTTTCCTTTGGTTAATGGACATAGAGTGTTGTGGACCCCTTCTGCTCTGCGGACCTGCCTGATCCATCTTGATGCCCTATTTCTGGTTGGAGTTCTCATCACCTGAAAACCACTTGCTGCTTGCTGAAGATGGCCCCATATGGACAGGCTTATTGAGATTAAATGGCTTAGGACCGCAAGTGCTATGAGCAGTTTTACACTCAAGTCTCCATCAACAGACTTCATGTTAAAACTATAATGTATTCATAAATAAATGTAATGCTCTTGTTCACACAATTGCACTTTTTGACTCTAAAGTATATAGTTATAGAAGAGAAATTATTTACCACCACACTATCTGGTGTCACCCAGATGAGGATGGGTTCCCTTCTGAGTCTGGTTCCTCTCAAGATTTCTTCCTCATTTTGTCTCAGGGAGTTTTTCCTTGCCACAGTCACCTCTGCCTTGGTCATTAGGGATAAATATATTAGGTATATAATAAATTTAAAATTTATATCCCGATTTTACATATTTCTGTAAAGGTGCTTTGTGACAATGTTCTTTGTTAAAATTGAATATTCAGTAAAATCATTCAATCAGATATCTAAAAAGAAGAGTACATAAAAATGTATTAAACATCATCATGATATATCCTCCTGAGGGGAAGTCGGAGGTAAAAGGTACTGAGTGATTCCACTCTGTTCTTTAGCCGCTCGGACATGATTATCACCTTCTGCGTGCTCCAAGGTAAACTGCACAGTTTGAGTGATATTCAATGATGACGTTAACGTGCACACTCACAGCACTTGTCTGGTCATTCTCTGTCCCATAATATTGATTCTGATCTTCTCCTCTATTTCTTGTGAAACTGGTTTGATTTTATTCACCATTATGTTATTGTCACCACTATGAAGATGTAGTATATGTATGAAACAATGTGTATGAGAAATACGGGACAAAGGGATGCAGCATTTTATTTTTCAAAACAGGACAATCCCTTATTATAAGGGAAGGGTGGCAACCTTATTTGGTTACTAGGGTGTTGCTAGGCGGTTGCTATGTTATCCCGATTGGTTGCTAGTGTTGCTAGATGCTTGTTATCATATACCAGTTGATTGTTAGAGTGTGCTAGGTGGTTGATATTAAATGTGGTTGCTTGGGTTTTGCTTGGTGGTTGCTAAGGTATTCCAGTGGTTTCCTAGCATGTTGCTCGTTTGCTAGCATGTTGCCCACTTGCTATGATATGCTTTCTATGGTGTTGCCAGGTGGCTGCTATGCTAACCTATTTGGTTGCTATGATATTGCAGGTGCTTTCTATGGTGTTGGTAGGTGGTTGCTATACTAACCTAGTTGGTAGCTAGAGTGTTGCAGGGTGGTTCTCATGATATGTCAGCTGTTCCAACCTTAATTCAGATCTTTCCCAAAAGCACAAGCACACTATTCGTATAGTATAATTCCTATATAATTTTGTGGATCTATGTCAAAAAATTGTGACCAGTGAAAACGGAAGAAATTGTGGGAGAGAATAAAAAGAACATGGTGCTATCTCTGTTAAGCAAAATAATCAGTTTGTAGAAATGCCTTTTTATAGTACAAATACCAGGAGGTTAGTGAAGGAGGAACAAGCTGAATAAGGTGGTTAATGTATATTAAAAGAGTAAGATAGATGTATTTTGTATTTATAAGGACATTTTTGGTCTAAATTCTACACGCTGTGGATCTTCAAGCGTCAACTGTCTGAAGGCTGATGTCACCATGTTTTACAGAATGTCGAGAAATATTACAGTAGCAGCAATCCTCATGTTACTGACAGGTAAACTTTTCAGATATTTCAGCTCTTTCTACTGTTTTTCTGTGCTGTTGTGTCACTACTGCAACACAAAAGCCCTAAACATGTCTCTGTGTTTGGAAGTATTTTTATAAATTTGACAAGATTTGGGTGCAGGCAAGAACATTTGTAGGATGTTGTGGAGTAAAAGACAAAAGTTATAGAGCAAGAAACCAAATGGATTATTGCAAATTCTGATGAAACATACATATATCAAATCATCATTTTTTTTTTTACATTATCAAACCATTATATTATATTATTGCTGTATTGTGATGTTTTGTTATTGCTGTAATGTAATACATTAATGTCCTGCACCTTTCTTTATCGGTGTGAGTTTATGTGTACTGTTAATGCTATAAACCCGGATGAACGGTTTCAAACTGAGTTCTGTTTCTGTCGTCATTTTCATATGTCCTTGGCCCACTCGCTATCTGTGACTGAGAACAGCAGCAGCAGGAGCAGTGGTTAAGACTGTGGTTACACTCTTGCTGGTCAGTGCATGATTCATTGCTTTATGTGTTTAACTCATTTTAATTTGTGCTTCTTGTGTGCGTGCATGCATGCGTGTGTTCGTTTCAGGGGTTCAGGCTCAGCACAGTCTAGCCAGTGCAGCACCACTCTCCTCTCAGGGTCTCTGTGCTGCTACTGGATCTACAGTAAAAATCTCCTGTACATTTACAACACGTGATCACTTAAGTGTCACAGAGAGAGAGTGGTATCGAGTCCAGAGCTCTGAAAGAGAACCACAAGACCTGAGCAAAGATCCACAATACTCAGGACGGGTGTCTGTAAGAACCGGGTGGTCTGACTGTGAGCTGACACTGAGCAATGTGAGAGTGAGTGACTCTGGAGTTTATAACTTTAGATTTAAAACACAGAAAAGTGTCTGGATATCAGCCTCATCTGGAGTTCGACTGACTGTTACAGGTAACACACACACACACACACAGCAGCTGGAAGGCAACACAACAAAAATTACATGTTAAACTCCGAATATAACACCAAACTCTGTTGATTATTTGCAGATCTTAAGGTTACAGTATCAGACAGCTACAACCACAACAAGACGCTGAGCTGTAACACCACTTGCACTTTGTCCAACATCCCCACTTACATCTGGTACAAGAACGGACAGCGTGTTCCTGACCAGGACAGAAATGAACTGTATGTCAGTAGTGAGGATGCAGGCAGCTACTCCTGTGCTGTAAGAGGACATGAGGAGTTTCGCTCTCCTGCTGTCTGTAAGAACTCACTTTACACTTCACTCATTCTGTCATCATCTCACTGCCAGCTTCTGTTAAACTACAGTAAACTCACATGCAGTTATTCATGACTGAGAGATGGTTTAGTTTTTTTTTTGTTTTGTTTTTTTTTAGTTTAGATTTCTTTTCTTTTTTATTTTGTATGTTTCAGGTGTTTTTGATGAGAAGAGCTGCTGGAGTGTGACTTACTCCACCCAGACTATCTGCTCTCTGATTGGCTCATCAGTGGACATGCACAGTTATTACACCTTCCCTCATCATTACAAGGTCACAGAAGTTTTCTGGTTCATTAAAGAGCAGGCTGCTGGTAAGAGTGTGGATGTGAGAGAGGATGAGGAGTATCAGGGCCGAGTGCAGTACACACACAGCTCCCAGAATAACTGTAGTCTGAGAATCACTAACCTGAGAGAGAGAGACGCTCAAACCTACAGATTCAGATTCTACACTGATGATCCTAAAGGGAAATATACCGGCCAACCTGGAGTCTCTCTGTCTGTCACAGGTAATGCCACGCAGTTATATATTTACTTAATTAAATCTGTACAGATGAAATAAATGAAGGGAATTAATAACTTATTTTATTATTTGCAGATCTGAAGGTTACAGTATCAGACTCGGATAGCAGCTACAAGACGCTGAGCTGTAACACCACCTGCACTCTGTCTAACAAGCCCACTTACATCTGGTACAAGAACGGACAGCATGTTACTTACACAAACAGAAATGAACTGTATGTCAGTAGTGGGGATGCAGGCAGCTACTCCTGTGCTGTAAGAGGACATGAGGAGCTTCGCTCTCCTGCTGTCTGTAAGAACTCACTTTACACTTCACTCATTCTGTCATCTCACTGGCAGCTTCTGTTTATGGGGTGCCAAATGTAAAAAGTTGAATACTTTTTTCTCTCTGACTTTTTTTTTTTTTTTTTTTAAACATTTGTGACCATTCTGATACATGTCGATAGCTACCCATGTCAAATAATAGTTTTACATTTTAGTGTAAATTTTAAATATAAATCTAAATGTTAAATGTAATTATTAAACATAAATATTAAATGTAAAAGTTAAATATAAATGTTAAACATAAATGTAAATATTAATTCTAAATTCGTATCTTTACCGCCTGGGAGGGTTGCCAGGTTTACACCATACTCTGCTAGATTTTGAACAAAGTTGAGGATTTAGATTTCTGTTCTCATTCTGTGTGTTTCAGGTATTTTTGATGAGAAGAGCTGCTGGAGTGTGACTTACTCCACCCAGACTATCTGCTCTCTGTTTGGCTCATCAGTGGACATACACAGTTATTACACCTTCCCTCATCATTACAAGGTCACAGAAGCTTTCTGGTTCATTAAAAAGCAGGCTGATGCTGAGGCTGTGGATGTGAGAGAGGATGAGGAGTATCAGGGCCGAGTGCAGTACACACAGAGCTCCCAGAATAACTGTAGTCTGAGAATCACTAACCTGACAGAGAGAGACGCTCAAACATACGGATTCAGATTCTACACTGATGGGGGTAATTACACCGGCCACCCTGGAGTCTCTCTATCTGTCACAGGTAAGTATACATTTATTATATCACAATTATACGTTTACTAACTGCGTTTACCTAGTTGAAAATTATAAAAAAAAAATTTATTATTTACAGATCTGAAGATTACATTACCGTACTGGAGTGACAAGTTCATGAGCTGTTTCACCACCTGCTTTCTGTCTAACAACCCCACTTACATCTGGTACAAGAACGGACAGCGTGTGTCTGACTGTAAATCTGCCTCCTGCTCTGTAGCTGCAGTCAGTGGTGCGGTCAGTTACAGCTGTGCTGTTGAAGGCCATGACAGTCTCCTCTCTCCTCCAGTGTGTGAGTGTGGATTTTACTCTCCTCAATCGTAGTACATCTATATCTATATCAGATGCTGATCCTGAACACACACCAGCTGATTCAGGTGTTTTATTTCTAATCAGATTCCCCTAAAAACACCAGAGCAGTGGTTCTTTCCTCTGGACACACAGTGGAGGGGGATTCAGTGACTCTGAGCTGTAGCAGTGATGCAAACCCTCCTGTTCTCACCTACACCTGGTTTAAGCAGAGAGCAGCTGCAGACACACTGCTGACAACAGGCCAGAATTACAGCATCAGCAACATCAGCTCCCGGCACAGCGGACTGTACTACTGCACTGCTCACAACCAGCTGGGACAGCACAACTCTACACCAACACACCTGGATGTGTTACGTAAGTGCCGTGTAAAACTTTTATGTAGCTGAATAAAGCGGATGTTTTTAAACAAAATGACCTCATATATCTGTCTGTGAGTCTTGAACAAAAATAAAGCCTCATCTTGCTTAAAATATGTTTCTGAAGGCTCAGAGAAGAACACGGTGTTAAAGGTCATCATGGTGGGACTGGTCGTCTTCCTGGCAGTAACACTCCTCTCAGGAGCTCTGTGGATGTGGTATGTAAAATGTGAACATAAAGAATATTTTTCAAACGTGATTAAAATGAGCATGAACATGTGCTTGCTGTTTCTCAGGAAGAGGAAGAGGAGCTCAGCTAATGGCCACAGCAGCACTGGTGACAGCGGACAGGTGAGTGCAGGTGAAAGGAGGGACTGTTTGATCATGTGACATGTTCAAATATGAACTTTATCCTGTGCTCCTTTTCATCCTCAGTCTGCTGCTGTGTATGAAAGTATCCCAGCCTCAAACCTTTGAGGGAGAGTCGCCTCAGATGATCAGGATAACGTTCACTGTACCAATGTTGTTATTGAACACTCGATTTGATCAGAGTAGCAGTATTGATGCTTCAGAAGTGTATTGTAGTGCTCATATAGTACTGTCTGCTGATTCACCTTAACAGTTGTATATGCAGGTCAGGATTTTTAACAGGAATTTAGCTTAAGGATTAATCTTTTTTTTACATCTACACTTGTTCTGTTATTATTCTTATTATTATTTATTAACACATTTTTTTTCCTTACATTTATTTTAATGCTAATCAATTTACAATGCTCTTTTTATTTATAGTGATCTGTATATGCTTTCTTTTTGTATTCTTTTATTTTCCAGCAATAATTCTGAAACTTTTTTTTATGAAGTTGTTTATTACATTATTCAACATTTATCATTGAATGATAAATAAAGTAATAATAAATCTGTCAGTTCAGGCATAACTAACACTAAATAGTTTGCTAATGAATTAATCAGAAGTAAAACATCCTGTTATTAACCTATATTTCCCATTAGCTAGAATTTGATTTGCTGCCTAGCCAATTATGTTAGCTATGTTAGCTGGGATCGATGCTAGTCTAACCTGGCATTATTCTAACCTGGCCAGTGGATTATTCATCTTCATATGCGCATGACTCTTAATTTCACCAGCGTTAATGCTTTGTGGTCGTTGTATCACGTCTGAAATCACTCATGCAGACGCAACACTGTGGGTGGAGTGCGTGTGGGTTTGTGTACACTCTCCAGTTACATTCCATATAGATTATTATTAGGATCCTTATTAAGGGTTTACTTATGATTTGGTTTGATGGATTATCCCAGTCCACTGTTGCATTCTCGATTCTGATTGGTCAGAAGGTGATGATTAATTTTCTATAACAGCAGCTCTGACAATAGTTTCAGCTGTAATTCAAATCACAGGTTTATATTCATGAACTTGTTCTAATATGTTATCATTTCTATGGTAAGAACCTAATAAAGGTAATCAATACTAATAACTGAAATTATTACTACTGTCGTCTGGTCTAGTCTAGTCCTATAACCTCATTAATTTACATTTAATTGAGCTCTAGTCCTTTACGTGTTACAGCATAGGCAAGGCTCATGTGGGCTTATCTGAAGAAAATACAACTCTGAATTTATTTTCCATTTAATTAGTAATCTCTATCCACTGTATCTGTAGAACAAGATTTTACACCAAGATACAGTTAGATCAGAAAATCTGTTCACTCGAAACTCACACAGAATGGAAATCTAAGAGCAACTCTTTAACTCCATCAATAAACATATTTATTTTTAATGAAACACTTTTCTGAACTTCAGTTCATTTTTTATTTTATTTTTTTAATACATAAATGCAGTTGTAAATGTGTTAAATGTGGCTACTTTTTCACAGGATGACATTTGTGGTCATAAATCATTATCTTGAACCAAAAAAAAAAAAAAAAAAAACCCTCAAAAGTTGATAAGATTTACTGGATGCAGCTAATAATAATGAAAATTGTAGACTTTCTGCAAATAAAACAGCTTTAATTTGAGCGTATACATCCAAATCGGGTGAACACTGTAGGAATTACAACCCTTTTTATATTTGGAAGCAATCCCCCAAACCTCCCCCCATCCCGAAATAGTTCTGGGATTACTACATGGAATCGTTATGACAGCAAAGAGAGCGCTACTGTTCATTCCGGTCCTCACAATCTCACAAACACAGAGAGTGCGAGTATCTCAATGTTTCAAAGCAACCAGAAAAAGACAAACGCATGTTTCTCACACACAAACACACACCAAAAAGATCATTTAAACAACAATGAAATGAATAACGATAATACGTCGAGGCCGTTTGTGCTATAATGTTGATGGTATTTTAGCTTGATCACTTTCAGTGTTTAAGTTTACAGTAACTGTACCAAGTTCTTCTGTTTCTCTCTTCTCATCCTGCAGAAATGTCGAGCCGCAGTCCCAGATTAATCTCTAACGGTTACTATCATCCCGATGACCGTGCGATTCGACAGATCTCCTACAAGGATCTTCAAGAAAAGGAATGGGAGGCGCAGAGTGGGCGGAGCCTATCGCCTGGGAACACGTGAGGTCCTCAAAGCGAACGAAGTATTTTCTCTGGCCACAGTATGATAGACATGAGAGGGGAAAAAAAAAAAAGAGTAGATGTCACATTAGCTGCTGTTGTTAGCTACTCTGATACATCAACACGTCCGCCATATTGGACCAAATTCGATTGTAAGATGATGCACCCTTCCGAAACTCCAACATAATCTCCCGCACAAAATCAGCACACACACACACACTGGGCTTTGTTCATCAATTTCTACTTTCAGTAAACTTGTGTGTAAATGGTTTTGTAGGCCAAACCAAGCTTAAAGACCTTCTCAACAGATTGACAGAAGTCTTGCTGCTTTTCTTCTTACACAACTAACACACTTCTCAAGTTTATTCTCCAGAGCTGTGTAAATGAATGTTTGTTTCTTTACTTGTTAGACAGAGCCATGCTGACATCTGACACGTCTTCAGTCTTGAGGAAGATAGTTCTTTTTCCCCTCCTCTACCTCCTGCTGGGTTTTGGTGAGCGTGCGTACGTACGTACATTCATTATCTTTCTCCATCGGTTATATAAAACATACACGCTATATACACAAGATTTACCTGATAAACCTGTAACATAGTGTGTGTGTGTGTGTGTGTGTGTGTGTGTGTGTGTGTGTGTATTGAATCATCTGCTCTACTGAGGACTTGTGTGTTGATGCCCCATGTGTGCAGGTGTTTGGTTCTGCTACACGTGAAATACTAAATGCTTGATTCAGCATGCAGTGCGCTCGGTGTAGGACACAAACACGCAGGATCGTGCCTCTGTGTTTGTAAGTAACATCACTGCCTTAACACTTACTGATAATACACAACTTTATCTAATGTTATTGTAGGGTGTAGGGCACAGTGTTTAGGGTATATGCTGCAGACTTAAGGGTTTATGCTCCATTCAATCTCTGTTTCTGTTTGACATTTCGGAAAGAAATCAAATCACAGAAACAGATCAGAACAGGACAGGGGCAACAGAATGAGATAAGAAAACACATAACTTCAGCTTTATAATGGATAGGGTATAATGTTTAGGGTGTAGGGTTTAGTGTCTAGGGTGTAGGGTATTGTGTTTTGGGTGTAGAATACAGTGTTAAGGGACTAGGGTAAAGTGTTTACACTATAGTGTTTAGTGTGTAGGTTTTAGGGTTTAGAGTATATTGTTTAGGGTTTAGGCTGTAAGGTATAGTGTTTAGGGTATAAGGCATTGTTATTATGGTGTAGGGGATAGTGTTTAGAGTGTAGTGTGTAGGGTATAGGGCAGAGTGTTGGGGGTCAAGAATATAGTGTTTATGGTATACTGTATAGTATATAGGGTGTAGAGTATAGTCTTCAGGATGTAGGGCATAATATTTAGGGTGTAGGCTATAGTGTTTAGGGTGCAGAGTATAGAGTGCAGAGCATAGTGTTAAGGCTGTAGGGAATAGTGTTTAGGGTGTAGACTATAGGCTGTAGGGCATAGTGTTTAGGGTGTAGTGAATAGTGTTGAGGGTATAGTGTTTAGGCTGTAGGGCATAGTGTTTAGGCTGTAGAGTATAGGGAGTAGGACATAGTGTTTAGGGTGTAGGGCATAGTGTTTAGGGTGTAGGGCATAGTGTTTAGGGTGTAGGGCATAGTGTTTAGGGTGTAGGGCATAGTGTTTAGGGTGTAGAGGATAGTGTTTAGGGTGTAGACTATAGGCTATAGGGCATAGTGTTTAGGGTGTAGACTATAGGCTGTAGGGCATAGTGTTTAGGGTGAAGCGAATAGTGTTTAGGGCGTAGTGTTTAGGGTGTAGGGCATAGTGTTTAGGGTGTAGACTATAGGCTGTGGGGTATAGTGTTTAGGCTGTGGGGTGTAGTGTTTAGGGTGTAGGGCATAGTGTTTAGGGTGTAGGGCATAGTGTTAAGGCTGTAGGAAATAGTGTTTAGGGTGTAGACTATAGGCTGTAGGGCATAGTGTTTAGGGTGTAGTGAATAGTGTTTAGGGCATAGTGTTTAGGGTGTAGGGCATAGTGTTTAGGGTGTAGGGCATAGTGTTTAGGGTGTAGACTATAGGCTGTGGGGTATAGTGTTTAGGGTGTAGACTATAGGCTATAGGGCATAGTGTTTAGGCTGTGGGGCATAGTGTTTAGGGTGAAGACTATAGGGCATAGTGTTTAGGGTGAAGCGAATAGTGTTTAGGGCATAGTGTTTAGGCTGTAGGGCATAGTGTTTAGGATGTAGGGCATAGTGTTTAGGATGTAGGGCATAGTGTTTAGGGTGTAGACTATGGGCTGTGGGGTATAGTGTTTAGGGTGTAGACTATAGGCTGTGGGGTATAGTGTTTAGGGTGTAGACTATAGGCTATAGGGCATAGTGTTTAGGCTGTGGGGCATAGTGTTTAGGGTGAAGACTATAGGCTATAGGGCATAGTGTTTAGGCTGTGGGGCATAGTGTTTAGGGTGAAGACTATAGGCTGTAGGGCATAGTGTTTAGGCTGTGGGGCATAGTGTTTAGGGTGAAGACTATAGGCTGTAGGGCATAGTGTTTAGGCTGTGGGGCATAGTGTTTAGGGTGAAGACTATAGGCTGTAGGGCATAGTGTTTAGGCTGTGGGGCATAGTGTTTAGGGTGAAGACTATAGGCTGTAGGGCATAGTGTTTAGGCTGTGGGGTATAGGCGATAGGGCATAGTGTTTAGGCTGTGGGATATAGTGTTTAGGGTGTAGACTATAGGCGATAGGGCATAGTGTTTAGGCTGTGGGGCGTAGTGTTTAGGGTGTAGTGAATAGTGTTTAGGGTACAGTGTTTAGGCTGTGGGGCGTAGTGTTTAGGGTGTAGTGAATAGTGTTTAGGGTACAGTGTTTATGCTGTAGGGCATAGTGTTTATGGTGTAGAGTAGCGATTTTTATACCTATTTGCTGCTCTTCATCATGTAATGAACATTTTAGTGCTTTTTCACAGGGCATTGAAAAAAATGGGACACAGGGTGTTGAGGCTTCACAGGGCTGATGATAATGGAATGGCTGACGATGCGCTGCAGTCTTTAGGTAACACATTAACTCTCGTGTCCTTCATGTCAAAATGAGCCGTTTGGAGTTTTTCTTATAAACGAGATAAAACTGGAGCTCCCTACTGCTGCAGCAGAAAAACGTTCACCGTCAGGAGATCGCAAGTTCAAATCCTGATTGTGCCAATTGTGTGAGCGAGTAAAGAGGGGATTAGTCAGAGACACAGCCAACAGTTCCATATTGTAACACTACAAAATGTGGAAAGGTTCAATGGGGTGAATACTTATGAGGTCACACACAGTTTTAGGTATTAACACAGAGATATTACACTGATATTAATCCTACTGTCTCACTTTCATTAGCATTTCCTGCTTCTGTTTCAGCTGTTCATTAATGTGTGTGTGTGTGTCTGTGTGTGTAGGGGCGCCACTGTGAGAAACAGTTCAAAGTCCCATAAAACCAGATACTGCAGTATGTCCGGCTTCCATAACGTAACAGGCCTGATATTGTTACACGTTACACACACAGTCATAACTACACACACAGTCATAACTACACACACAGCCACAACTACACATACAGCCTTAACACCATTTTTAGCTGTGTAAATGGCTCAAAGTAAAATGGTAAAAATGTCGTGTGTGTGTGTGACCATAGCCGGAGGTCTATGCTGATAATTGTTGGGGATTTAGAGGTTCTCAAGGGCACCTGGTCCTCGATCTGCCCCGCCCTATACAAATCACCTGCCCCGAATGCTCTCTCCCACCCACAACTTACGATGAGAACAACGAAAGCACAACGAAAGACTCGCCTCGCCGCCGTCGCCTGTGGCAACCAGCTGTTGTGGTTATTGTCTTATAAGGTAATAATCTGGGACATTCCATTCACACACACATCAATAATAATAACACACTATGTCAGTTCCTTCTTAGAAAAGCCTTTCATTGAAACGTTGAAACATTGATGGATATTCAGTCAGAATCGAGTCTCTGATATTTTACAGCTTTTATATGTAAACGAAAAAAACGTCAAAAACAAAGTAACCAGGAGCGAAGTCTTGCACTTTCCATGTGCTTGTGTTTCCACCATTTTGTAGTGTTTCCAGCATTTTGCCGATGTTCTGTTGATTTCTCGCTTTTCTAGATGTTGTGCGATCGTGAGGGAGTGTGCTCACTGCCCCATTTACCTCCATATAGTTATTATTGCACCTAGTGGGCAAATCGGAACAGCAACAAGCGCTAATAGGCACTAATAGAGGCCCATTGGGGCAGGAATCACGCTGTCTCATGTTCACTCTTTGAGTTAAGGTAAAACTTAGAACAGAGGTTTCTCCAGAACATGGTATGACAAGACAAAATGGCGGCACTAATATTCATTATGTCTAGAAATTAATATCATGGTATCCATTTTTCAACTGAGAACAGTTTTTCAACTTGAGCAACAGCACAAGCTACTTCGCAGCAAACTGTGTAGACTAGCATTAGCTTGAGTGTGCTTTGGTTAATAGCTACTGTAGTTGTGTATTTATGATGAAACACACAGCCTTAGAGGCACACTGCACACTGCTAGAGGCCGCTTCGAGGCACAAATTCATTGGCCTAGTGTAAAATGTGTAATTGCAAGTTTGTAACAGCAGTGGGCAGCAAACACAAGATTATCTTGCTCTCTCTCTCTCTCTCTCTCTCTCACACTCACTCACACACACACACACACACACACAGGTACACTTTGAAAAAAGGGTTCTAAACTGTACCTTTCCTTGTCGCTGGGGTGGTACCATTATCTTCTCCACCCTTAATATGTATATTTCACCTGCAAATGTGGATAGAGTTTACCTTTCATGATTCAAGATGCATAATTGGACCCTACTTATCTTATAAAGCTACACATTATTCCTTTTTCTAAGTAAGAGCTGCATGCCAAAGCTACAAAAGGTGAACCCTTGAAGATCCATCAAGGCAGCAAGCAATGGTTCAGTTTAGTATAAGGAGTTTAGGGGCACCTTCACATCTATTCGTCCGAATCAGACACATTTGGTTTGTTTTGCTGTTTAGTTTCAGTGTATATAATTCAACAAACCTATAAGCGAGTCCACTAGGGGGCAGTGTTCTAAGAACCAAGGCAGAATTTACAGGAATGGGAACATGAGATAGAGCAGCTCAGTTTGTTGACTTGAGTTGCTACGTCTTTACTGGAGGTATGTTGGAAGAAAAAAAAAAAAAAAAGGAAAGAAAAGTGTGTGATCCTGCACACTGAATAAATCGGTCATTATAATGAACGCTACAGTCAGAGTATGTTATCATATGTCCAAGCATGACATGCTCATACAGTACATCGATGAAGAATAAATCAGCCCTCATACGTGCTTGGAGTAAGACACACCTTCAGATCAGAGCATCAGACTTCAGCTTTAACAAAGGAACAAAGCGCCGGAGCGCTGTGTATCCCCTCCAAAACGTCCGAGTATTGAAAAGCGCTCTGGTACTTTTATAGCCCTTTTTGTGACTCCGGGTGGTGACCGAGTACTCTTGCAATAGGAAGTGCACTTTGGCTTGCTTTTTGTGCACTCCGAGTGCGCATCGAAGAAGAGCTTCCTTTGATCAACAATATTGCATTGACCTCGAGCACGCCGCCACGCTGTTTTATATTCAATGCAATTTCCTGTGTTTATGCGTATCGGCATTTTTTGGACTCCAGAGTGATTACGAGACTGGGGTGTGTGTGTGTGTGTGTGTGTGTGTGTGTGTGTGTGTGTGTATGAGGGTCTGGTATGAATAGCACATTATGGCCCAATGTATTTTTTCCTTTACATTTTATTACACCAAATGATTTCATTTAATTGTTCATTCGGAGCTTGCATCCGGTAAAGTGGTTGTATAATGAATAATAAATAAATGTGGAAATAAATGTGATATTGCCAGTACAAATTCTTGAATATTGTCTTATTTGTAATACAATTCAGACACTGAATATAACTGTGCATTGTGTAACTGTGTATTGTGTAACTGCAGCCAAAGGTGATTCAACCAAGCATTGACCCAGGGGGTGAATACTTTTGCAAGGCACGGTATAAATCCGTATTAATTTGATCTTTTGTCAATGTCACTGTTCTTGGTATCTGCTTATAACCTTACATTTTCAAAGAGGATCATAGTAAAGAAAACACTCAGTGGGGGGAAAAAGATATATATATATATACACATATATAAGGCCGAAGGTTCTTATAAAAAGGTCTAATTTTAAAAAAATAATAATAATACGGTATCCCCATTACTCCAAATATACAACAGGTTCTTTAAATATGTCCTTTTCTTTTATCAAGAAAAAAAAAACTAATTTACAGTAATTTTGTCCAAATATTTAAAAAGTTCATTTTTATTATTTATGGAAATACAGTTTTCACTTGCCTCTAAATATATATAAAAAGTTTTTATAAAAAAAAATTATATTTGTTGGACTATTTGTTTTCCTTATTGTGTTTCAGTCATATATTCTTGGGCTGATTACTGAGCTGATCCTCTGAGTTTATTGACACCAATTTTGTAAAGATCTGCCAATACACCATGTTGATTTCACATATTATGCAAATTAGCTCAGAATCTAAAAGGGGCGGAGCTTAATGCAAATCATCACCAAGAGCGTATTCTTAAGTATGGAGCCTACCTTGACCAGTAAAGCTGTACTTTGCAAATTCCTGTACAATGTCCTTCGCCTGGAGGCCAGGATTCCATAAAGCCTTTCCACTGACATGTCTGTAATTGAATATAGCTTTGCATTTTGGGAGATCTTTTCCAGAGAAATGCAACACCAGATAAGGCTTCAGGGGAAAACTCACAATTTCCTATCGTGATTTGAGGCTTCCTTTCCATATCCTTTTTTTGTTGGCATTTGTGTTCCTCTTTCTAGTGCGGTGTTGGTGCATTACTTGTAGCTATAATAAAAATCTACTGATCATGATATTAATATGTTTCATATGAAGAGCGCTGATAGATTTTTTTTGGGAAGTCCCGGTTCTCCTTGAGCCACTCTCTGTTTATTTAGACTGGCATTCTTTGGCATGTGAGGTGCAAATCAGTTGCAGGTCAGGGAGCACTGTGCTTGCCAATCAGAACTGCAGGTGACCAAAAAACAAACAAAAAAATTCTTAATTGGTGAATCCAATAATTATAATCAATGTATGTTGCATGTGTCAAAACACAAGAGCTTAATACAGCAATCCATAATCAAATCAATAGAATCCATAATTTAAAAAAAAAAACCAACAGGTGAGGGTCAAAATCAGAAAACACGGAATTAGAAAACAAGACTCGAACAGCATAGTAAGACTTCGTGACCAGGAATGTAAACAACAGGGCAGAAATAACTAAACAGATTGGTGCAACATGATATAGGTGAACACATTAGGATACTCAGTTATACTGTATGTACAGCAGATCGGGTATCGCTGGAGCTTTCCATGGTGTATCACTCATACATGACTGCTTAATGGTCCAGTTTTATCCAATGTGATCATCATGGATGGTAAGACTTCGCAACCAGGAATTTAGGCAAACAAAAAGGCAGAAATAACCAAATGAATAAAGGTGTAACACAGAACAGGTGAACACATTAGGATACTCAACCTAAGAAGACAAGACCAAAACCAAAAGAAACACAAATAGCAAAACAAACAAAAGCAGACAAAAATAACCCAAAACACATGACCCTGAAAAAGTGTTTCATTTTCTAGTCCTAATTTTCTAGGTTTCCTTTATGGAAATGTATGGAAAGCTCTTGCATAGTTTGGAAAAGTTAATTGTTCAGCCCAAATTTAATGTTTTTTTTTTTTTTTTGTACTACTTTTTATAAAGGTAACTGTCAGTGTGAATGCATAGCTTTATCACAGGTTGATTAAACCTAGTTTAACTCTCAACCTATAGTTTAGGACAGACTTTACAACTTTTTTCAACTGGTGCAAATGATTGCTGATTCAGATCAACACTATTGAGCATTTAAAGTCAGAAAAAAACAAGCTGAAGGCTAAGTCTTGTCCTCCATTCAGGTATTTTGTCCCCTGCATTGTTTGTGGATCAGTTATTTTTGGCACAACAACTTTGTGTCTTGTTTTACTGAAAGGGAAAAACCTCACTGTCTCGTAGGATTTCCTGTTGTTTTCCTTAACAAACAATTTAAATAATTCACAGGGTGTGTATTAGATCAGTGATGCAGGCTATCGGCGTGATCTAGGACTGTCTCTGTTTCTCAGTGAGGTCCATTCTGATGTGATGAACTGATTCCCACCTCAGTGTTCCCAGGATCTACCACGGTCCTGACCGGGATAAAGAGCTCACCGAGGACGAATGAATGAAAGTTTAACCAAAAGGGTGTTCAAAAATCTCTGATTGGCACTGTATATATTGTATGAGTTCTATGCCGCTACATCATTGTTTAGACCCCCTAGTTAAAATAATGAACTTTGGTCAGAAGGTATTCCAAGCTACAATCAGATTTGAGAATCAGACAGCGCTGTGGTATACTATCTCTTGACACGATTAAACGTCTGACTTTCTATTAGTCTTTCATCTATTACACTTTCGCCCCTTCTGGTAGAAAAAGGCTAGTGCAAGCTACTTACATTTCGTCACTGCCCTAAATAGAATGCCGAAATATTAATTCGGTTATCAGGACGTAGCACAAATATTCCGAACTAACAATGAGGATGTCTTGTTGACTCATCAGTTTTAGAATAGTAAGAGTGAAAACGTTATCATGCACGCGAGTGTGCCAGGTGAAAACGTGATGAAGCAGGACGTGTATGAGCTGGCATACGATGGAATGTATGTTTGGAAATTCCTGCCAATTCGAGCTCTGACTGTGGATGACTTTTACAGGATTTCCAGGGTGACTCCTCACAGCTAAGGAATGTATTATAGAGGAATTTTTTTTCCTCCACTGACCTCAATAATGAATCCATTTTTATGTATTTAAAAAAAAAAAAACTACACACTGTAGCTTTAAAGCAAATTCAGATTGAGACAAAGTTTTTGCAGCTAGTCTTATATACTTATATAGACGTAAATACAGTTTAAAGATTCTTGTATAATCATCAAACTTAAGCAAAGAATTAATGTATATTATAAAAGCCTAAATTTATGTTGAATATAAATGTTTCATTTTTTCCATTTTATATTCTCCTATCTGCACACACAGACCCGTTATCAGGAGCGTGTCCATGTTTCATGTGTCCACTGCTCTCGTAAAATACACCGTAAATGAATAAATAAGGATTATTAAATTAGCATGAATCTAAGAAGCAGGTCCCTTACCTCCAAAGCATTGTCTCCGAAAACATGTGTGACCTTTTCATCTTTCTTATCTTTACCTCCTACAGAGGGAGAGTTTTTATTTACCGTCCCGTATGCCTCATGCGGTGGAGAAAAAGAAACATAGGCTCGTGTATCAGAGTGTTTTTGGGGGTTATTTTGTAGTGTGAGAACCTGCAATATTAACTGATAAAATGAGACGTGCATGCACAGTTGGAGAGAGATAAAGGCAAGAATTCATGTGGATTCCCATAATGCCCTGCAAGTATACAGCAGGTTTAACATTGTGAAATAGCTGGACTTTGAGATAAACCTGTGATTTGTCGCTACTGTCAGAGCTGTTATTATAGAAAACTAATCACCAGTGAAGATCTTGTCTTATTACTCGGCGCTGAATGCAAGGCTCGTAACTTTTACCATAAATATTACTTATATTTCATACATTTCAAACATAATGCGAAGCTTACAATAAATTTTGCTTGAGAATTATGATGGATGGCCCAGGTCAGTGTGACCTGCCAAGCAATACATCTATTACTAATTAATGGCTAGAACAGGATGGCTATAGCGAGGGCAACCACTCCACCCTGGCCTGAGTAAATCGGAAACAGGCTCGGCATGGCGCTAAAGAGGAAATGTCCAAATAACAAAGAGAGGAATGTGTTCACGCTAGGCTGCCGTCTGCCATGTTGGTCATTACCGAGCACAGGTGGGAGAGTGAGAAATGGATGGAAAAGCAGCCACTATGTCTGAATCACCGGCGCTAACGTTAACAAAACAATAGCCTAATAACGGACTCGCTGGTGCCTCTAAGGCTGCGTGTCCCAACGGACCGGGTCCTACAATGGCTCCTCAGGCGCCAGTTGGCGAAAATACGGGAGAGGTCTTTACTTAGATCAATGACACAAAATAGCTAAAAAATGGCACTAAAATGGTGCCAAGAAGCTTTTCATAATCAAGTCCGTCCTGTGAAAGACCTGTGGAGCCAGAAAAGGTTTTTTTTTTTTTTTTTTTTTTGCATGGGTGTTTCTTGGAGCTGAAATTATTGGCGGCTCAGATCCCAGAGTCATTTTAATAAACAAGTACCTTTAATAGATTTTCAGGCTCAAATTGAATGTCTAATTAATGTCACATTTTAAATGTAGTTCTCCAAAACCTTGATTTTCTTAATTATGCCTGAAACTTGAAAATTTCAATCATAATAGTTGCAGTTTTTTGACACTGGTATGTACTGAAAAGTACATTTGAGTGAATTTTATATGAAAATGCATCTCCACATCAACCACTCTGGTCCAGTCTGGATGGGTCGATGTACATTTTAGTAGCTTTAGTTCACTGGAATATTTATTAACGTTGTATGGTTTCTTATTATACATAGGTTTTATTACCAACATTTACACAGTTTCAATTCCAGCTAGCTACAAGACTAATTCTGCTGGCAATTAAGAGAAGCTTATAACTACGAGTTTGCATGTCTAAATCCTCATGCACTCGGTTCCAAGAAATATTTACACCATTGCTATATCAACATCTTATAAAATAGTAGTATAGACATATTACAGCTGGCACAACTGACAGCCCAGCTAACCAAATTACAGTGTCGTTACGTAGCCACAATGTTTACTGATTCCCGACGTTATGTCAGATCAATGTAACCATTTATGTCCTGACAACTAAAATGGAAAGATGTCGTAGCAACGTAGCAACATAGCAACATAACTATGCGACATTGTATATTGGTAATTGTGGTAATGTAATTCTACAAAGATGTGAATTGTTAATAGTAATGTTGTGTTAATGCGTTTCCGCAACATTGTGAAAGTCATGTTGTGGCAACGCAACTCCGCAACAATGTGAATCAGTACTTGCGCAGTTGTGGCAATGTGACTCCGCAACGATGCGAATTGGTACTAGTCACGTTTCGCCAAAGTAACACTACAACATTGTGAATCGGACCTAGTCATGCTATGTAAAAAAATTTCCGCAACATTGTGAAATTAGTCATGTTGTGGTTAACGTAACCTAGCAAGGATGTTAACCCGGTACTAGTCAGGTACTAACTCTGCAACAATGTGTCTCAATAACAGTCACATAGGTGAAAACGTAACGCCGCAACGATGTAAATCAGTACTAGTCATGTCGTGGAAACGTAGCTTATGTAGTTGTAACATATAATTGTTATGCGTTAAGTAACCTCAATTTTGATTTTTCCTGATTGTCAGTTTTGACGAAACTTATCTATGATGTTGAAAAATGCAGTTGCTTAATGCATTGAAAGGCGGTGAGGATTGTCTCGAGATTAAAAAAAAATCATCTACAAAATCTCTTAAAAGCCTTTCATTTCTTTCTGCACTTTAAACACATTACCCAACCATCTGCTTTCTAATCATGAACTAGCTGCTGTACAGGAAAACAAACGGGAAATGATAACTGATCTGTTTACATGGCACGGATAACACGAGCTCCGTACACACTGTTACAATGTTTTATTTAAACAGCGCTGAGATGCTTAAAAGCAACAATGTTTAACTATCAGATTTATTGGCCTGAACTTATCATGTTTTTACAGCCCTCAATTTCCTTCTGGCTGACCTTCTGTTAAAAAAAAAAAAAAAAATCAGATATTCTTTGCCTGGCTGCAGATAACACACCTGAAATCACAAGAGAAATAATATGCAGTGAATTTCTCTTGCCAAAGTCTCATGCAATCGCAATTAGCAGCCTGGGAACATGAGAAAGTAGAACTCGAAATGAAATCAAAACTTGATCACAATAATGGGTCTCATTTATCATTTATTCGCAAAGCGTTCGTACACAAGAAATGTGATATTCATAAGAATCCTGTTATTTTAGAAAAAAAAAAATTTCATATTCTACGAGAGCTCCCGGCTCATGTCAAACTATTTACTTTTCACCTCACTTAATTCACATTTAATTCAACTTTTCTGTAATCATTAGCCTTTTTAGGCTGTTATGCTGCTAAATGGTATATTTAGCAGCATATATTTTTTAATTGGCATGGACGTGAATGAAAATAATTTCCACTTCTGGCTATGATAAATTTGTTTTCTTTCACTGTTTTTTTTTTAAATCCTTATTTCATGCTTTCAGCTCACTGTACTTTCACGGTGTACCTCATATGGAGTTTTGTGGGCGTCACTAAATGCAAATAGGCTGTATAGTAAACGCACTTTAAGCCTTACAGGTGATTGGCCTTCATCAACATACAGAAGGGAGTACGAAGAAATTCTGTATTACTCAAAGTTTTTTGTCCGGTTTGCCGTACGCACACACTTTCACACACAACGTTACTGAAAAATTGATAAAAATGAAGCCCGGTGTTATTTTGAAATGTACATTTTTGTTTAAATGGTCACGCAATATCGGTAACAGATATTGCATCAGCTAGCTAGGAAGGTAAATATCTAAATAGCTACGCTTCATCAACAACAAAAAAAAGAATAATAACAATAACAACTTGAATAGATCAGGGAGTTGATAAAACACATCTGGGGTTTAAAAGCAGAAGAAAACGTATAGCATGTTGTAGTTATAAATTTAAAATATATCTGTATTTTACACAATTTGTATGTTTAATACAAAACCAAAAAGTGACTGGTGAGCACCACCTTTACGCCTTTTTGTGCAACCACATAAACATTCTTACGTAACAAAGTATTTTAACAGCGATAAACAGCGTTCTTGGTTAATGAAAACGAAGCATTTTTAACTACCCTTCAATGTGGAGAAATTTGGAAACTTTTTGACTGTTTGCATGTAGCTGGGGGGGAAAAATGGTGAAAACAGCAATGTCTAATAAATTATATAGCTAGTGCGTAATGAGTTAGCTAGGAGTGCAGATGTTTTAGAGAATCTGAAGAATACGTATAGCATGTTGCAGTTATGTATATATACACGTGTAAATATTTTGTGTGATACAAAACAACAAAGTGCTCTTTATGTTCTGTTTGTGCAGCTGTTAGCTCTAGCTAAAGGTAGAAATTTCAAAGGTTCTATGTTGAAACTGACAACCGAGTTTCACTTTCAGAAAAGGTAATTCTAGAGCCTTTGGTTCTTCAGTTGTAACTCTGAGGAACCGTTAATGGTTCAGTGGATGTAGCCCTAGAAGAAAAGGTTTTGTCATGGTTCTTTGGCCATTTTCGTTTGGTTTAATCCCAGTTGCACTTCTGAGATCTTTTCCTATACTTTATGAGCCTAGATGAAACTTGTTAGATAAGCTCTTGGAACACTGAGGCACTGAGGCATTGAGTCAATGACTATAAACTTCAGAAGCAGAACTGGCACAAGGCGTTAAATTTGCTGTGCTGTGTGCGGGTTTTATGAATCTGATTGCTCCCTCTGTACACGATGACTGACGTAATTCGTTACTTTACTCCGCTAGCGAGTTAGCAATGCCAATATGACAGTACGTGGTTTGGAGGAAATTGGCAGCAAATCGCCAAGGAAATCACTTCAAGCAGTGAGTGTTTCTGCTCACTGCTCCGTGGTCACTCGGCTGACGTAGGTGAGACATAAGTCGACTAATGAAAGCAGTAATGAAACACTGCTCTTGAATGGGAGTTCAGACCAGTCTCGAGGGTCTGGTGGACCAATAAAACCTTTCTCCATGGCGGATCAGGTTGTTTTGCTTGAAGACAAACTGGACGACTTGGCTTGAACAACTCAAGTGAGGCCAATGTGTCCAATAAGTCTAGACCTGTTGCCAGGTCCACAACGTTTTACACCCAGCTGGGGTGTTTAAAAAAAAAAAAAAAAGTCTGTGATGCCTTTTTTTGTAAAAACAGCACAGTTTGCATCATTTTGCAGTTTTTGGGATGAACATAGCCCAGAACTTTTTTCAGAGCCTGATTTCCATCCTACTGATTTTGTTCAATCACTTATCCAACAAACAGATGCGTTGTTTTTTTTTTTTCAGTCAATACATATGTATTATTAAAAATTATTTTGGGAATCAGGTGCATTTTCATCAGTTTTTACACTGTAGCAGAGAGAGTATAGTAATGGCAGGGGGCGTGGCTTATGGACTTGATTTGCATATGGGTCTGAGGGACTTCAAACTGATTTGCTGTTGAGGATTATTACTTCTTGTCTGGATCCAAATAGTTTCACTTGTGAACTTTGTCCCTGGAATTTTTTACATGTTGTTCTCCGGGGAGAATTTACACTAAGGAATTGGAATACTGTTTGCACATTATGGAAAATTTGATCTCCTTAGAGCTGGAAACGGCCTTTTATTCATCCTTATATGGCTGATTGAATGTCCTGCATACATGTGATGGGACACACGGAGCCCTCTCTCTGAGTGGCACTACAAAGGGCCATAAATACCCTACTGTTCGATACACACTGGGAAACTCCACAGCACTTTATTTGGAAGCTTGAGAATCTGATTCTTTATATTCTTAGACTTGTGTGCATGGATTTATTATATTTTTTTAATAATAGAAGTGAGGAATGCTAAAAGGATCTATATTCTCATGCACTTCTCATTTTTCATTTTCTCATTAGATATTTTTGGATGAACGGTAAAATGCAGCCCCCTGAGAAGTAATGCATTTTGAAATAAAATGTACTAAAATAGCAGCTACAAACTGAGAAAGCTGTGTGATGTCCTGACATGCACTCACAACCCACACTACCTGTATGTCAGATTTCATACTTCACTGATTCATGATTTATTTATTTTTATTTCCTCCATGTTCTCATATGCTCTCAGTTCGTTATACTGCTCCTCATTTCTTCTTCTTTTTTTTTTTATCTCTGGCTACTGCACATTCTAAAAGGAACAATTTGCCCAAAACTGAAATGTATTCAGTCTCTGTTTCCCACAAACATACTCAATTAGCCAAGACAAACTAGGAAAATGATCATGGACCGTGTGGAGCAAAGTTAGCATTTTACCAATGATTACATTTATTAAAGAACAACACATCATACTATTTTTTTTTATCCATTTATAATTACGTTTAATGTTGTGGAACATTTGAGAAAGCAGTAGTCATTCACTTAACCACTTTTTTCAGAACAAAAAAAAAAAAGTTTCTCACGTTACCGAAAAAATTTAAATGTCAGAAAACATACTTATCATTACAAAGCACTCCTTCCGTAAGTACTAAATAAACATCTCCTTCTAGAAAAGTTCACTATAACTAGTAGCAAATAACAGCACATTTTTAAAATGTGTTTATTTAAATATGTTTACTTTTGTGACGCATCCATTCTACGATTCCCTTCGAATTAGCTGTCACTATAGAAACGGTCGCGTATAAGAACGAGTGCATTAATATAAACCTTTGATTTGTCTTGTCTGAGTTGCTGTTATAGAATATTGATCAACACCTACTGACCAATCAGAATCGAGGATTCAACAAGGCTGTGGGACGAAACATTGTTCTTATACTATATTACATTCAAGTATGAAATGTCGTAGGTTGGACTTCTAGATAAACTATGGTTTAGTCCACATTAACACGGCTAAATTTACAAACGCATGTTTTCTGTTTGTGTTTTTTGCCTTTCTGTCCACAGTAAAATGGCATTTTAGACCACAGAAAAACACGTCTTTTTCTAATCCGCTCTTTAAAGCGGAAAAATGTTCACATTGTAGTGTAGATGAGAGAAAACCTAGCTTTTTGAAAATGCTGATGTATGATTGTCATGTGATCTCCACAATTCCAAGATGGCAGAACATATCATGAATTTTCTCTATTAGATATTTTCAATATTGTATAGCATAAAAGTGAGGTTGTGGGGTATAAGAAAGCGTGTTTTATGTTCAAGTCAAAGCAAATGAAAATAACTGAAAGGTGATGGTTTAGGCACCCAGTGTTCTGTTTTTTGTGTTTCATTGTAGATGAGAAACTTTTAGGAAACAGAAATTTGGCATTTTCAATTTGAGCCTAAACTGTCATTTTCCTGATTAGCCTATTTAACAAAAGACAGCTTTCTTTCAGCTGTCACAACTTAATGCCTGGCGAGAACCGCACAGCCGTACGTAAAGTGTCCTGTCCTCTCGCCAAACCCACGGGACGCGTTCCAGGAAGTTGATTCAGCTTGGCAGCTCTCATCTTGCTAATCTATCCTCTTTGAGGCAAGGAGACTGTTGGCTTCCAGCAGGTCATGTACCAAGGTTGCCAGACAGTGGCAAAGACATAATTGTAGACAAGACTGAGTCGCCCACTAATGACCTTTAACCCCATGGATCACAACATCAGAAGACAGAAGTCTTGACCCTCTGCCACTTCATCAGCAAGGAATGCGTCTTTAGGAGTTGCAGAACGTCCAATTGCATATCCAAGGGATTTCTGTGGAAAATAGTTTAGAGCAATTGTTTTGCAGATTTAGTAAAAAAAAATCAACAAATCAGTCACTTTATTGCTGCACTGCTAGTTTTAGATGTTTACTGAGATGAAGGTTCAGTAACAAACCTGTTCATATTATTCAGTCTGTATTTCTAGGTTTTCATATAGCAACAGCATTAATTAGGGGTCCAATCACTGGAGGTTCACCTAGGGAGGTCCCTAGATGGGCAATTTTCCCATTGTTTTCACATTTCACCTAACTTTTGGAAACTGAAAATTTCAAAATTAAACATAGGCTGAGGACTAGGTGGAAAAGTGTAACATTTTGGTTGCTGATGCTTGGACCTGTACAACTGTGCATCACAGTGTTTTTTCCAGTGATTCATTTGCTCAAGACATAAAAATTTGTCTTTTGCACCAATTAGCCTAACACACTGAAATTTAAGATCATTTGTATAATATGCTAGCATGCTAAAATTGAATAATATGCTAAATCTGCTCATAGTACTAGTGTGTATCTTCCCAAAATCTCAATAGATAAATATAGTGAGGTTTCCTTTTTTCCCCGCATTTTCTCCTCAATTTGGTCTTGTCGATTCCCGCCCAATATTTAACTCCTCCCTATCACACATCATCTACCAGCTGGGGCGGGCAGGCCAAACACATACTTTGTTCGAGACACGTGAAGCCGACCGTTGTAACTTTTCAAAACGTTGTTCATGCTGCATCACAGGGCAGCATAACACACTTACAGAAAGCACTATCCGCCGTCTTCCTCATACGCGACCTCACAGATGCTCACTATTGGCTAGTGTCACTGTGATTGACAGGGGAGAGAACGTAAGCCCCTCCCACCCAGAGAAGACGGACAGTTTTGCTGTGGCATCAAACTTGCGATCTCCCAATGATAGGGCAAACTCTTTTTCTGTTGCACCACTTGGGAGCCCATCGTGAGATTTCTAAACAATATGGCCACTACAATCCAATCAGTCCTTTTGGAGCAGAGCTTAACTTACTTAAACAGTTGCAACTCATGACTGATTTCATGGATTTGCACAAAAAGCATGTTCAAGATAAGATGCAAAGATTGGGGTATGGTCATTCCTAGGGGCCTGGGTTATGTTCTAATAGCTTTTTCTCATGAACCATAAATCCAATCGAGCTGAAATCTGGCGTACATCACATGTCTGGATATACATCGTGAACTTTACAAACTGTACAAAGAATGGCTCCTAGTTTCGGAGTTCCAGTCCAATAAGAAGCGTTCTGTTTTTCTGTCAATGTAGTTATTCTGTAGGACAGTGAACGTGACAATGGGGCAGATCCAGCACTGTTTGTCGCCAGTCAGCTGTGTCCTGAGAGAATCTTATGGCTTTAGACTGGAGTCTGTCTCAGTGGGGGGTTCAGACGCAATACATCCAGTCTGGGGCTGAAAATACCTCACACAGACACAGAATGGTGGAGGAGTGACCACCAAGTTCCTGCCCTTAACCCTTTCTCCTGTTGCCTTGTCCCCTTGCTCTCACTCTGTTCTGCTCTGTGTCTGCCAGGTGATTTGTATGATTTGCGCTGCTTTGTTCAATGAAATCGGGGGCTTTCCCACTGCTCCGACTCCTGCTGCTAATCTACAATCAGCGATACACTTTCTCACAATGGAGCCAGCTACTGAAATCCCCCTTAGCACACTTTCCCTCTCTCACCTCGGCCCTGTACATGTGCACAGTACACCACTTCAGTGGGTGTGTGTTGGTACGTGTGAGCCCCTTGAGGATTCCTAAGCTGCACCGTACAATACCAGTAATATTTGTTGTGTAGCCAGTGCATGTACAATTGCACAACTCTATTGTGTTTGACACTTAAATAGCTTCCTAAAATACAACGTGATTGGAAATAGAACAGGGTTATAGTCCAGGAATGTGTGTTGAAAGGGGGAATAATGGACCTCCAATGGCACACACACACACACACACACACACACACACACACACACACACATATATACACACACACTTATTTGTATGTGGATGTGTATATGTAGAACAGATTAATGATATTTAAGTGGTTACACTGATATGATAAAATTAATTATTGGTGAGTTTACTTCTTTCCTGATAAAGGAGTATGTATGTGTGGATCATCATAATGTGTGTGTGTGTGTGTGTGTGTGTGTGTGTGTGTGCGCGCGCTGGTGTTCCTGTGTTATTGTGTATTCTTGTCTCCTGCTGTCACCATTCTACCGTCGCCATTGTTTCCGTAGCGGCTTGCTCATAGCTCCTGTCTGCCATTTTTACTGGTACGCACACTCATCCACACAGTACAGTAACATACACAAACAAACACACACACTCACACACTGTGTATCTTATTGTGTCTCTTTTCCCAAAACAAAGACTGAATGATCTGAGTATCTCAGGAGACAGGGGCCTTTCCCTGATAAACACAGCACAGGTAAACACGGCCCTGTCCCAGTCTAAATAAACACACAAACACACAAATTCCCAGCTATACTTACACTCAAGATGAGAGATAACACACACGGGTATGAGGGAGTACTAAAAACCACTAGGACCATGTCTCAATCCTACTAACACAATTGACATATCTTCTACAAACTTCTCTATCTTGAAGACTTTCCCATGGTGGAAAACCTACAGACCGTTACGACACACTGACACTGGAGACTCCTTCCATAAATGTTAAAAAAAAAAAAAAAAGTTTATCCTTGCAGAAAACTTCACCGTATCAGCGATTTTCTTTATTAAATAACAGCACATATTTTTAATGTTTATTTATAGGTGACTAAACAGTGAAAGAGCACCTCCTAAGCATGGCATGCGCTAAATATTCCAGTAATGCAGCTCAGCCATCGCAGCGCCTCAGCTACCAAAGCCGACTAATTGAGGTTCACATTAGCAAGGCTCTTTCTTATGTAAATTTACAGAAACTCAGGAGCGAACGTAGGATACAAACGTTTTTCCAAACTAACTGGATTTTTTGTGTAAATGCTCCTACGAATGTTTGACAACTAAATTAGTTTGTATCCAGCTTGATAAATGCTCCATATGTAATATGTATTGCTTTATTTAATGTATTTTGCTACTCTCACGCTCTACTTTCACCCCCTACAGAGTACACATCTCAGTTTCTTCCTGTTTGAAACAGCTAAGAGCCAGATCTTATGCCGTATTAGTTTTGGCAAATTGGTTGAAGTGTGTTGAATAGTCGACTACAACACAGTGTTTATCCATCTGCTTCATCATGCATGATATTTGTTCCCTCTGCCCCTCTCTCTCTCTCTCTCTCTCTCTCACTGGTGTAAGCAATCTGTTGGGTTAAATATAGGATTACTATTTCAGCAATCATCTCTGATTGTGTTTTCACTGGGTCTTGGGTCCCTGGTTTTTGTCCGCTTTTTAAAAAAAAAAGAAAAAGAAAAAAAAAAGTTTTACAAATCTAGCCTCCTTTCACAAACTCCCTAAGCAGCTAGTACAATATGTTATACCAACTGATGTTACGCTTCGTTTAAATTGTTATTGTTATATAATATACTTCCAGATGTGGCGTTTCGCTCGAAATATGCAATATTTTATAAACAGTCACCTACTCTACTTTTTTTTTTTTTTTTTTTTTTTAAACAGAGATTTAATACTGAAACATAAAATCACGCTTATCCAAAACATGCAATTTAATATTCGCACTGTGATAGAAGGAAAACTGAGATGTTACATTGTACGGTTCTCATATTTTGAATTTGAACTTCAAATATGCGTCTTTACACTTGACTTTACCGTCTGTCTCGCAATCCATCTCTCCATCACTCCCCCCTTTCTCCTTTAAGCCCTTTGACCCCCGGTTTGCTCCTCAGAGTTTATTTGTACAGCTGCAAGTGAATTTAACGGTGTGTCCATACACACGTTGGAAAAATCCGGCTCTGGTCCTCCAGAGCAGCGCTACTTTACTCATCATGTGTACGTTTTAAATGCAGCTAAATTTACAAAAACGCAAACATTTCTCATGTATAAAATTTTGGTTTAAAACATCTTTCCTGTTTGAGACTGCACTTCTACTGCGTCTTTCAAGTCTCAGCTGAAAACATTTGCTTTCACACAAAGTTACGTCTCTTTCGACATAAGGGTTCATTTTTTTTCCATTGTGTTTTGTATTAGACACTTTGAAAAGCGATCTTGAGTAATAAATTTTTTAAATAAATAAAAATACATTATATTAAAATAAATAAGTTGAATTAAAATAAATAACCTAGGAAATAGTAATTTTAAAACTAGTTTAAAAAGATATTTAAATCATAGTTATATAACAACAGGTAGTTTTAGGTAATATTAGATTTAATATCTATCTTTCCAAAAGTACAAATTATTCACTGCTGTAAACATAAAGAATGTTTCAGCTCTTCTTAACCCATTTTTAAATTTTATTTCATTATGGTAGAACTTTTTGATGGTTTTTTTTAAATTATGTGTTAGGACTTTAAGTATGTAGTATATGTAGTATGTATATTAATATGTGATAAATAGTAATTGTTTAGTAAAAAAATCAATCAGCTGCCATATTGGTTTTCAATAGCTGATGAAATTTAAAAATTACTATTGATTCAGATTCTGCTGCATGTTGGTGGAAGGTCTGTCGTTTGGATCAAAGTCTAGTGTTTTGTATGAATCATTCATGTTTTGTTAAAATGTGCAACAACAACAAGATTTCCACATTGCTGATTTCTGAATCTCAGCATTCATCTGAACAAAGATCCAAATCTCGCAAACGCACGCCCGATCGACGCATGGAAGTAGCAGAATAAATAAATTCCCTGCTTCACCACCTGCAGTTTTGGAGAGGAATCAAAGTCTTTTATTTTTACCCAGAACCCAGCAGCAAGCCAAACAGTCCCATTAATCTTCCAAAAACGACTTCCTGCGAAAGCTAAAGTTCAACTAAGCTTGAACAAATTAGTAATAACTGCATCATTTTAACTGTATTGAATATCGCCTGTCGTGTTTGTATAGTCATGTAGCTTAAATCTGATCCTGCACACACTGGAGAGGACGAAAAGGGCCCTTGTGGCTGTAGCAGGAGCAGTGATGTATGTGAACCATATGGGCTAGTAATGAACTGGAACTACGCAGAGGGACGTAACGGCAGATTGCAGCAGAAACACTTGCTCTTAACCTTGTTTCTGGACTCGGTGGCCTTTTCATCCTTTTTTTTTTTCCCCTCGTTGTCCTTTTCTCTGATTTACTCCAGCGTGTATGTTAATGAACGAGCGTATGTTAACGTATGCTCCTGAACAAACAAGCATTCATCAGGCCGTATTCCGATTCAGCCGTGTTGGATCAGGTACGTCTTAGACGTCCAGTGCAGGTGAAAATAAACAGACCATGTAAGTTTTATTACAGTCATGGATCTGGGATTTTTATGTCCTATATGCGTAGCACTTGTACAAATTTTGACCTCGGACAGTGATTTTAACCAAATACCCACCTGCTAAACGTGCGCGATTAAGATTTCTAAGTCATTTATTACTAGAAATTTGTAAGAATCAACTGATTGATAGGAAAAATCCCAAATAGTTAAGGCTACATTATAAAAATTAGTATGTGGTATCTCCTAAAAAAAAAAAAAAAAAAAATTAACTCTGTAGTTAGTTTGAAGTGTAGTTCATTCATATAAAATGTGGATTTTAAAAACCAAAGTTGCACACAATTACTTAAAATAATAGTTTAGCTACTGATAATAATACAGAATACTTAAAAAAGACTTTGACTTTACTAGTTGCAAACAAAAGTCTCTTTTAAGGCTACGTTGTGACTTCACAGCATATAATTTTAAAATAAAAATAATCTTTGCTGAGCACTTTAACAGCAACAGTTTTAATAATGAATGGTCTTGGAAGTAATTTGTTCTATAATGGCTAATTCTCCAAAAAAAACAAGGAGGTAGTTAGTAACAAGGAGCTATCAAACAAGAAAAAATGTTGAATGTTGAGGGACAGCTTTCAAGAAAGTCCGGAAGGTCAGGAATCTTGCTGAACATGTGGGAAAACCATTTATAGTTATAGAGAAGAGTAAGCCGGCTTACTCCAAGAGTAAGCCGGAGGCTGATTCTTTCATTACATAACGTTACTGAGTTATTTTAGTATTGCAATTTAGTATTGCTTTTATTGCACATTATTGCACATTACATCGCACAAACGGCACGTATTGCACAAAACTGCACATATCCGCACTTTATATCGGTACTGTCAGACTGCTGCTGCCATCCATATATATATATATATATATATATATATATATTCTTATACACTTTTTTAAAATCCCTTCATATATTTTTTATGTATATATTTTTCTTATATCTAATATTTTTCTATATTTTCTTATTTTATGTCGGAACAGTTGTATAAAGCATTTCACTGCAAGTCATACTGTGTACGGTTATGCATGTGACAAATAAAATTTAAATTTGAATTTGAAGCCACAGTGGATTAAATCATCTGATATCACCATTGCTGCAAGTTTGGTAGCATCTCGAACAAAGAAAGGTGTTCAGTAACCTCTCTTTAGCAAGACAGTAATGTAGTCCACTTACAAAGTGCTGCGCCACTGGAAAGGATTCAAATAAAAGACATTAGTGTATCACGTTTCCTTCCGCAAGACGACCAGAGTGCTAGCTAGCCATAATTAGCATAGCACGGCTGTCAGTCAGATGTCTCCTTGTCACACGATTCCACATATAATAAATTGAATAACTCAAGTACTTCCAAAGGGAGGTTGAATCAATTTCAAACCCCACCACGTTCCCCATGACGGCTGGATCGGAGGCCACATTCTTGTTGATTTTAAATCGCCAGTGGTACATCGTCTCCAAAGTAAACACACCTCCTCTAACTTCGTTTAGCAAGTTGGCTTGACTTCATACTGTCCTAACGTCGTCGAAATTAGCCTGATGGGGCCTATGAGAAAGATTTAAACACGATCAAGCTGAGCCACATGTATAATTGAATTGGGAAAACATTCGATTTTTATTGCCGTGTTGACAAGCGGGAGGCAAAGCATGCTAATTCAAACACTTTCAAGTTTAATTGACCTTCATATAAATGGTATTTAGGTTTAAGGTCCAGAGTGCTGTGAGAAATGATCAAATCCATCTCCGTTAATGTAATTGTAAAACATTTTTGCTTATGTTGGCTAAATCAGAAAGATGCTAACACTCTGTAAATTAGCGTTTGCTCAGATGTGTGTTTGGAGTCCAGAATTCTGTGATTTTCTCAGTTTAGCACATTTATCAGTTAAGAATCGGGTTTAATAGCAGGAAATTGCTACACTTTGTGCAACTTTGTGGCTCTAAATCAACTAAAATGCTGCTTTATAGACTTAATTGAACATAAAAGACTTTAGAGAAGGTGCTCAAGAGTGATTGTTGTAATAGCTTATCTCTCCCTCGCATTAAGAAAGACAGAGGTATATGAGCTTTTCTACTTAAGCTGTGATTTATGGAGTGGTAATGTGACGGTCAGGGGTGATTTAGTGAAAGGAAAAGCTTGAGTGTCATCAGGAGTGTTTTTGCTGTAGTGATGCTCGCCTTCATTCTTCATTTTCCTTCCCCCCATGGACTCTGAACTCTCTCTCTCTCTCTCTCTCTCTCTCTCTCGCACACACTTTCCATTTCTACATAATTTCCAGCTTTCAGAAATGACTCAAAGATGTGAGAGGCTTGTCTTGACTCTCAATCTGACTGGGGAAGAGGGTGCCATAACTATTAGTGCCACAATGATTTCTACACATTATACAGACAAAAATTGACAGGAGCATAGGAGCTTTGAGTTTTATCAACAGATTACACTGCTACGAGTTCTCACTCAAAAATTCGAAAAAAGCAACTTCTTTAACCCTCTGGAAGCCCCACCCCCTTTCCACCATCTTGCGTTAGTGATATTTTGGCCCGTGTTTTCATCTTGACTCGTTTTTCCTGCTTGAAATTTGTCATTGTGCAACCCATAGTACAATGTTGCCTATGTTGTATTTTTCTTAAAGTCTAGCTTTACAGACCTTATCAAAGTATTAAATGAATAATGTTAATCTATTCAATTCTCAATCATTCTCTCCCTCTCCCTCTCTCTCTCCTCCTCTCTCTCTCCATTAAATAACCCACATTACTCTGTGCTGCGGACTGATGGGGTCCAACGGTGCAGTTGTGTTCCCATGTTTTACAAGACAGCCTGTCTGAGTGGGATAGCAGGTCCACTGCCACCATCCATTAGTGTCTTTAACGTTCTCGCTGACCTTCCAGTGCAAGTATCTAGCGCATATTTGTCTCAGTGAATGAAGATCAGTCCAATTCCCATGGAAAAGTTGCATGCCAGAGTGCAAGAAGGCTGAGTGGAGCCCAGGATCAAGACTTGAATCAAAGACAGTGAATGAGCTGATGGAGGACCTACTAAGTAGAGCTGATGAATTAGAGTATCAGAATGCAGTCTCGGTTGTACAGGGAAACACTAAAAGACATGTCTCTGCCAGGAAGAGAGAGACAGATCCTGGACAGTTTTTCCATGCCACACAGCAGGTGATCATTTTATAAAATAACTCAATTGACACGAACTGGGCAGCAGTTACATCATTTGAGCACTGTGAACAAAAAGGGAAATGTGTCTAAAGTTTCTGGGTTTCTAAAAGAGTCTCTGATGTGGAAAACATGGCTAAAGATCCTGAAAATGTTTCAGGGTTTCTGGAAATATTACTGGAAATAAAATCTGTGAAATGGAACATGAAAAATGTTCCTCATTAAAGTTTATGAGTTCCTGATGTGAAAGCATGGCTAAAGTTCCTTGAAATGTTCCTGGGTTCCTGATTTGAAAAGATGGCTTAGGTTCTTGTACAAGTTCAGTGGTTCCTGGAAAAGTTGGTGGAGGTTCCTGTAGTCCTGAAAGGTTCTGGTGAAAGAAACATGTCTAAAGTACCAGTGTTTCTAAAAGGGTCCCTATTGCCTAAGATCCTGAACTAATGTACTTTCTGGCTTCTGGAAAAGGTTCCCATGATGGAAACATGCCTAAAGTTCTTGTATTCCTAAAAAAGTTTCTTGATGCGGAAGCATGGCCAAAGTTTTTAATCAAGTTCCTGGAGTTAAAACGGATCAAGAAGTAAAAGAAAAGGTACCTAGAGTAAAGGTGCTGAAACAGTTCCTGGACTCCTGACAAGGCTCCTGTGGGGGAAATGTGCCTAAGCGTTGCTGTGTGTTCTGTTAGGTTTTAGCCAAGCATGCTGGTTTAGCCAATTTGCTAGCAACTAAATAGCTTATAATAACACAACGTTTAACATTCTCATTTTTTGAGACTCTTCTTTGTCTATGTGTGCAGTTACATGCCAGAGACCGGGGGAGCTGAGCAAGACTTTTTCTGCTGGAAGACACTGAATTAGCTGATGGAGGACTTGCTAAGGAGCTGATGAATTAGGTGTATTAGGGTGCAGTGTTAGTAGCGTTTCAGGGAAAGATTAACTGGTGTTCCGATGGTGGAAAAGCTCCTAAAGTTCCTGGGTTCATAAAAAGGTTCATAGTGTCAAAACATGGCAGAAGGTCCTGAAAATACTCCTGGAAATGAAGCCAAAATGGTCCTGCAGTAAATATGCTGAAGAAGTTCCTGTATTTCTGAAAAGGTTCTTGATGTGAAAACATGGCTAAAGTTCCTGAAAAAGTTGACAAATTGTTGGAGTTCGAACCTAGTCCCGAATTAAAAAAAGAAAAAGAAATGCCAGAAGTCATCCTTGCATTGCTGAAAAGTTTCCTGAGATGGAAACGGACCTAAAGTTCCTGAAAAAGTTCCTGATCACATTGTTGCTGTTAAAATGGTTCACAAAGGGAAAAAAAATCCTGAACTAATCGTACCAGAGAAATCCCTGGATTCCTGATAAGGTTCCTGGGCTTACAAAACAGACCTAAAATTCCCAAAAAAGTTCCTGTGTTGGAAACATGCCTAAAGTTCCTGAGTTCCTACAAAGCCTCCTGATGCGGAAGACACAGCTAAAGTTCCTGAAAATGTTCTTGGAATAGTTGCTGGAGTTAAAAACTGGTCATGAAATAAAAATGGGCCTGGAGTAAATGTCCTGAAGAAGTTCCTGGATTCCTGAAAAAGGTCCCTGTGAAAAATGTTCCTGGACACATTATCAGAGTTACAAACTCCCGAGGAAAAAAAACAAAAAAAACAAAACAAAACAAAACACTGCATTCCTGAAAAGGTTCCTGTGATACAAAACAGGCCTAAAGTTCCTGAAAAATTTCCTGTGGTGGAAATAGGCATAGACTTTGAAGCACTTTGTGACTGAAGCTTGCATTATTATCCATATGTGTATGAATAAGTGTATGTAGTCTCTATGAACTGACATAAGAGTACAGTACATAAGTAAATACACTTGTTAGTAGTGGATTTTTGTTGGACTTTTGACACTGTCTGGGAAATCAGTGATTAGCTAACATAACCCAAACTGACCCTGTTTAGCAATAAGGTCTGTGGGGATAGTTTCAGGCCAAATCTTCTGGCATATTAGAAGGAGCTGGAGATAAAATGATTGACTCTGCATAATGTATTCCTGTCACGGACCCTATGAACTAAAAAACCTGGTTTTTTAGTTCCACTAGGAGCTGAAGACCCTGGACGCTTGTATTTGTGCACACTGTGAACAAAAACATTCCTGCGGTTTTCCTGGGATGAAGAAAACAGGACTGAAGCTCCTGTGTTCCTGAAAAGGTTCTCTCTCTGCCATCCCAAACTATCATTTTCTCAACAACTGTTATTTGTTTGCATTTGGGATACAGCTTGAATCTGAAATTTTGTAAACCAACCAAGCTATTAACCCCTCATTTGTCAGCGTGTCGTGACACCACTCTGGCACTGAAACGCTCCACGTGTTACACTTCTGTTCATCCAGATGTCACACAAGTCACATGGAGAATACCATGGCACAAAAATGCCGTTTTTTTTGTCATGCAAAAATGTCCATGCACCCTCACACTAAAGACGTGATTGACATGATTACTATGTAATGACCTGGGAAAAAAATGAGAGAAAACACGAGAGAGAGAGAGAGACGGAGAGCGAATGACAGTTTCAAGACATGCAATACAAAGATCATCCAAACGAATTACCATACACAATTCTAGTATATATTTTTTTTAAGGAGTCGGATTTGTTTTGCGACTCTGTGAAACGATTCACTCGTGTTCTGGTTACTATCAGATTGTTCATTTTGTTGACATGCTGCTGTGCTGAATAGAAATTGAGTGGGTGCTGAAATGTTGGCTATGGAAACTACAGCATGTCCAGGACTTTAAATGGTCTCATGGTTCATTTTCTCCCAATCATTTTGTCATGGTTTTTGCAGTGTGTTCCATAAGTAAACGGGATCATATGTCATGAATCTACACAAAATAGCTCATAATAGCTCATAATGTATGACGTTAATAATTATAATTAAGCAAAAAATAGTTTGCAAAATTATTTACAAATAAAGGTAAACGTTGTGACAAGTACTAAAGTGTCATGTGATCTCACTATAAATACAACTGTTCCCGGAAGGCAAGATAAGGTAGATAAGATGTATCTTTATTGATCCCCCATAGGGGAAATTCAAGAAGGCCGTCCATCAAACGTCAGTGCCTGGGAAAAGAGGAGATTAGCCAGAGAAGCAGCCAGGAGGCAGGCCAAGGGTAACTCTCACCATGATACTACCACCACCATGCAGGCTGATGAGCAGTGTTGGGTTTCCACAAAACCTCGTGCTTTGTGTAAGTGATTTTGGGAAAAAAAATGCTGATGTGGCTTAGGACACAATGTGACTTAGGAAGCTGTCCACCAAAAGTTGGTGACAGAGTAAAGAGGGGGGATTAGTCAGAAAAGCAACCAAGAGGCCAAGGGTAACTTGGAAGAAGCTGGAGAAATTCACAGATCAGATCTAAGATGTTCACAACCATAGCATGGACACAAAGCCAGGATTTATGGAGGAGTGGTGAGAAGAAAGCCATTAATGGGGAAAAACAGCTTATGAAATTTTATTTGTTGACAAAGCAGACATGTGGAAAAAACTGTTCTCTGGTCTGATAAACCAGAGAATAAAGCACTACATTTGGTTGAAACCCAACATTCACCCTGAGAACACACATCCACTGTGAAGCATGGTGGTGGTAGCATCATGTTGTGGGGATGCTTTTCATCAGCAAGGCCTGGGAAACATGTCAGGGTGAGACTTGAGACTGAGGCTGAGATTCACCTTCCAACAGGACCATGACCCTAAGCATACTACCAATGCAACAGTGGTTCAAAGCCAGACCTCAATCTGACCGAGAATCTTTGGCAAGACTTGAAAGTCGCTGTTCACCAAAACCTTCCATCCAATCGAGATAGAGCGTGAGCAATTTTTCCGCGACGAATAGGCAAAAATGTCAGGATCTAGATGTGCAAAGCTGATAAAATCCCAATGATGTGAATTCCAAGTTATAACACTCCAAAATGTGGAAAAGTTTAACGGGGTAGGGGGGAATAATTATGCTAGGCACTGTCGGAGGTTGCTAGACTGTTGTTAGAATGTGTTTCGCTGAATCAGATCAGCCAAATCAGAGTGGTCTTACCCGTGAATAGTGAAGAACCAACATTAGCCAAATCTGATGTGATCAGGGAGGATAGAGGTCAGTACTGCACATGAGGACAGCAGAAACTACCAGAAGAGAGAGCAGAATGGGGATCAGGAGAGTAAAAAAATCTATATGGTACATACACTTACTAGCCACTTTAATAGAAACACCTGTACCCCTGCACATTCAAGCATTTATCCAATCATGTGGCAAGCAATGCAGTGCATAACATGCAGATATAGGTCAAGATCTTCAGTTCATGTTCGCATCAAACATCAGAATGGGAAAAATGTGATCCCAGTGACTTTGACCACGGCATGGTATTTCAGAAACTGCCGATCTCCAGGGATCTTCATGCACAACATTCTCCAGAGCACAAAAACAACCAGTGAGCGGCATTTCTGCGTGAGGAAACGCCTTGTTGATGAGAGAGGTCAGAGGAGAATGGAAAGACTGGTTTGAGCTGACAGGAAGGCTATGGTAACTCAAATAACCACTCTTTACAACCATGATGAGCAGAAAAGCATCTCAGAACTCACAACACATTGCAGAGGTTTCACTTCTGTCAGCCAAGACCGGTAATCTGAGGCTACCGTGTTTGTCAATCTTTTTACCACCTCTTAACAAACAATCATTTTAAGAAGCATAGTAAACATCAACTACTAAGCATGTGAGTTATTAATTTTGCCATAACACTCCATCTTGTGTCTCTGCCTTGGAGTTTTCAGTAACTGTTGTGTCTAGTTTGTCTCAGTTTTGTAGTGTTAGGACTCCGTCCTGATCAGCATGTGTATACCTTGCTTGTACTTTGGCTGAGTGAAGTTTAGTCCATTTCTGTACCTTTTTTCAGTTTGTTACCTCATTTACTGTTTTTTAAATATAAAAATCCAAATACAAAGTCTAGTGGCAGACATATCATTCCACATATCTGAACATGCAAACAATGAGGTTTCATCTGGGTTCTCTGGGTTCCTCACACCTGCCAAAAAATGCTAGTAGGTGGATTGTCAATGCTAAGTGGTTATTTGTTAATGTATGTGCAAGGTGCCCATCTTGGATATATTCCCACCTTGCATCCAGTGTCCCAGGATCCACCATGACCCCGACCAAGCGCTTACTGAAGATGAAGGAATGAACGAGGTCTCTTTTGAGAGTTCCATCAAGATTTGTGATTGTGAGACAGGGCTGGCTTCATGGTTGTTAAAGATCGCAGTGAAAATGAAGATAAACGAAGACGAAATTTGTCTGATTGCAGTCAAAATGAAGATAAACGAAGATGAAATTTGTCTAAGTGATTCATCTTCCCTGAGTAAATTAATGCATTCTTGATGCAATAAGTAGGAGAAATTTTTTTTATCCCTTAGGGCCTAGGCCAGGAGCTGAAACTGGAAACCCTCTCCTTCATCCAGTTGTCTCCATCTCTGTAAATGTTAATGTATTTAAAGAATGTGCAGTAAATCATGAACAACTTCTCATTTGATTTGATGATATACTGACTGTATTTTTATGTCAGCTTCATTAGGCCCTGTTTTTATTTCCTTTTTGGTCTGCGATAGTATCTCCAGGTCAGGACTAAATTTTCTCAGTGGCTGGGGAGGTTTTGCTGTGTTTGGACTTTGAACTTTGAGGAGTGTGTGTTTGGACTTTCCTTTGCATGATCTATGGCACTTTTTCCCCCTTCTTCTCTGCTGTACCCTGAGGGCGTCGGAACGAAAAGATTCATCAAGTCCACTCAGGTTAGGATCCCATGACCTCTGACCAGCGTGTGCTCTGTCTCGGTGTCGCACCGATTGACCCACAGTTTCGAATCGTCTCGTTTATATCGAGTGTTTCCTTTGTGATGTTTCATCCAATCATTTATCAAACAAGAATATGTAAGGGGAAAAAAAAAAACTCTGTAGTCAATGACAGGGTAGAGTGATGAAGTTACTTTTTCTCTGAAGTTGGTTATTTTCTTATAACTGTCCTGACGTGTTTAGTCCTCTTGTATCACCTCTTGTATCAGCCAACAATTACAATTTTTTATTACATTTTAATACAACATTTTTGGGTATACAGCCCTGAGTAATGATGTAATTAATTTTTTTTATTGAGAAATGTATACTGGCAAAACATTATTACTTAGTAATAATAATAATAGTCCCTAGTAGTGGACTCAGACTCTTGGACCCTACTGCGTATAACAATTGCTAATAATGGAGTGATGTGCTCCCCAGGCAGTGCTAAAGGACCACAGATCTGTGTGTGGGATGATTTATCTGCTGTGTAATGGCTCTTGCAGGAGAATAAATGTCCCCACAGAGATATGGGGACCACAGAATGAGGCCCTCGAAGAGAGCTCACGGCTGCAAGCGCCTCCAAAAATAACTTCCCCTTAATCCGCGGGAGGCAAAATGTAAAAACGGAGCAGGTTGTTTTCTTCTGCAAGGGGCTCCGCAGTTATATGGCTGTAGGATTAATAACTAGTGTGTAAAACTCCCTGAATTGGTGTGTACGAGCTCCTTTATGTGTCTTGCAGTGTTTTATGGTTTTGCTCTGGACTGTGACAATGTCTTGCCTTGAAAGTTTGGCATAGACAAAGCTGTTAAGTGTTTTAGTTCAAGGCCAATATTCAGTATGTATAAAACCATGTGAATGATTTTTGTGGCTTAGATCCTGTCTAAATACTTTATGACAAATTGTAATGGAATGTAGGGATGAAGTGTTTATATTGGTTGACCAAGATGTAGGTGTATGTTTTGGCACAACCAACATTGCGCTCCATATTTCAACCTTGGGTCAGAGAAAGACCTAATTTGTACAATTTGTTTTTCTAGCCTAAAATATAGTTCAATCAAGACACAAGACACATAGCTAACAAGGGTTTGTCTCACCAAAAATCTTGTTCTGTAAATGAGCACCTTGCATATGGAACTGAAATGGACCTAATTAGGATTATGTGTCACAAATCTACACAAAATAACCCATAATACTGAAGTGTAATGTTATAGGGTAACTCTCAATACAATGCTGCCACCACCATGCTTCACCATCATACATTCTCAGGTGATGAGCAGTGTCACGTTTTCACCAAATGTAGCATTTTGTGCTGAGGCCAACTTTTATGGTTTTTTTTATTTATTTATAAATACTTTTGCAAACTATATTGATTTTTTTTTCCCCCTCCACTTGAAGATTATGGGCTATACTGTGTAGCTTCGTGTCAATTCTTTTTCAGTTCCAGGTTGCGACACTACAAAATGTGGAAAAGTTCAAGGACAGTGAATACTTATACAAGCCAATTTATAATAATAAATTGTGCTTTCACAATAATTTACTTTTCTTTTCTCAAGGTTAAGTAAATGTAGCACAATAAGATGAACCCGAGTCTCAAATTGATAAACACTGGTATTTTATTTTATTTTTTTTAAATCCATCTTTCCATTCTTAGATTTAATGTATGTTAACTGTAAGTTTCTTGCCGAATTAAAAAGTAGCCTAAACTATAAATTCTCTTCTATGATGGTTTTAAGCTGAGTAGCGTAAACTAGCTTATTTTCTGGCTTCGGGTTCAGGCCAAGGAAATTTCAAAAGCTGTTTCTCAGAGTTCCCTGGATGGACCTCAGCGCTTTCAGAGTCCTGCAATGCTAAAATTCCTCTCACAGACAGATGAGGCAGGTAAGAGCGTATTCAATAAGACACATTCAGAAGAACTTCAGAAGGACACATTGGATGGCTGAACAAGCCAAGTATATGTCCAGATGTTTGGAGCTTTTTCGGCCTTGGCAGGACTTCATGTGATGTGGTCAGCTTGACGCTCTGCTCCGAACACTCCTATATGTGCAGGATGATATAATCCAGACATGTGCTTTAACATATCTGTGTATCTGTACATGTTTTTCTTCATTGTTATCTTAAACCAATGTGTTTTGCTTTTCCTAGTTTCTGATGTAAATAGTCTTATATAGATGTAGTACACAATTTTACTCAGCTGCTACTTATTAGTAAATAAATATATTATACTGTAGCGTACAGACACAATTTTTCATATTTTTTTCATATATTGTACATGATTATTTGTCGGTCCTTAACTTAAATGCAGTCTATATTATGCTAGAAAACATACTAATAGCTATATTCTTATTACGCATGTACATGTAATATTCAATGAAAAAACTCAGTAAAACATTATTTGCAATTATCCATGCGACAAAATAATCACTAGAAAAGAAAACTTTGTGCTTTTATACTTTATTTTGTAGCTGGCTAATCACCTACTAGCAAATTATGGCTAGCAAGATAACACAACCTGAATCAACGCACTCAGATTAAACAGTTTAGCAGGTAGCTGTTAGCTGCTAGCTAGCACAGTGCAAAATTTCAGGTCAATATCTAGTTTTTCTTTACCTGACACCAGCTAATGTTATTTCACTTATCAACTCTTTACAGATTTAAGATGACTTTGCTGACTGCTAATTTATCAAATGCTAATTTAGTTAGTTAAATCTTTAGCTCAATTTACAACATTAGCCATGTTATAATTACAGTTACAGTTAGTAATGCTAATATAATTATTAATGCGTCTTACAAAATTAAGAAATACCAAAAAAAAAAAAAAAAAAAGGAAAAGATAATAAACAAGCTAGCTAACTAGAGCATAACCTAAATATTATCTAGCTGGTTAATCACTAGCAATATATTTATTTGCATCAACCACTGTTTGACATTATCGTAATGACTGGATTCAAAAGTTATGCTAACGTCATTAATATAGGCTACAATTAGCTGGGAATGTGGGTCTCTTGCATGATTAGCTTTACCGACTGAGCAAACACACATTCATCTATACCTTTAGTTAGCTTAGAGAAAAGTAGCAAGTGTCTTTTATAGTTAAATTTTGTCTTATTGAATGAATGTGACCTCATGGTACACCACTTTAGTTAAATCCTATCTTTTTTAAAGGTGACATGTCATAAAGAAACTATTATGCATAGCAAAAGATGTATAGCCCAAAAGATTGAATATATACAGGTGGTAAACTTGAGATGTTAATCTATTAAAATAAAAAATGATCACGTGAATAATGAACAGTGTTTCAGGTAATAGGAAGCTCCTGGGTTTGCGTAAGAAAAACAGGACAGCCATCGGCTGGATGACGAATCGTCTCGTTAAAATCTCATCAGTAAGCACTCAAACGTTAAATCAAACCATCCTGCTCTGCTCACCTTCGCACTCTCTCTCTCTTTCTCTCCTTCACTCCTTTGTTACTTCTTGTCAACCTGTGGCTCATTTTTATTTGAAGTATTCCATGAGCTGAAATGTGAATACAGCGCAGAAATGCCTCATGCTAGAGCTGTGACTTCTCTTTGCCCTCTCAGGGTTAAGGCAACATCGAGAAATGGAACATTCCAGATCTGTTTACAGTTACGTTAGGTGAAGCTGCTGTTTGTTGGACGTGAGGAATCTGCAGTTGCAGTAGTTGTATTTTTTTATCCTAGTCGTTATAGTGGATATGGAGTCTCTAAATAGTCACATGTAGTCAGGTGGAGTCTAAATAGCACAATAATCTTTGCACAAAAAAAAAATCTTCCTAAAATAAAGGCATTCTTTGTCTTAACCAACACTATGTCCTATTTTGTGCTAGCAAACATTATTAGCTAGCTTCTTATTGAGCTACAATTTTGCGAGTATCTTCATCAATTCTTCCTGTCCCATTTCCGAGCTTGATGAGCTCTGCTCTAATGTTGTTTTGTTTTGAATTCACTCCATGTGCTATTGTTTTTTTTTTTCAGTCAACCCTTGTCCTGCTGTTGGTCACTGACTACCCTAATGTGTTCACCTGTTCTGTGTTATTCATTTTATTAGTTTGTTTATTTATGCCCTGTTTTTTTGTCCCTCATCACGAAAAAGTCTCATCATGGACTTTATTGTGCACCTTGTTTCTCATGTTCCAGTTTTCTAGTTTACACGCCGTGTTCCGTGTTTAGATTCCATGTCTCTTTTATCATTTATAATTATAGATTTTCACCGTTTGATGCTCTTTTCCTGTGTTTTGATACTAATCATGGACTTTGACGATGATTCACGGATTTCTTCTAATAAATACCATACCGAATTTATGCACATGTTTTGGTTTCTTTAATCACTGCACAAATGTTAAATAAGAAAATTTAATAAAAAATTTTTTAACTAAATATGTGACCAAAAAAAACCCACTAGAAAAGATAACTGTGCTTTTGCACTTTTAGCACTACCTGAATCAGCATACTCAGATTAAACAGTTTAGCAGCTAGCTGTTAACTTTTTAATGAATTATTTTAATAATAAGATGATCTTTAAGGAATATAATAGCTCAGGCTTTTAACTCACTGCTAAATACGATGCAGTAGTATGAAGCGTGTATGCTAGTTTATGATGACAGATTAAACAGAAACACTTTTTGCTAGTGGTAGTTGATTGACACGTGGATTTATTTGGACCGAAGTCTGGAAGCTATTTGTATCCATGAAGTTATCCAGTGATAATGGGGTATGGAATTTCTCTCAAAGACGCGGCAGTCCAACCTTCTCCTCTTCCAAAATTGATGTTATCCACCCGCTTGAGAAATTTCACTTGGCTCAATTCCACTGTTAATGCAAAAGCCACAGCTATTAGCAGCACAGAGGTTTTATCTTTTTTTACATTCCGCTGGCAGCCTAAATATTTAGTTTCATGTACAGAGCATTAACACGATCTTGCTTCTGAATAAATGATTAATTTTACAACGTAGTAACTCATGTACAATACTTTGGTCTCATCACATTTTTTCATTAACATGTAACATTACAGTATACCATGTTAAATGTGTTTTTTTCTAATATTATATATCAATATAAGAATATAAGTCTAATATACAGTACATTAATCATTTCATATTTATTTTCTAATCATAGGAAAGACCGGAGCTCAGAGGTTGGATCCGTATCATACTTGGGGAGCTCACGGAGGAAGTGTCAGAGGAAGCTATACGTGGTGAATGTTTCCCGGTCCATGGCGGAAGGGTACAAGGGATTACAGTGTGATCTGAGCCAAATGATTTACCGTATATTAAAGGTTAGTTCCTGTGTTTAATCAAAGAAACGTGCAGGCTGTTGCTTTGTTTTTGTCGTAATTCTAGTTACGGCTCTTATTCAAAGGGGACAATTCCAAGATTAGACAAAGGGCCCAGGGAGACCATCTATAATAAAAACTGTCTGGGATTGGATGATGGAGTTTGGGGATAAGGGGACATTTTAACATACGTGAAAATTCGTAAAATCCTTTCTAACAAGACGTACTAATAGTCTATGCTATCTGTAACATATAGGTAGGGCTCATATTAATTTAGTGTCTTCGGGATAACTTAGGGAGCTTGACAACTCCCCCCCAAATGAAAGCACTATCCGCCCTCTTCCACATACATGAGCTCACAGAAGCCCATGATTGGCTGCCGTGAGTGACAGTGCCGCCCATTCCACCAAATTTTGCTCTCGTGACTCCCGGCCACAGGTGGCTGTGAGATCGCACGATCTCCCAACAAAAGAACAAACGCTCTTATTTAGAGCGCTTTTCTGTTGCGCCACTCATGAGCCCGGCTGCGTGGATAAGCGAGATAAGCGATGTGAGCTGATATCGCACAAGAAAAATGGCTTTAATTTTGAGGTCAGAATTGTGCATAACTGAGACACACCTCTGTTTTACACGAACTCCGCCCCACTTGCGTAACTCTCGCATAATTTCTGAATACGTCTGAGGTCTGAATACTGATGTGCACAATTTCTCTATCCTAGCTATATGTGCTTAACTCAACTCTACCCAGTAATTCGTCTAATTCAGAGGTCTCCAATCTTGCTTTTATTCCAATCACTTCACACTTTGCCTAGCTATCAGGCTATTAACTAGCTACTAAATATGGTGCAATAGGTAATCATCTTAATGATGTGGTATATACATTTTCTCAGCAATCCCTACTCATCAAAATATGGCCTTTAAGCAACTCCTCTATGAAACCCTAACTTCTTTAGCTTCTTCTGGGTTTTGAGAATGATCTGCTCCTTCTTGGTGAGGCTCATCTAGTTGGGTTCTCAGGTTCGAACATGTAGCGCACCATTTCTGCGGGTATTTTCCTGCCGCACAAGGGTGGAAGATGCTCCTAATCTCAAACGGCTTGCGACCACGTGACCGTCGGTCACACTCAGAAGTTGGGACATAGACGCTGTCGGATTTGCAGGTCTGTATGGTTCCTATTAGTGCTCAGGTGCTGGTTTAATGTCTATGAATCATCTCTGAATCACTCTAGATGGCCTTGAGCTCTTTAGAACCAGCTAAGTAATGCTCTGATCAGGAGTGTGTGGTTCACTTCCTGCGCTGATTCAGACTGCAAACCAGGCATGAAGAAAGAGACAGAGTGAGAGGGAGGGAGAGAGGGAGAGAGCTTGATTTCACTCAGAGAGGTCATTAGACTGGATATCATCAAGCCTGTGTGTGTGTGTGTGTGTGTGTGGAGTAATTAGAGTCTGGATTTAGACAGATGGGTGAGCAAAATGGGAGGTCTCGGGGTCGATTTCAACATGTTCGTCTCCTCAGAGCTGCACAATTATTCTAGAAATGAAATCCCTGCACGATTATTAGCGCTGGCGACTCATGATTCGTCTTTTACGAACTTATCACACAGTCCCTAATCGTTTTAGAGAGCACCCTGGACCTTTCATTTTCCCCTCATGAATCTTGAGCTCTACTTAGCATGCATTGACTCATAGAGTAGTGGGAAACCTAACACTAATGAAGCAATAAACCTTGGAGTTTATCACCATTCTCATGATTATCTTTCTTTTCTTTTGAAGATCAGTTCTGACTTTAACTACCTGTTGTCCTGATCAACAGGACACCATGAGGCCTGGAGACTTTTTGTGGGATTTTTGGGGAAAAAAGAGAAACATATAGGAGACGTGTGTAATGCAAGTGTGTAAAAAAAATCAGCGTGGTACTTACTAGTATACCACAGTCGTGGAATCATTCATGCTGTTCAAGAATTTCAAGGGTTTTTCTTTTAACGTGACTATTTTTCAAGATGAGCAATGTTAAATCAGAGAAAACTGAAAAAAAAGTCCCCCATTTAAATGAATTTTTTTTAAAAAATCATTGATGTATATGTTTTTAGTTTCTGAAATTTCTGAAATTTACATTTCTGGATAATGTAAATATGAAAAAATGTGAAATTAAAATTAGGTATTAATGTAAAATATATACATAGTGAATTTAATTTTAAAATTCAGTTTATCTGAATAAATCAGGAATTAGAAAATGTGACACTTTCTTGTTAAAAGTGGTATCTCTGTGAGAAAAAGTGTTTTTTTAGTGTAAAAACAAAATCTTCTCCTAACACCTTAACCTAAAGTTAACCTAAACCTAACCTCGGGGAAAAATATCCGCTCAAAATGACCACAAAGTGACAAATAAATTTAGTGATGTTTTTTAGTCATAAAGTTCTGCTCATTGAAACAAAACAAGAAATAAATCATTCCTTCTTTAATAAGAGGCTTTTTTTTGTCAAATGTTGATGTTCTTAGCTGTTGCACACATTATTTGAAATGAACATTTGAATGAACTTAATTATATGGAACAATTCAGCATACATTTATTGATTAATTTGATGCTTTTTGTTGAAATGTCTAAAATAAAATGGCAATCGTTTCATTCATCTGTCATTGCTGTACATATTCTAAAATTGCTTTTATTGGACATTTTCTTTAGATCAAAAGTGGACGTCTTGAGAACAATATCTGCTAAAAAATGACCACAAAATAATACTGTAAATATTTCATATAGTTCCACCCACCATGATTAAAACAAAGGCAAGACATTTGATTTCATTTTTTAAATAACTTTATTGAAAAAAAGTGACTAAATAGATTTATCACAATTCATTATTACAAACAGTGAGCATATAGAAATATAACAATAAAAAACAAAATATACTACATGGAGATCCCTATGCAGAGAGCTGCCTCATAGAGTCTACTTCACATTCTATAGCACCTTTTCGCTTTTCGCGGCATGGCTGGAATCACACACGGGAATGTTCGCAGGCGGCGAAATGAAATTCTTGAATACATAAGGAAATTCTTTGAATATTGTCATTTTTACCACTAGTGATATTCCGATCCATGTTAGTTTTATATTGCTACACCTAAACATTCAAACTAGCGGAGGAGAGAGAACCTTCACAGACGTTCAATGAATAGAATTGAACAAAATTCCTGAAAAAAATTCAACGCGTGTGTATTTTAGTAATGTCAAGTTCCAGTTTTGAAGTGAAAAAAAAATTGGAAAATAATTAATTTACTGGACACGACTGTATCCAATAATTTCATCTGTGAAATTAAAAGTGGATGCTTTGAGAATGTTGGGCCTCGTTTGTCAGTCTGAGTGCGAACAAATTTATTCGTAAATCATTCGTATGAGCGTTTACACGAGAAATTTGGTCTTCATGAAAATCTAGTTAGTTCGGGGAAAAAAAAAACGTTCGTATCCTACAAGAGGTCCTTTGTGTAAATTTTACTAGAAGGAGAATCACTAATGTGAACTTGGATTGAAATTGTGTAATTCCCAATGAGTTACTGCGAAATTATATATGGATTACTCTGTACTGTTTAAATCGCTAATTTATTTCAATGACAATTTTAATGAACATTTTGGAAAAATGTGAAAAGAAAGTGAACGAATCCCTGGTAGCTGATTCGCTGCAGTGGCTGAGCTGCATTACTGGAAGGGTTTAGGAGGTGCTTTTTCACTGTTTAGCCACCATTTTGTGGTTTTCAGCCTTTTATGGAGTTTTGTGGGAATTTTTTTTTCATTTTTTATGTTTCGTAAATTGTACATTTTTTAAAATTGATAAACAAGGCCCAACGTTAGTGGTTTATTTCATTTCAGATGTTCAAATGAAATTCACTTATTTAAATTCGATTTTAAAAAAATGACAATTTTAGATATTTTAAGTTTTCGCTCACGGGAATGAAACATGAATTGCGTAATTCCTTCTGTGAGACTTTTTTTTGTCAAAAGTAGAAGTCTTTAGAAAGCATGTTGGGTTTCATGGTGTTCGTAGGAAAAAAAAACACTTGTAACACCTATACCTTCATTAAAAAAATAAATGTTTAAAATGTATTAATTTGAATTTACTTTAATTAAATTAAAATGAATTGTCAATGTAATGAATACAAATTTAATTGTATGGAAAAGAAGTAAGCACAAAATAAAATAATAGAAATTTATTTAATGCTTTTTGTTGTTAAATTAAAAATGACAATGAATTCATTCATCTATCATTGAGTTAAATATTCTGTTAATCCTTTTATGAGGCATTTTTGGGCCAAAAGTGGACGCCTCAGGGACAACATCCTATAAAACTGACTAATAAATTTAGTAAACAGCTCTACCGATATAGCGGATACATTTTCCTCCTAAATTGTTCATGTTTTGCCGTTCAGTCCCTGCAGGCAAAAGTGGTTTTAATAGTCTTCCCTTTTTTTTTTTTTTTTTTTTTTTTTTCTTTAAATTATAGAAAAGTGAAAAAAAAAAAAAAAAATTCATGTACAGCAGTGAAGTGCTTATTGTATTGGCCTGATAAAAAGCACATGTTTCATTCCCTTGGAAATCATATCCACATGTTATTGTTATCCCATTACGATTACACAGTTAATAAGCAGGGGTTTAGGAGTTGCTCGTCATCCGGCGGGATAATGGCTCTTACGCTGGAAATGTGTGATTAGATGTTGTTTTTTTTTTCCGGATCCCTTATGAGTCGTATGATTTCATATAATAACACTCCCCTCATAGGTTCACTCATATGAAAATAAACCATGTTTAAAGTGAGATAACGTTCGTTAATAACTAAATGGCACTAAATATGTTCATAATTATGGAAATATCTTAAGGAAATATGAGGCCAAACGCTAAAATATCACCCGATTCTCTGACTATTTACAGTTCTAAAGGTTGAGAATCTGATGTATGGGTGACATTTGGTCCATAATTATGATGCATTTGTAATACAATACACAATCAAGTGAAAAGTTGAATCAATAAAAGAAAAATCAGTTATTCACATATGGAATAATTTTGTTGTTTTGTTTTGTTTTAAATTTCAAACCTATTCCACTCATAATTAATTATACTATTTCCACAATGAATTTAAATTCGTCTCCTTTTACTGATCCAACCTTCACTTTAACAACAAACAACAAGCCTACATCATGATCAGACGTGCAAACACAACAGAATAAAACATCTGGCTGTAAGGAGATGCGCTATATAATATTTCATAAGCACAGGTTTTTTAAAAATGGAAAAAAAAAAAAAAATTAGCAGCTGCCAAGAGAGATTGCATTGTTGTGAAAGTTGCATTATTAAAAAAAAAGAAAAAATTCCTGATAACATGAAGTTATGTCATTTTTTTAAGCAAATAATACATGCTAACACTTTCTATAAAGCTTATGATGATGTAATAATAATGCATTGTAAGCATGTTTACGACTGAATAAAGCCTCCTTTAACGTAATTCATTTGATTCTGATTGGTCAGAACGATTATATTAATCTAAAATGTTACCATTCTATAATAACAATTACATAATGGCTTGTTTTGTGGGAAAAACTCACGTACTTGTTGATATAGTGAAGTCTTCTGTGAGGAAAGCTGTTTATTTAACGTTTACGGAAGGAGTCTCCAGTGTCAGCACCTATAATAGCACTCTCCAAATGTTTTATCCCTTACTTATCCGAGTTTGAAAGCATGAGGCTTTATTAGAGTTCACGAAAAATCCTAAAAAGTTCTAATGATTTATAAATGTAAATACGGCCTTGTAGAAAGTGTAAGCAAAAATAAACTAGCTATGCCAGTGCATGGAAGACCATCATGTGATTCTTAATGAGGCAACATCGAAAGAAAAGAAGAATCTTACTGAAGTCACTGAAAGTGTCGTAGTGAAACATCTCCAAACAAAACTTCCTAATCCCGTATCAGTGCTCTTGGGCGAGCAGATTTTGTGTATTTAGTTAAAGCTACGAGGCTAGTGTAGCTAACACATAGCTATCAGTTTAGCTGAATCACTTCTAACACACAGCTACACCTTCAAGCTATAAGTCACGCCTCCTGTCAGAGCCCGATGGCGGTCTTGTGTGACATTTTTTAACACTTTATCCACTTTTATAGAGGACGCGGGTGTCCTATAGCGTCAGGTACCAGAAGTCTGGATGCTGAATGACAATGATGATCTAAACATGATGCTAAGCTGGTAGCTATACGACTCTTATATGTTAGCTACATTAGAGTCATAGCTCCTGAAGAAAACTTTCGACATTTAATTTTTTTTATCAAACTGTTCCTTTCATTTTTAGAGTTTTATGCATGACTGCTACTCTTTCCTCTCTCTCTTTCTCTCTCTCACACGCGCTCTCTGTCTCTCTCTCTCTCTCTCTCTCTCTCTCTCTCTCTCTCTCTTTCTCGCGCTCTCTCTCTTTCCTTCTTAATTCACCACAACACTGATCAGCAACTTATTATTTTTAAAAAAGGCACAAAGCGAATGCATATAGAAAGCACAAAAACATTTTTTTGTCCACATTCAGCCACTCAGTTCAGTTCAGCGTACACGCCTGTACAAGCCCGAAATCTCACAATGGTAAAATGGTGCTGTGTGTGTGTGTGTGTGTGTGTGTGTGTGTGTGTGGTTGGCTTCGGGTGCAGGAATAAAGGCGTTCGTAGGCGAAGTGCTGTTTGTGCAAGCAGTCCACACAGGGACAGATGGTGCGTGTGCATGTGTGTGTGTGTGTGTGTGTGTGTGTGTGTGTGAGGTGCACACGTAATACAGAGGTCAGAGACACACGCTGGCTCTCCTCACACCCCCGCCGCCTTTAGTTTTCACGCTGTTTTGACTTCTTTATCCTGAAATAAACAGAGATCGAGAGAGAGAGATACGTGAGTTTGAAGCAGAAGTGTGTATGTACTGTACTGATGCTTATATGTGAGGAATAAAACACTCGAGGGGCGTGCTGTTCGAGGGAAAAAATCAACAGTGATTATTGACTCCATGATTAAAAATAATTCCACATAAATTCAAATTAAGTTGTACCAAAAAATGTAAAATAAATAATCAATGTCCAGCTGAACTCTTCCTCGAGGCATAAGTTATAGTACTGTGTGTGTGTTTGTGTGTTTGTGTGTGTGTGTGTTTGCCCTTGTACCACATGGGTGGCAGGAATTTAAGAACGTCTTCTAAATATTTTTTATTCCAATTTGCTTCCAGAATATTTTCCGTGTGAGTTGTTTGGAGTGGAGATGGCGCTGAGGGAAACTTTTACTACTCCGACTTCGCTCGGTTCGCTCTGCAGGAGACCCATAACGCCACGCCACTCGCTCATTACAGCGATTAACTTCGTAGAAACGATTATATAGAGGGCAAGATGTCGGTATTTTACACCTTTAAACCAGAGTTTACCAGCCAGGTGTTCATGTGAGTTAGAAATGATAATGAAGCATAAAAGCATAAAAACTAGATTAAAGCGATAGTCTGGGTAAAAATTTAATGTGCACTTCTGCCATTTTGCCTTAAATACTATCACTCGGAAGATATTTTTTGCCCAAATGTAAGAGTACATATGCTGAAACTTCTTTGTTTAAATTGTGGAATGTGAAAAGTGCACCTACAATTGGAATTTCAAATGTACAAAAGTGAATTTGTCAGTTCAAATTTTGTAGTCGAATTACAGATTTAAAATTCAAGTTGGAAGAAATTTCGAATTCAGCTGTTAGCGGTTGCGCAATCCAGTACAAAAATTCACGTCTTCAAATCCAGATTTTCTAAAACACTGCGGAAAAGCAAAGCAAAGGAGCACAGAGCACCGCCGTTTCAGCCAGTAATGTAGCGTTTTGCAAATTTATATTCGAATTTAAACCTCGCACGTAATTTCAAGCTACGGAATACAATTTCAGTGTGATGTAATTAGACTGCAAGACTTCACTTACAATTTCAAACGCGTTTTCACATTTCGAAATTCAGATTGTAATGGCATCAAACACACTTGCCTCAAACCATATAACGCGCTGTTATCTATAAAAATGGGGTGAATTACTTTGTTCAGAGCATAGCTATCCTGCATTTGACTAAACTCAGAAGTGGGAAGTCGGATCTTGGAATTACGTCATTTTCGACCTCCGTACGTTCAAGCTACGGAAAAAACATGGACGCCTCCGTATTTGTCTTTTGTTAGCAAAAATCTAGACGGCTAACTGTAATGAGTGATATATATTTACCTCTTCAGAACAGCGTCCTGTAGAGACAGAGTTATGGCTTTAACAAGCGAATATGTCTCTGTGTTGATTGCTCTAAAGTAAAAAAAATGTAGGAAAGTAAAAGTAGAGCTACTTGTTTACTGTTAGCGCTGTGAGCAGCCATGTTGATTTGACGTCATGTGCTGAGGGGAGCGGGCGTTTTCTTTGGTTTTTTCTTAGTTGGATGTAAAAAAAAAAATTCTGAGTTACGAATTTTACTTGAACACAGCATTAGACTCAGGTAAGGGGAGTGGCCTAAAGTTTGAAGGTGGAGTTATAAGGCCGGAAGTTAGAAGTAATTCAGCTGATGATATAGTCCCAGTTTGAGTTTCTAGATGTATTCTACTACTTTATTAAACTGTTCATGCATAAATGGTGTCACTGAGCCAATGTTTTGTCATGATTTAAGCATGATGCGAAACTGGTAGCTACATGTTAGCTACGAAAAAACAAAAAGATCGTCTTATCATCCATGTGTGCTACTTAATCCGGCTGGTAAAAAAAAAAGTGCTATAGTTACAGCGCTGAATTGGATCACATGATCAGTAACACCAAATAAAAGGTGTTAAGGAGTATTTTTTTCCCCTTTTGCTGGTTGATGAACGTTTCTGCGTTTCTGTACCCTGAAATTGTGTCCTAGATAGTGCTCCTGATGCGCATTTTGGACATATCCCAGATGAGTTCTCCTCACTGATCGTGATTTGGAACACCTCTTTTCATTTGCCTTAGTGTCCGGAGGCTCTTACTTACTTGCTAATGGCGTTCTTTAGATACTGCTGCAGCCATTTGGTCTTGGGGTTGATGCAGACCTCTCTATTGTTCTTCAGCTTGGCTCTGGAAACGAGAGAAACGTTGGAATGAGTGCTTAAGAGTGATAATAAGGGCAAAAGAGGAGACAGGGAGGAAGGGAGTCAATTCGGTTCTTTAACGTGGATTTGGCTGAGAAAGAATTGAGAGACTCGGAGAGAGAGGGGGAGTGAGATCTAGTTGTAGGGCTTTCTGTCTAGGGCTTTCTTTTCTTTAACACAGCTCCAGTAGAGAAAGAGAGGGGGGACAAAGATACTGAAAGAGTGTACGGTATGTAATTGATGCTGCTGGGTTTTGGCTTTGCGCGGGTAATGAGATCAGGTAAGTCATTTTAAAGCGAGGGATTTGGTTTAGAGGAAAGAATGAGCGAATGAGTGAAAGAGTGTGTGTTTCTCCCTCTGAGGCCCTGAACTGCGTTATCAGATCGGCGCTACTCTCCAGTGCTGCTCCATTACAACCTAACACTGGCGTCGGATACACTACTTCAGTCCATTACAGGGTGCAGGCGGGGTAACACACACACACACACACACACACACACACACACACACACAGCCAGGACATGGATAGTCCTGGATTTGGAGTCGTGACGAGTCTCGCCGTTTGGTGGAAAGGTGTTATAATGGTGCTTAGGGGCGGGGCTTGCAGCACTGATAGTTTCTGATTGGCTACTCATATTGCATATATCAATCCATCAATTGCTGGATGTGATCGCTTGTGTAGCCTTGTGTGTGTGTGTGACAGTACTTTAATGTTTAATGTTTTACTTAATGGCCACACATGTTTCCATAAAAATGTATTTTTTAGAAAGAGTATTAAACATTACTGGTTGGCTGGTTGGACCAATCAGTGATCTGCGCTATTTTTAGCTCCACCCACATGTCCTGACTTGGCTCGTGTGGTACCTTGGTAAGAAATGTAACAGAAGCTAACATTAAGTACATGTAATGGACGTAGAGATTGCTTGGTGGTTGAAATAGTCACAACATGGAGTATTCTGGGTAATTATTTATTTACTTTCAGATAAAGAAATGTTATTTTAAAATGAAAATCACATAAAACATGAGATTAAATTCGTTTTATCAGTTTTTACTATCAAATATTTTCAAAAGTAGCAACATTAGCAAGATTTTCACTCAAGGGTAATTTCTCTGTATTTTTTCCACCCCTGATGATAAATACACATAAACCCACTCACACACACACACACACGCCATCACTGAAACACATGCTTTCTTTCCCTCTCTGACTCCCTGTGTGTCTGTCTCACTCCCACACACACACACACACACACACACACGCATATCACACCTCTGCGCCAAAAGGTCATGTTTGAGAATTAACAGCTCAGAGGGGCCGCGGCTCACACCGCTTTGCAAATTAACCACATCCACACTGAGCTCAACCCACACACAAGCATAAACACACACACACACACAGTCTCCTGTGGTCTGGGACCAAATGGTCCGCTGCAACAAGAAACCCGAATCCCGACTTAACACAAGCGGACTTCCAGCGTAATTGGATCTGTGTGTTTGTTAGTTTAATCTTTTATCGTGTTTGTTTCATTTCTGTCACGTTCGTGGCCCGATGCAAGTTTTCCAGGCTTAATTTGAGAGCCGGCAGTGTGTCTGCGCAGGGAGACAGGAACAGCAGGTAGTAAGTGCCTCACAGCCGGCTAATACCAACAGCAAACATGGCATCCAGTGAGTGTGTGTGTGTGGGTTTGGACAGGGTTTGTGTTACAGCTGTCTGTCTTTCATCTGTCTTTAAAGCTCCAGATCTTTGAGATTCAAGGCTAAATTCCTAAATAAACACTATTTGACTTGTGTGCGTGTGTGTGTGTGTGTGTGTGTGTGTGTGAGTGTGAGTGTGTGAGAGAGAGAGAGAATCCCCCTGGGCTAAAGTTCTGTCCCGATCTGACCTTCCGCCTCGCTGTGACCCCCGCGGTCCCTTTTTTTCGAAACAGTCACTGCTTTTACATTAATATGTTCCAGGTTAGTAAAATGATACCAAATGTTAGCAACTAAAGAGATTAGCACTGGGATAAAAAGAGATATCTAAGGAGGTCAGTAGAAATACAAACATAATGACTTTGACCCTTAATGAAGATTTCCTCCAGAAAAAAAAAACACACACTGTGTCTCCCAGTGAGTCTCGCACTTCCTTTTATCTAGAGCTCCTGATAAGGATCTTATACAAACACACACACACACACACACACACGAGCCCTGCCTCCTCAGAACTTCCTACAATAGACTCATACACTATATTTTATTAAGACATTTTAGAAATAGGGATATGGCAATATTATGAAAACCATGCTATTGATATTGTACTATGATTTTTTTTTTTTTTAATCACAGAATAAAATTAATTGCTGATGTTAATCTGATCGATATATAAAGCAATATATCATCCGACCCCTTTTTCCAGCGTGACATTGTAGCAATTTCACCAAAGAATTTTCACCGTATTTTTTTAAAAAAGCCTCTGGTTTTCTCTGAAAACAAAGGTGATTTTGGGGTATTTATTTGTGTTATCTTACATGACTTGGAAGGGGCAGTGGGGTGTGTGGAGGAACTTGATCTCGCGGATGCTCCTCTGTGGGACGGTGTTGAGCGTCGAGCGGCACCAGCACCTCTCCAACAGGCTGATGGGCTTCGCTGCAAAACAGGGGACAGGGGTTTGAGATAAATTTTCTTTCAGACAAGAAAACCTGTATCAGTGTGCAAAATGCACATGTTAACAATTCCATAAAGTGAAGATGCTTTCAGAAGAAATAAAATAATGGGTTTTTTTTTTTTCAGTTAAAACTGAAATGACAGTTCTAATGAGATGATTGCAATATCATAATACAGTGATTGTAATATTATAATTGTTTTTCTTTCGGCTGCCGCCGTTAGGGGTCGCCACAGTAGATCATTGGTCCGCATATTTGATTTGGCAAGGTTTTTTTTTTAGTCCACATGCCCTTCCTGATGTAACCCACCTTTTATCTCAGGACTGGCATTGGAAGTGCACTGAATTGTGCAACCCCAGCGGCTGGGGTTAGTTCGAACCCGGGCCGTGGCGGTGACAGCACCGAGGCCTAACCACTAGTCCTCCAGGGACCCGTTACAATAATATAATCATAATGTTATTATAATACAATGATTGAACAGTTATAATGCAGTGATCGTAATAATACGATGTTCGTTATGGTATGTTATGTTATGACGATCATGATGATAGCACTACTATAATACAGTGATCGTAATGATCTTAATGATATGATGATAGTAGTGTTATAATACTGTGAGCATAATGTTATAACACTGTTTGTAATGCTATAACATTATAATCATAGTGTTATAACATTATGTTCATAGTATTATAATGTTATAACACTATAATTGTAATTTTATAATAGGACAGTCATGATATCATAAAATGGTGGTTGTAACGTGATAATATGGCAATCATATGATACACTATAATACCGTATAATAGGATCATAATGTTATAACACTCTATTATACGCATATAATATGCTATAATAGGATCATAATCTTATAATACGCTGATCATAATGCTACAATGTGACGACTGTAATGTTAGAATGTGACGCTCATAATGTTACAATACAACAATCGTAATGTTGCTCAAATCTTTGCACGTTTATTTAGCCTTTTCTTTTACATGAACTCCTGAAACATTTTTTGCTCTTTACATTTCCAATTTCTGCTAATAAATTTCACCGGAAAACATTTCTTTCATACACAAAGTACACAAGGGTTCAGCAGGTGACGAGTGTTTTACAACTCGAATCAATCCGTCCGTACAGTCGTAAAAAAAAGATCAGCACCATAAAGCAGATGTATCCTATCACCACATTCCACCTGCGAGCACGGATCATTAAAAAGAGATTAAGCCATCACTCTTAGTCCGGCGTTCCCACATGAGGGAACTCGCTTTCTCGCTCACTACCGTCGTCAAGAGCCCTTCAAGTTACCCAGGGTGCTTTGAGGAGCCTCACACGCTACATCAGCCTCGAGGTTCTGATTGATGGTCTGAAGAGCTTTCCCTGGTCTTCCTCAGCCAGTCTCGTCCTCAATCGAACATGTCGCTTTAGACCATTGTGTGTGTTCGGATCTGAAAGTGGGTGTTTGATTAACAGGCTGAAGTGCATTCTTAGTGTTGTCCTGGTCTTTTTCAGCAAATCCCGAGCCTCGTCTTTTAACAGACTGCGCTATTGTTGTATATTCATATAATGAAGATTTTGATGGAAAAACTTGAAATATTTTTTTCTAATTTATCATGTAGACCTTGTGTATGGAACAGCAACTGTTGACAATTTTTGAGCCATTCGTACTCCTCGATCATAGCTAGCATGCTAGTCCTTAATTGTTAACATTCCTAGCAGGTACATTCGTATAATTGTTTCTGAACATGCACTACACTTTATACTAATCAATATTATTGTTTAACATGCATTATAATGCATTATAAGTAGTCACCAATACCAAACAAGCCTACTTTTCAACTACTACTTACTTTACAGCCTACTTTTCACCACCACTTTTCGTAGTGCATTATGTCTAAAATAGATACGATACGCTGACAGAATATCACCGGAAAATAAAACATTGGACAAACAGGAAGCATGCTTTTGTTTGTTTGTTTGTTTGTTTAAAAAAGTCTCACAAATACAACTTATAACCATGTTGTTACACGTTATAAGTATCGCAAACCTCATATTAACTAAAAAAAAAAAAAAAAAAAAAAAACGGCTAGTTTTAGTAGATTTTTAATCGAATTTTGTAACAGAATGCACTATACGTGTATAAGTATTGGCAGTATAATGTGTTATGATATTCAATTCATAATAGATTATAAACATTGCTATAAAAATTGCTATGTAAAAATTTATATCTCATAGATAAAATGCCAGTTTGCGTTGTTTCTACAAAGTTGTTTTCTAAGATAGGTTAGCTAACCTTTATTTACTTTGAAAGACGCCTTGTGCTATGCCGTTATTTCTACGTTATTTCTACGTTATAACTCATTTTTCAGAATGTAAATTTTTATCTGTTATAACTCATTTTTCAAGATATTAAGCTGATATTTCATATCTAATTTCTTCAAGATCGCGTTTCATTACTTAAAAAATGATGTTTTGTTATTTTGATGTAAAAACTCCAAATTTCAAGATATTGTATGAATATTTTGAGTTATTATCGAGATACTGTATATAATCTATATAACTGTCAACAGATGTCCACTAAAGCAACATCTGGGAAAGAGAACGCGGAGTAAGAATGATGAGAAAAAGTCAGAATTATGAGCTAATTTCCTGTAGAAGATAATAAATTAGCCTTATTGATAAGTTATGGCGTGTCAAATAGTAAGTCGAAATAACTCAATCGTTTTTTGAAATAACAATTAAGGAGAAATTAAGTCAAAATATATAAAGATTTCAAGTTAAAATTGGTACATACTATGTTGAAATAATGAGATATTCATCGTAATAATGAGCACATAGCTCGAATTAATGATATATGGAGTAAAATAAAAACAAAATAACAACGTAGAACATCCTGATTTTTTTTTTTTTTTACTTTGGTGGTTTGAGATTTTGAAATTTGTAAGAGTATTCGACTTTGGCTAGACTTTTTTTTAAACCAGGAAGAGTTTGAATGAACAGATTTTTTACTCAGTCAGCGTGAACAGGGAATCAGAGAGAGATTCCCGGGGCCTCGTTCTCAATCCAACGCTTCTCTACCTTTACGCTGAGTGCCTTTAAGTAGAGGAAGGAACCAGACTCGGGTTCTAAACTCCAATCCGCACCCTCGTGCATATTTAACACTTTTACACGTACGAAATCAAAGCCACCAGCGACCTTCCTGTTTAACGAATTGTTCTCTTGAATGAACAATTTGTCGCCGTTTCGCAGAATTCGCGGAGAATGACAAATAAAGGCTAGTTGCAAGTTCTTTTCAAAAAACGTACACCAGCGTGAAAATACGGCTACAACACTGACACACACATGCACACACACTCTTACAGAGAGAATAAATAAAGCACAGCTACAGTAATTGGCCTGCTTCATTCTCTAAGGATGCCTTGAGACGCTTGAAAAATAAAACGGATTCTTATGCAAAAGTCTTTTATTTTTTAATGACTTCTTAATATAGGACTCACAAGAGGTTCTAAAAATGGTTCTAAAAATTTTAATTAAAAAAATGATTAAAATAAACCCCAAATAAATAAATAAATAAGCAAGCAAGCAAGTCCACTTCCAGTAAAAGTCTGATTTTTTTTAAACACAGTCTGACTGATTTAGTCTTAAATCCTGGTCACATGGTCCAGCATTGAAGCGCATAATTTTTAAAAATAAAAATAAAAACAAATCAATCGCATCATCGCATGAGAAATAGCAGCTGTCTTACCTTCAGTCTCCGAGTCCTTCATAGTCACGATGAGGAAAAGCATCATCACCACAACTTTGACATCCATTGTGTGTGTGTGTGTAAGCGCTAGCGAGTGAGAGTGTGTGTGTGTGTGTGTGTTTATCGAGAGTCTTTGTGTTAGTCACAAGCAGCTTCCAGGACACAGTGTGGTGCCTCAGTGCTGAGAGGGGTGTTAAAGACTGCAGAGGGGCAGGAGAGCACTCCCACATTCTCAGGAGGAGGAGGAGAAGGAGAGAGAGAGAGAGAGAGAGAGAGAGAGTGAGTGTAGGGGAAAGTGGAGGGGTGTGTTTTTGGACCTTGCTCCTTTCATACAGCTCCTCTGGTCAGACAAACATCACCAATTAAAATGTTTTGGCTGGGACTGGAGTAACAGTTTACAACCAACTTTCTCTCTCCCTCTCTCTGTCTGTCTGCCTCTCTCTCTTTCTTTGCTTCTCTCTTTGTCTGTCTGTCCCTCTCTCCCTCTCTCTACCTCTCTGTCTTACTTGCTGTGTATCTCTGTCCTACTGCTTGACTGTCTCTCTTTCCCTCTCTCTCACTTGCTGTTTGTCTGTATGTCTTTCTCTCCCTGTATCTCTCTCTCTCTCTCTCTCTCTCTCTCTCTCTCTCTCTCACACACACACACACAAACACACACACACACACACACACACACTTGTTCTATGTCTGTTTCTTTTTGTATGTATGTCTGTGTCTCTCTGGCTCAATCTCTATTGCTGTCTCTCTCTCTCTCTCTCTCTCTCTCTCTCTCTCTCTCTCTCTGTGTCTGTGTGTGTGTCTCACTCTCATGCTGTGTGTCTCTCTGTTTCTGTCCATCAGTCTGTCTCTCTGTCTCACGCTCTCTTGCTGTATATCTCTGTCTGTCTGTCTGTGTCTCTGCATCTCTCTCTTGCTCTCTCCCTAACTTTCTCTCTCTTGCTGTCTGTCTGTCTCTCTCTCTCTCTCTCCTCAAACTGATGACTTTCTCCCCTTTTCCTCTCTCTCTCTCTCTCTCTCTCCCTCTCTTTTTCCTCAAATTGTTGCAAAATCATTATAAATCTAAATCACATTTAGATTTTGCTTGAGTTTTACTTTCCACACACTATTACTAAATGTAGAATATTTCCTCAGAGGGTCTTTGGAGGATTAATGGTTCTAGCTTTCTAAAGTGGTTCTACTTAAATCCTTTTGGGGAAAAGGGAAGCCCTCTGAGTATATCGACATTTTCTTTGCATAGTTAAGACTTCTTTTACAATTAGGTAAGCTGTATACACTATAGGTAAACTGGCTACACATGTAAGTGTGTGAATATATATATATATGTGTGTGTGTGTGTGTTTATGGTGCCCTGCAATGGATTGGTTTCCCATTCAGAGCGTATTTCCCGCCTCCTGCCCAGTGTTCCTGGGACAGAGTCTATATCCACCACAGCCTGGACCAGATTAGACTTTATCATAAAGGGTAAAAAAAAAACAAATAAGTTCATTTAGGAATTTTTTAATTTTTGTTCAGAAACAAGAAATAAAGGCAAATATGGAGGAAATATTGGTTGGAATGGTGCAGGAAGTGAGGATTGTCTGTTCTGCAAAGAGAACTGGAGGTGTAATGAAAAGAATCATAGCTATTTTTATACTGTGCACCACAAGGAATCATGTCATGTTTTGTTTTTATTTTTGCTGTTCTTAACATCCATTTAGGTTTGACATGACAAATAAGTTCTTAGACATGTATTATTATTATTATTATTATTATTATTATTATTGTGCTTTATATTTTGTCCTTGCACAGACATACAGATGATAAACTGGATTCAGGGATCTGCTGCGCATGACAACAAATGAATTTGACTCCTATCGGACTCTCATTGGCTGTTTCTCAGTGCTATTATTGCTACTAATCCCAGAGGGGTTCACACTATGGGGAAAAAAAAGCCAACATGCTTTTAAATTCTGATTGCGCTAGGCTGTATATCATTACATTTGCTATAAATCGGAGCACTGAAGAGAAGATTTCAGATGGACTGAATCAATCCCAGTGTCTGCTGCTCTGTAGTCACATGGAGGAAAGGTGCAAAGGTGTGGAGGGTGTTGTAAATAAACAGGATGCTTCTAAAGAATGACAAGTCTCAGACAGCATGGGTTAAAATGTTTAAAATGTTTGAGTGTGCTTAAAATAGATAGATAGAATTCTCATAGCCCTCCAAGATCTGTCCTAATGGGCGTAGCTTTGAAAAACACTTTCACTTCTGATTGCTCAGGTTGAAGTTTGCTGAAGATGAGCCCGCCCACTTTGTCAAAATGGTATGTAGACATTGGAAAGTCACAAATTGCTCATTCTTTCTGACCCACAAGAACAACACTGACCTCAATAGATAGCAATCACAAGCCCTGCGGCTTTAAAGCTACAAAGTGGACTATGTGGAATCAGCTGGCACGTCGGCTAAACATCTTTCAAACGTTTAGACAACCCCAGAGCCTTCACTAAAATATACAATATGATCTTTTAACATGGCCGGTGTAAATAAATACGGAGCTAATAGTAGAGGTCTTTCAGCAGCTTCTTATCAGGCTCTTAGGAGGTTGTGTGAACACAAATTGTTATGCTCTTTTATTAATTATTATCATGCTTTTAATCTTTAATTAATTATTTATTAAAAATAATTATGTGGGCTGATGAAACCAAAGACACACCATCTTTTTAATTAGAGCAAAGAACGTAGTCTGATAAATGACGTCATAATAATAAACCAAATTATTAAACCAAAATGTATAAAATTAATACTGATTAAATCATAAACAATGTGTACAAAGAAGTGATCAGTGGAGTCATCTGTAAATGTGTGTAAAATGCACATGCAGTAATGTTTCAGTTGGTGTTTATTCAGTGTGTGATCACACCACGTTGTGTCAGGTGATGCAGCTGTGCGAGTCATAAATAAGCGACGTCGCACTTCAGTGAGCAAGGACGTCTCATCAGTCCTCCTGTCCTTCTTTCCCATCCTCGTGTCCTCAGAGGGAGGAGCTAAGAAGCAACAAGATGAGAATGACCCCATGATGCAGGTCTGACTTGTCTGACATGATGCAGGTTAGCGTGAAGGGTCAAGCAGAGACATAGTTGTGGCACAAAGGGTTCGAGGTACAGTGCTAGCAGGTAAGGGTTTTTTTTTTTTTCACGGCTTTCGAAATTACTGCAGCAGCTACAGGAATCCAGCGGAGGGAATGAACTTTGGAGATTGCAGACAAGTCGGCTGCAACATTCTGGATCAGTTGCCAAGGCTTAATGGAGCATTCTCGAAGAGGAGTGTGGAACGAGCTGAATCAGTCTAGTCTCAAAATCACGTTAGACTGAGCAAGCAAATAACATTCATTATTATTGTATAATAAGTAGGAATAAATCATTGTTGTGGTACAAAGGTTAAGGTTAGAGTTAGGGATGTTGTCTGTGTGTGTGTGTGTGTGTGTGTGTGTGTGTGTGTGTCTCTTATGCGCACCCCACATCTTTTCCTCAGTATCTCAGCAGCACTTTTCAGAGATGTTGAAAACCCCTCTCAGCCTTGTACCGGGTTAAAGGCCAGCGTTAAAGCACTGTGTGTAAAGTTTCACACGCATTTTTCCTTCACTTTGTTCTCAAAATCGGTTGAATGACATCCAAAAACAGTGATTTGCCATGACAGGCACATAAAGTTTTACTTTGAAGGCTCTGATTCAATAACAATAGTTATAGACAACATATTCCTTATTGAATAATTTAATAGTTGGGAGAAAAAAAGGGCTGTATTTTTCCATTTTCCATCTGTTTGGTTTCTTGGAAGCTTGCGTTCTAGTTTTGAGTGTGTTCTCAAAGCCCTTTCCATGTACTTATTTCACATCACACTGAATATAAACATGCAGAAATGCCTCAGTACAAAGCAAGCAACACTGCAAGCAAACACTGCTGTCTAGAACAATATACACTCCCAACATGCTGCGTTTTTAATGTTTAAGAAGTCGGAGAACAACATGTTCATACACAATGCTATCATCAGCTCTAATTTTGGATCTATAGTTTATTTTTGCTTAAAAGAAGGCACTGCTGATGTTTGAGAAGTTCCCCCCGCCCCCCCACCAATCCCAAAAAAAACCTTTCTTCTGGTAATACAGCTACTGATAAATATAAGTGGTCAATCTTATACAAATAACACAGCTGCCAGACTTCTTACAGGGACTCACAAGTATGAGCCTGTTAGCCCTATTATAATTGCACTGCACTAGCTACCTGTTAAATACAGAATCGATTTTAAAATTCTACTGTATGTTTACGAAGCCCTCAACAGTTTGACCCCTCAGTGTCTGACAAATTTGCTCCATCCGTATACTCCCTCCAGAGCTCTGAGATCTCGTGATCTTGGCTTACTTTCTGTTCCTAGATCCAGACTTAAAACACGAGGCGATCGCCAATCCCAAACCCTGGAACGGTCAACCTCTCCATATTAGATTAGCCCCTTCTATTTCAGTTTTCAAGTCTGCTCTGAAGGCATATTTATTCTCTCTGGCCTTCAATATTCCATGAACATTGGAACATTAGTATTTGCTTTACTTTGTTGTTCTTGTAGTTTTACTTTTTGTTTTTTTCGTAGTTTTATTCTTGGTACAGCACTTTGGTCTGCCTTGGTTGTTTTTAAATGTGCTTGAGAAATAAGCATTGATTGATTGATAGATTGATTGATTGATTGAAATAAAATCATGCAGAGCGTCAATGTTCATATCAATCATCGGAATGGCGAAAAGACTGAGTTTAAGTGACTTTGACCCATGGCATGGTTGTTGGGCCCAGCTATGGTAACTCATAACCACTCTTTAAAAGCATGGTGAGCAGAAAAGCATCTCAGAAAACATCAAAACTTGAGGCGGATGAGCTACAATAGCAGAAGTTCCACTCCTGTCAGCCAAGAACAGGAATCTGAGGCTACAGTTGGCTCAGGCTCACAAACACAGGACAGCGCATACATGTATAAGGAAATCAGCCAATCAGGGCGCATGTTTATGGTAAAAAAAAAAAAAAAAAAAAAAAAAAAAAAAAGTTCCATTAATTTGGAATTATGAATTCATTTTCATTACACTTCATTACACTTCCATGTCGAACGCCACTGCTTTCTATCAGGTCCTGTAGAGGTGTAATAGAGACTTTGCGCATGAGTCCTGCCCCGTAATTTGCTTCTTTAACCCGTAACACACAAGCAAATTAAATTACGAGCTACTTTAGTGTAACAGCCTAGCCTTATTAATCCGAAATCAGTACCTGCTCTCAGAACCCTGGACGTACAGCGGAACACACTGAGAACTATTCACTCATCTAATTCATCATTCTAGGTCTATATGCAAGCTGCTGATGTCGAGACAATATTGGGAGTCCTGTGGACTACATGAAGGGCCCCCCTATGGATTTTTAAACCCGCGTTTAACTCGTGAGAACAGGGCACAGAAAGAAAAAAGACGTTTACTTTGCAGCATTGTGTGGCAGGACCTGGCAAGTTCCCAAAGAACACTCAAAGTGTTCAAAGCGCTGGCGATAAGTGCAATAACTGCGAGCCAGTCGCTTTATTTCTCCCATTCTCTCAGCCACTACCACATTCGCCTTTATTTGTCAAGAGCATAGTTTGCTGATCTCTGTGGACCTTAAAGCGCGAGTGGAAGAGGCTCCCTGGACAAACTGAAGCTGCTGATCTGTAGCATGGCTCCCAGAGATCCATCATCTTCATACAGCTTAGTTCCAGTGCTAATCTGACACTCGTGATGAAGCTAATCAAGACCTCCAGTAGTATCTGAAGATTAGATCCAGGTGTGTTTTCCTGTAACGGCACATCCCCAAGAGTTTTATTCCTTACTTATACTACAGCGCTGTTTTTTTTAAAAAAAATTTTTATTAATTAATTCTTGATTAATATTCTATAAGAGCAACTCGGATGCTAGTTTTAATAGTCTAGTTTCCTTAAGGGATCTTTGGATGGTTAATGGTTCAAGATTTCCAAAATGTAAATCTTCCCTTTTCTGAAACAGAAGACCTCTGTTGCAGGATTAAACTTTTCCCAGAGTACTGAACCAAAAAAAAGTGCTAGATAGAACGAGCAATGATTCACAACTGGATAAACCATGTACTTTCCTTTTTATGGTCTAATTGCTGGAACTCTTCAAGGTATTTCCAGATGATTTGTGGCTTCTAGATATGTAAAATTTACGGTCGAAAATGGAATTTTCTCATGGCGACTGTGTTTTATATAACATGATATATTTGATTCTTGGTATATTACCTTGGCATTATAATAATAATAATAATACTAATAATTTCACCATGCTAGGAACCTGATTATGTAGTAGAGTCCCTTAGCTTGAATAAATAGCTGTGCAGCAGAAGCAGTGAGCATTGTGGGTAATCAGGGAAGAAAGAAAGCAAGACGGGCGCTAATTTCAGGGTCACGACCCATGCGGAGGAAACTGTCCAAGTCGTTTGATTCAGCCTGCACAGGTTTGTCTCTCTTTATTAGATGAAGAGTCATGAACTGATTTAGGTGAATTGAATTCCACAATTCAATTTGATTCCACAATAAATATGATCACATACCGAACAACCCAGAGTTCTCCTGTATTCCTGGACAGTTTAGGGAGGCGCGTTCATGTTTCTCATGAAACTGGCCCTGTGTCTCGCACTGGATCGGTTTAACTTTCATTGAATTCGACATTGGATTCCTTCCATTCATAAGCGAGTGGGAGCTTACATACAGACCCATTAAAAACGCATTGTGATATGCGGAGAGCTGGGGAGAGCCTGCACGAGCTCGGCCAAGAAAGTGGAATTAGAAGCAGACGTTCTTCATTAATCACTGTCTGAATTTATATCGCATCTTTTCTCTCTCCCTCTCTCTCTCTCTCTGCCTTTCTGTCTTTCACTGTGTCTATGTAGAAGGCTTCAATAACCACTGATCCATGCTGGAAATATGACACCACTTTTTGCACACCTGCGTGCTGGAAATAATTGTTGTAGAGTTGTACGCTGCAATAAAGAAACACAGATCAGAATTCTTTAAACGTGTTACATTGGATTCAACTCTCGAGCTAACTCTCTACATCTTGGGTCAGTCGGATAGCTCAAAAGAAAACTATGGCCTTGTTTAGCACCTACTAAATATGCTAGGGTTAAACACTTAAACACTCAATATAGCCTTGAGCGCTCAAAGTTTGGACAATAATTAGAGCTGACACATCTTAGTTTAAAGGTCTCCGTGCTAAAGGCATCTATTTCAGGGCATTTTGGGTGGTTATGGAGTGAAGAAACATGGTGGAGGAAAATATGTTCTCAGCAGTCTGGAGGGAATTTGGGAATTTTGTTAGCAGGAAAAATGTTTGCTAATGTAGTGTTTTATTAAAGGTCTAGCATGGAATGGTCTAGCATCTCAATCAACAGTTTGAGGACTTACTGTATAACCAAGCCACAAAAGACAGTGTTGTCTTGTTATCTGCTGATTTGTTTACCAAAAAAAAAAGTTTGCAAACTTACCAATCAAGCACTTCTAACTAATATACATTTGGTAGTGTTAAAGTGTAAGGATCATATAATGAATAAAACACTTCAAAAGGGAGAAAAAAGAGACTGGTGAGGGAATGTTCATTCCCCCTTCTATAACGAGAACTAACTTGTTTTACAGACATTACACAGCATTAAATGTAACCAAAAATGGCTAAATAAATAAAAAATTTATTAAAAAGTTAGCAGTGACAACAGCACATCATAAAAAAAAAGAATAGAAAGTTTTGACACTGGAGACTCCTTCCAAAAATGTTAAATGAACGTCTCCTCAAGGAAAATGTCATCAGGAAAAATCAGAATTGGCCAGTGTTACCAATGACCAGTGTTAACTTCCTGGGGAATGTTAAAGGTTTAGCATGCTCCAATTGCGATATTAAAGACTTAAAAGCAGTCCACATTTTGTTCAGTTCCAGTGGTTAAGAAAGGAAATATAGTGGAAAAAAATTTAATTCCTGATGATTATTGAGGTATGCTAACATGCTGGGGTTGGGTAATAGTCTAGAATGCGAAGGTTCTCAATCAAGAGCTTAAAAATGTACAAGAGCTTTAGCCAATATACAGTACATTTGGTGTATTCCACTGTCGAGCTAATTGACAAAAAGGAGAAAGGTGCAGGACTACATTATGTACTTTTTCAGCAATCTGGGAAGACAATTTTGTTTTATGAAGATTTCTTTAGCGATAAGTTGAAATATGCTTATTTAACAGTCTAGTATTCAGAACCCAATATTGCACTTTTGGAAACTTTTTCACTGGTAAACACTGTTTTTCTGGTTTTTTTTAGGTAAGGGATCAAGTATCCATTATGATAGCCACCCATGTCTGAAAGCTAGCTGAGGTTCACTTGGTGTTGGCTCACTCTCAAAACTCTGTTGGCCATTAGATTGTGGCACATGTTCTCCTTCTCAACACTCATAATCTCAAGCAGATTTCTGCCCAGATAACGGGCTTCGCCTGACTGATGGACAGCTGAAGCAGACAGGCAATTTCTTTCTGTCGGAGCTGTTTCAGAGATCGATCCCAGATGGGACTTGGCTGTAAATCTTGTACCGCTCTTGGATGGGATCTGATCAGATTCATCAAGCCTTGGGCTAACAATGAGGAACGACATTAAATCACTCTCCTGCTCTCTGATTCCTGCTTTTTCAGGCTGCAGCTAGGCACCCTCGGCCTCACAGGAAGTGAAATTTAAGTAATACTGTTCATATTGCGCACAGATGTTCAGTAATGGAAGGGGGAATGATGACTAGGTGTGGTGCGTGTTTGGCCTTGAACCATTTCTTAATTATAAAAGCAAAGATTCTAGTCTAGAATCAAGAACTGTTTTCTTCTTTCATCAGTTAAGAAATACAAATGTGTTTCTGTCAAATTATACTTCTCACACAAAGATTACATCATTCTTACACTACAAATCCCCAAAACATTTGTTCTTATTGACTGAAAGCATTAGTACAGTATACAACCCAAACCCAAAATTGAGTCAGACATCAAGCACAGATTTTACCTTTAGTCTAGAATATATATAGAGTTATATCAACTCACTTCATTAGAAGCACTTGTACATCTGCTCATTCATGCAATTATTCCATCAGCCAATCATGTGGCAGCAGCACGACGCATAAAATCATGCAGATACAGGTCAAAAGCTTCGGGGTTAAAAATGTGATCCCAGTGGCTTTGACTGTGGCATGGTTGTTGGTGCCAGTTTGAGTATTTCAGAAACTGCTGATCTCCTGGGATTTTCACCTACAACAGGCAAAAAATAAAAAACATGGATTAAACGTTAGTTCTGAAAGCGATTGATGAGAGAGTTCAGAGGAGAACAGCCAGAGCTGACAGAAAATCGAATGTAACTCAAATAACCACTCTATATGACCGTGGTGAGCAGAAAAGCATCAAATCTTGATGTGGATGGGCTATAAAAGCAGAACCTTTAACGTCTATAAAAGCAGTGAACAATCTCTTATTCAATTAAATACTCTTATTTTGGTAACTTCGGCATGTGAAAATTGTGAGCACATGGACTTGTAATGTGATTAAAGTTCAGGCCATGGCACATTCCATGCTCAATCACCGCTTGTGTTAACTAATTGAATTCTTGTGCAAACAAATAGCTTTGGTAGATCAGGTACTCAGAAAAAAGACCTCCTCTCCCTTTTTAAGTATTACGTGAAGACGTTCCTTGAGCCTTCCTGTCCTTCAAAGGGAGTCTTCCTGAATGTCTTTGCCAAAGAGAGGATGAAGCGACAGGTTTCAGGGGCCACAAAGACACCCCACCCTTTACGCACACAGGTCTTGGAGAGACGGGGTCAGCTTGGTCATGTTAAGCCTTTTTTTGAAGTGAGAATGGGTAGAGTAGTCGTGCCATTGTCCGGTGACATCCATCGTGACCCTGCAGGGTCAGGACTTAGGGTTATGGATGCGCTGAATGCACAACCAGATGCTTAAGTGGCCGCTTCAATGGAAAGCAACAAAGCCAAACCAACAAGAGGCGGCTGAGGAGCGTTCCTGTCTGGGCACGGTAAACGAGAGGGAAGTAATCTGTCTTTCTGATTCAGCTTTCTGAGCAAGTTTCAGTGTTTCTAGGTGTGCTTGTATATGTAGCACTTCCTCGGATTTCAGATTGCCTTCTCCGCTATGAGACGAGAGCCATGTGTTCCCCGGGGAAGGTGAGGAAATCGCCAGCAGGAATCCATCTTTTTAAGCTAATTTCTCCATTAATACACAAAGGAGAGTTAATCACCAAGGTCCATTAGCAAGAAATATTTTTCTTTCAATGTATTCTTGAATAATAAGTATTTTTTGACAAATGATGGAATGAAAACAGCTCTGGCGAGCTGACTCAGAGCTTTGGATATTTGCCCCCAGAGATATTTCTTACCCTACTTCTCCAGCATCTATTAAAATGGGAAGGCTTGTGATGGGGAATAATGGATGGCTTATCCATCGATGTTTCATCCCAAGCCTTCGATAAATTCCTTCCATCACCCTTATCTCTCTAGTGTTTACTAATTTTCCCATCATCGACCCATAAATAGTGATCGCTAATGTATCCATACACATCAAGCCAGATTACTCCCGATCAGTCCCCAGTGTGCAGAGCTTGTTTGTAGATATTGCCTTAAATGGCTAACCTTTGCCCGTGCCCATCGGTGCAATGTTTCCATGACATGGCTTCTGGAGGTAGAGTTCTGGTCACATGAGAGAAGGCCATGGGTTCATCATAACGAGCACATCCTGTTTACTATGCTGGGGGTGATCTCCTCGGGACAACTGATCCTGGACCAGTTGGAGTAGCACTTACTCATATCCCCATTTCTAGCAAGCTTTCTTCAGCAACAAAAAATAAATAGTCCACCTCCTATTTGTATCTGTATATATATTCATTTATATATTCATTTATTTATTCTAATTAAATGAATGGTGGCAGAATCATTATTGTGAAAATTCGACTTCAGAGTATGTGGTGGTATCTATACAGAGTATAATGGCTACCTGTGGATGGAGAGATAAACGGAACTAAGCTTGAACTGAGTCCTCTGTTTGTTTTGCGTCTTCGCCTGAGTCAACACTATGCGGGTGGGTTTCGCCATCTGCTGACAGATAGAGTCATCAATGTGAAGAAGGTGGGGGGGTTACAGAGGGCAGGGGGCAAGGGCAAAGTGACCACCGTCCCAACCCCCTCAATCCCCAAAACCCCTTTTATCACCACTCAATTTCCCCCCCTGCCTCACACCCTCCCAGCAAGGGTTATTAAACCTGTAGGAAAGGTCCTGCTGAGAGATGACAGGAGGGAGGGGAGCTGTAAAGGTGGGGGTTAGAAAGGAAGAATGGATCCCGTGGTGTAAACCAGAGCAGATGGAGAACTTTCTATTCCAAGCCCCAAATGACTGACTGACTGACTGACTGACTGAATCTAAGAATCTATGACCTGCCCAAGACTTTGGACAGATGATTCAGCAATGCATTCCTGACCCATATAGCTAACTTCCTTAGTTACTGGTGAATGTTTCATAAACATGACTGTACTTTGTAGTTCTGACTCCATCAATTTCCCCTGATCTTAAAGGATGTTTCAGTACTTAATCAGCTCAACGTGAAGTTTGTTAGATGGGTGCTTGGCAGGCTAGGGGATCAAGTCGACATTACCACAGACTTCAAGAGCTGAAAACTCTATTTTGTAGTTTTAACTTGTTTTTCCTAAATACTCCACCTATACATTGTTTGTTACGTTACTCTGTACTGATGCTCTCCGCTACTTCCTTGCAAGCTTTATTTTTCTTCATAATGTCTCTATAATGTCTTTATAAAAGTTTATAAAATTTATGAAGACGTCTATCGTTTCAGACATCCCGTAACCTGGAGATGCCCCTCGTTAGCTGGGCTTGGTCTGTATCATGTACATGGGTATTGGAATACATAAACACTAGTTTCTAATCTGTCTGCCAAAATTACAAGGTCAAATTGTCATTTATTTTTAGCCTTAGATGTTCCCCAGTGGGCCAAATTGGCCACTCTATAGGACTGATCTCAGTTCAGGATTCTTCTGTCCATGTAAGTGCTTCCATATGGATTTAAATGGACAAAACTGATTCTAGATCAGCTGTCTTACTCTGAGGTCTTATAATTAGCTCCACTGGACTTTCTGAGGGATGTGTGGGAGAGCGATAAAGGGCCATGTGATGAGAGACTACCGTGACCTCCTTGAGCTTCAGCTGTCTCCGAGATGGAGATGGAGAGCTTTCTTTGCTCAGGTAAACAGAAAGAAGTTCTGTTTGGTTTTCTTCCTGAGCAAACACATTTGCAGGGCACCAGCATGCCTCAGCCTCGCAGCGTCACTCTGCACCCTGGCTTCGTTCACGCTCAGGAACCTCTTGCTGTGTTGAAGGCATTCATCACCATTGGGATAGGTGTGTTTAAGCTGACTTTGGAAGAATGAAGTGCCAGCTAAGCTATGCTAATGCTTTTTAAATTATATAGACCAGGCACTAGATGCAAAGAAGCCATGATTAACCTGACTAAACATTTTGTTCCTCAAGGGTTCCTCAAAGGTTCTTTGGGTAGTTTCCAGGGAACTTAAAACAAGTACTTGACAAATTCAGAGAAGGTTAGACTGTAAAATTCCAGAAATGGCATTACAACAGTGTTCCATACATAATAATTTGCTTCACAATGCTATTAGAACGTTATGTTCCCACTTTGCTTGAAATGGAAACCTTACTGTCAATGTTCTAACAACTAAAAATATTGTAGCTAAATACTGTATATAAGCATTATATAAAAATGTTATATAAAAATCCGATTTTGGAATCAAACATTCTTAGAACATTAATGTTTAAAACCTAAAATTGTTAGCTAGTTAAGGGTTTTTAGCTTTTCTTCTTGAAACCCTTTTTGAGTCTGTCTACGTAGAAGACGTTTAAGGATTCCAACATAGGTCCAAACCAAAGAACCTATTCAGGTTCTCGATGGAAGTGGTACAAGTTTAACCATAAGCATTTTTTTTTTTTGCATGTTAATAAACTATGTAACAAAAAAAAAAGAAAAAAACAAGAAAGAAATAATTTGTCAATTGGGATAAACTAAATAATGACATGAAGAACAATAAGGTCGTGCATCCAGCTCACTAACCTTAAGAACAAACGATGCTTATCACACTAACACACTAATTTGTCAATTTACTAACTTTGTGATCTTACCTTACTGATAAACCTGACTCACCACACACACACACAGACACACACACACTGCTGTGCTTAGATGCCTTAGCAATTGATTAAAAAAACAGATAATAGCATAATGTGCTAACATATCATTTGCTTCTGCGTACGCAGCAGGTTTAATTTGAGAGTGTGATGTTACCGGAGGTTGCTTTAAAGGATTTAAATCTGGCCCACGTTGTAAAAGTACGAATGATCCCTATGAAACTCTCTGAAATACCAAGTGTTTTATTCTTTACTTATAGGATAAACAACTACCTTAGAGGTTCCTTCTGTGATGTTTAGATTTTTCAGGGATTCAAGGTGAATCACATTTTCACGTTTTTATTTCTTTCTTTCTTTTTTTGTTTTGTTTATTTTTAAAGAGGAGCGCCAAGATGACATAATCAGAACTAGACTGGCCAAACATGTGCAAGTCACCTAGAAGCTGGAACACACACACACTTAATCATTTATTCCAAAAAAAAAAATTGTGTTTTGGATTTTCTCTTAGAGTATAAGAGTGCCAATTTCAAATTCATAACATGCCTCCAAACAAAGGGGGAAAAGCTATAGCTTTAGCTATGGGTTTCTAACAGAGAACGCTTTGCTCCACTGATATATCTCTGTTACTTTGGGACAATTGCTTTGAGCACATGCTCATATGCATTAAAGCTGACAGAAACCAATTCGACCCATGAGCCACAAAGCTTCTCTGAGGAGCGCTCGTCTGTTTATAATTGCTCTCACGCTAAAAACGTAGGCGGTGATCTTTCCGATCTTGGGAGTAACGTTGATTGCTGATCTTGCCTCAGTTTTCACATGTAACATCTTAATGAAGATCATTAAATGGACAAGCGGCTCAGCAGCCTGCGTATCATCACAATCAGAATCTTTTATACAAGTGTACAAGGAATTTGTCTTTGTGCTGAAGTCAACAAGAATTCACACAATATACGATACACCATATACAATATCTACACACAATTCACACAATATACAAAACACCATATTCAATATCTACACACAATTCATACAATAATAACATACACTATATACAATACTTACACACAATTCACACAATAATACAATACACTATATACAATACTTTCACACAATTCACACAATATACAAAACACCATATTCAATATCTACACACAATTCACACAATAATAACATACACTATATACAATACTTTCACACAATTCACACAATATACAAAACACCATATTCAGTATCTACACACATTTCACACAATATACAAAACACCATATTCAATATCTACACACAATTCACACAATAATACAGTACAGTATATACAATACTTACACACAATTCACACAATAATAACATACACTATATACAATACTTTCACACAATAACACTACACTATATACAATACTGTCACACAATTTACACAATATACAATACTTACAATTCACACAATATACAAAACACCATATTCAATATCTACACAATTCACACAATAATAATATACACTATATACAATACTTTCACACAATTCACACAATATACAAAACACCATATTCAATATCTACACACAATTCATACAATAATAACACACACTATATACAATACTTACACACAATTCACACAATAATACAATACACTATATACAATACTTTCACACAATTCACACAATATACAAAACACCATATTCAGTATCTACACACATTTCACACAATATACAAAACACCATATTCAATATCTACACACAATTCACACAATAATAACATACACTATATACAATACTTTCACACAATTCACACAATATACAAAACACCATATTCAGTATCTACACACATTTCACACAATATACAAAACACCATATTCAGTATCTACACACATTTCACACAATATACAATACACTATATACAATACACCTTATTCAATACTTACAATTCACACAATATACAATAATTTGCAGTAAGCATAATTTACACGAAACATGCGGAAAGGAACCTTATACCACCGCACTGTTGAATTCTCACGTCTGATTGGTCAGATGTTGATTAATTTTCCATAACAGCAACTCCGACAGAAGTTTAGGCCATAATTCAGGTCACAGGTTTATAATTAATGCTTTCTTTCTCTTTCTTTAGTAACAACTTAGACATTGTATGGGACTTGTATGGTTGATGCTCAACATAATCTTTTAGCATATTGGAAGGAATCTCCAGTGTCAGCTGTCAGTCCAGTCTGTCCAATATATCGTTGGACACCAAATTTAGTCTCCAACTTTACAGCAGTTTATACAGTAAGAAGTAAGAGAGCCTTGGTTGTAAAATTTGCAGTTCACTCCATCACCCCTGGTCTGGGACTGGGCTAAGAGTAGCTTTTTTTTTTTTTTTTTCCTACTGATTGATTATAGTCCTATGCAAAAATAATAAACAAGAGGTGAATTTTCTCCTGGTCATTTCAAGCCAGAATTCCTCCCAGGTCTGCGTCCAAAAAGAAAATATAGCTAGCTCTGCGACCATGCTAGCACAGGCCAGAAGACCAGACGTGTTGAGTGAATTATGGACACACACACACACACACACGCACACACACTCACACTACACTCTACCTGGATGTTTATTTGCTCTAGTTTCATGAGTTTTGTGATCCATTACATGAACTTAACGGCCATTTAGGAGAGTAAATGTTTATATGTAGAACTGCAGCACCGGTAGCTAGCGATCATTTAAGACTTGTTTTATATCTCTTTGCGAAAACATGCAAAGGAAGCACGTGTACTTGTCAAATTGGTAATTTTTTTTTTCATCAGTGTGATCATTCGTAGCCAAGGCAAAGAAATACTATCAAATGACCTTCCGACCCATCCGCTGAGGTATCAGGACTGACTCAAAATTTCCCTTTGGAGGTCAAATCCTGTTCGGCCCCGGTATTCCCGACCATCTGGGTGTTAGCCAGACGTTTTAGTAGATGCTCCAGATGGCTCAACTCCTGATGGAGCTTTTATTTCATTTCTCCCAAATGAGACGCTGCACCCTTATTAATGTTTAAATACTCATAGGAGTAATGTTGTGTGTGTCTGAGTTTCATACATATGTGTGGGTGGGCATTGTGTGTGTGTGTGTGCGTGTGTGTGTGTGTGTGTGGGGTATAATCCGATCATGATGAAGAAGCTGTTTAACACCCAGTGCTCTCTCTCCGCAGGCACTCTTTCATCTCCGATTCATCATGAGCTGTAAATAAGAATTCCATTTAACTCGCCAAACACACTCCAATTCTCAGTGTGTGTGAATTTCCAGCTTGCACCGAAACACCCTCTAGCTACAGTGTCTTCTATAAATACACAAATTTCTCTGTGTGTGTGTGTGTGTGTGTGTGTGTGTGTGTGTGTGTGTTTTCTTGATGCTTCTTATGATGAATCAAACGCGGTTACAAGTGTAAACATTCGGAATTTCACCTCAGGCGAATGCGTAATTCAGATCAGTAAAGCTACAGGTTCACATCTGCGATCGATGTACATTTTTTTTTCTTCATGTGACCTGATGCGCAATGTAAATCTCCCCTTCTTTCCAAAAAAAAAAAAAAAAAAAAAAGAATACATCAAGCATCTGGAGCACAAACCATCTTTTTCCTATATATCAAGAAACACTTGCCCCGGTCATCATTTCCCCTCAGTTAAAACCACTGGTCAATTCTGCATAAAGTAACTTTAATAAAAACAATTGCATGGAAAAAAAATTGTACAGATATTTCTTCCTAAGTTCAACCTTAACCCTAAACACTAACCCCACACTTAGCACTTAAAACACTAGCTAGAGAGCAACTCAGCTTGCACAATAGCTAGAAAACAATCAGCTAGTTAGCACACTAGATGAAAAGTTATATAGCAGGTTGACATGATTGTGTAAATAGGTCAATTTTGCCCAACTCCTACACCCGTGATGTGTCATTTCGCAAACGAGTCAGTTCTTTGAGTCGGCTCTTTGAGTTAGCTTTTTGAGTCAGCTCTTTGACTCAGGTCTTTGATATGCCTCTTTGAGTCAGTACTTTGGGTCAGCTCAGCTTGAATTGGCTCTTTGAGTCCCCCTTTAAGTCAACTCTTTGAATTGTCTCTTTGGATCAGCTTTTGAGTTGGCACTTTGAGTCAGCTCATTGATTTAGCTTTTTGAGTTAACTGTTTGAGTTGGCTCTTTGAGTCAACACCTTGAGTCAACTTTTAGTGACCTCTTTGAGTCAGTCCTTTGAGTCACTTCTTTGAGGCAGGTCTTTGAGTGAGCTCTTTGACTTGACTCTTTGAGTCAGCTGTTTGAGTCAGTTTTTTGAGTCAGCTCTTTAAGTAAGTTCTTTTTGTGAACTTTGAGAACTGACATGCATACACTGTATGCATATAACCATTCGAGGTTTTTTTTTTCTTTTCAACGTGACTTGCTGACTGAATTGAAAACAGAAGTCTAATTTATTTTAGAAATCTCGCATTTAAGAAGAAAGTTTTAAAAGCAAAAAAAGCAAATCTCTCTTGTATGTTTTCAGTTATAAAATCTTCACATCATTCCCTTTTTCATTACTACAGTCATCATCATTGATGAATTTCTGGGTTTTAACATATAGACTAGCATGAATCAGACATATTTTATAGCACATAATTTTATGTCTATTACAATACATTTAATGTATTAATATTAGGAATTAATAATATTAGGAAAAATGGACATATATTGACACATATTGGTAAATATACAGTGTAGTATTTTCTGTAAGGGTGTGTTCTAATACAGTCGGGTTAATTGGCTAATTAAACTGAGGGAAAGTTTAGCGTAATGTCAACTGCACTCTCTCTTTTCTCTCCACACACACACACACACACACACACAGACACACACTAGCAGCTCATAAATCCCTGCTGCTATCTGATCCGTCTGTAGGCCGAGTCTGTCAGCGACCCACCTCACATCTCAATCAAACCGCACTTGCTGCCTTGCTCCCTGCTTAGTGGACTTCATCAGCCACAGATTTGGAGTTTTAAGGATTTCTCGGTGCTAAGCTGTGATTGACAGGGCAGAATTATCTTTACTAATCTCTGATTGGTCTGATTGTTCCTAGGTGGTATTTGAGCGCTTCTGAGTGCTTTGGGAATTTCAGTGGGATTTTTATGGGATCTAATGGGACAGCATTGGAAGTGCCTCAGGGGCACAAAGATTTAACATCAATGCCATTTAACACCACTGTCACCTCCACCAAGCAATCACAGTCAAATGTTACTAAACAAGATGCAAACAGATTATGACACTGGAGACTCCTTCTATACAGTAAGCTGTTACTATGGAAACGATAACGTATTAGAACGAGCGCATTAATATAAACCTATCATTTGTATTACAGGTAGAACTACTGTCTGAGCTGCTGTTGTAGAAAATGAATCATGTTTCAACATAAATCAGAATTCAACATGAATGATGATATAAGAGACGACGTAACAAGGTTTCAAGGGGGCCAAGCACTTTAACCCCTTAGTTAGTGAGATTTGCCCCCTTTAAGCCCAATTAGTTTTACACTCTATTACATACCTTTAAAGAACCTGTAAAAATAATAGGTAATATAAATGACATATAATATATATTCCGTCCAGCGTTCACTTTGCTCCAACTGAATCTAATGGACAGTTTGTAGGAACTTGAACAAGCCCCTCACATATAGTTGAATCAAAGTTCTCGGTAGGATTGTGGGAACTTTATGTAAAAACTTGTTAGAATTAATCTGACTAGAAGTCATTAGATTAACTTTAAACATCTTTATCATCATCACGAGTGTAAGCTTTGTAAGATCAGCTGTTTAGCTTTTCCCATATGCGCTGACACTAACTGATAACTTCTAGTAACTTCTTCTTCAAGTTTTTTCCAAAACAGTTCCTCGAAGATGAACACGACTGCAAAGATTTTAAAATTTATGATTGGTTAAGGTTAGCATTAGGGACGGGGCTAGCGGTTGTTGCTTTTCTTACAACTTCATTCCTATAAGATCCAACAAATCCCTTCTCTTGTTCGAGTTCTTATGCAAAGGTTACAAATAATGAATCATAGCATGAGGGGCGTGGTTAAGAGATGTAGCTTGAATTCTCACTTTTGTATAACCAATCAACAAAAGCGATCATGTTTATCACAACGTCCACAAAGTTTTAGTGTTAGAAAGATGAAAGATGTTGTCTTTCGTGAAGATAGTCTGCATTTGGAAAACACAATGCATTTGAGAAATACTGAGATTTTGGAACTGAAAGCCGTGTATAGTGTATGTTGCTTTATATGAGTGGACTGGGAGGATTTAAAAGCTTGGAAGGCTGCACGTCTTTGTGTTGGAGAGAAACACAAGGTCAAGTCACGCCCCCCCACACAAGCTCATGAGCCTTTCTTCACAGCATGGGGTCACGCTAGGTCTACTATGCTAACACAATCATGCTAACATCTGATTTAGAATTGGACTCGGAGGATCCAGACTCTGTTGGCTTTGCAAATCAGTTTGAGCAACTCGGTTTGTGGGAGAAAATTGGATTCCTCTTTTTTTCTTTTTCGCCTTCAATGCCTTCGGCCCTTCATTCTAGTCCACTGACTGTCTACAATGCAGCACATCTTCTGGAAAGAAACTCCCAGTCGCTTTGAACCCTAGAGTGTGAAGACGCTTTGAGATGCACTCAACCTTCAGAGACCTCCTGTGATGAAGCATTATAGCGACAAGGAAGGTCAAAGGCCACATTTAAAAAAATTCTGCCCTGTTATAGCTACATTTTGTCTTTTTTATAGCATTGATGCTTCTACCTTGCTTCATTGTACTAAAAGTACTAGACACTACTGTCAAAACTGCTGTTATAAAAAAAAATTAACCAACTAATCATATTACAGAATCTGTTTTAGTCTTTGGATAATGGATCTGTTATTACAAAAAAAAAAAAGGGGGGGCGGCGGTTTAAATAAAGTGGTCCCAGTCCTAATTAGAACAAATTGGCGAAATGTAACAGCTGTGTAATGTGAGCGATGTAGAAAGGTTTCCATTTGTGGAATTTTGGACGAATACAGCGCTGAGAATGGATGTCATTATGGAATTGACCCGAAAGGCTACAAGTCTTTGTGTTGGAGAAATCCACAAGGGTCAAATCACACCCAAACACACCATCTATTGTTTGTGCTTTCTGAAAGAAACACAAGGGTGCTAGAAATGTGTTCAACATATTCTTTTGGACAAAGAAAGACAAACCACTCCTAATCAATCCTAATCTGACATCAAGGTTCAAAATTCCCTGCTTCATTTTGAAATATTCAGTTTAACCTTGTAAACTCTGTGGGTCCAGGCTCTTATAACTACATACCTTTTACTACAGATTTCACTATAGCTACTAAATAAGACTTAGTGGATAATACAGTGGATAGAAAATGAATACACACCCTTTCAAAATGTGTATATTTTGTTGTGTCAGATTCTGTAAACTTCATGGATGTAAATCAGACTTGTTTCTGCTGAACCAAGCAACACAGCCTACCACATGAATGCAGTGGAGCATTTAATTGACAGAACTGAAGGGTTGGTACAAGGATAAGCTAAACTACTTGGCTCCATCCATCCTCCCCTCAATCTTGACAAGCACCCCAAGTTCCTGCAGATGTGAAACATCCCCACAACATTATGCTTCCACCACCATGCTTCACAGCCGGGATGGTGGTGTTCCGATGATAGGCCATGCTGGCACTCATGGCACCCAAAATGTTCTACTTTGGTTTTATCTGACCACAAAACCTTCTGCAGGATCCTTCAGATGTCTTTGGTCAAACTTCTTCTTGCCACCCTTCCATACAGGCCAGGTTTTGGCCATAAAATCCTGTAGGTCTTTGAGAGTTAAGATTTGGTTCCTGGGGACTTCGATGTCTGAGTGTCTTCTTTCCTGGTCATCTAGTTTTGATGGACGCCCAGATTATGACAGACTGTGGGTGGTGCCATACACTTTCCACTTATAATGAACTTAACAGTGCTCCAGGGTAACTTCACAGCCTTGGAAATCTTTTTATATCCCTCAACTGATGTGTACCTTTCCACAACTTTGTTGCGGAGTTGTTTTGGGAGGTCTTTGGACCCCATGTTGCTGCCTTTGTGTGCATCTGGACTTGAAAACTCACACACACTCATCTGGAGGATTACACACACATCTGGTGGATTAAAAGCGACATCCACTAGATGGCAAGTCAAAGACAAATAATCCCTGTCCATCTGGATTCCAAGTTAAACTGTAAAAGGTGATTTCATGCACAGCGACATTAAACACACTCACAAGCTCTGTTTGTCTTTAAAACTTTATGCTATCATTGTGATTGTTGTCATGATCTGTATCTTAATTTTATCAAAACAGACCTTTCGGTAGGTTTGATAAGTATGCAGTTTGAGACACTAGTTTCTATGCGTGGCAGCCATCTTGTGTACATGTAGGTGTAGTTAAAAGCAAGTATAATTGAGCCTTAATGCAGTGGGAACATTGCCGCCTCACAGCTCCAGGGGCCTTGGTTTTGATCCTGAGCTTGGATTACGGTCTGTGTGGAGTCAGTGTTCTCCCAGAGTTCCAATGGTTTTCCAGTTCCCTCCTACTGTGCAATAGGTGGATAATGCTAATCCAGCATTTGACTTAACTTGGAAGGTAACTTAGCATTACGCCACTTTCCACATCTGTGTGCTTGAGCTACAAAGTGGGGAGAGAAATATGGATGCCTCCAAGTTTCTCTTGTGCTAGCGAAAACGTAGCAAGCTAACTGTGACGAATTAGCTCCTCAAAACAGCTAACCTGTATATTCAGTGTTATAGCTTTAAAAAGATATGTCTGTATGCTGATTTATCCTAAGAAATATTAGTATAGAACTCATTTAAAGGTAAGCCAGTACTACTTTGTTTACTTTTGATGTTGTGAGCAGCCATTTTGTTTTGAAATCACTTGCTGAACTCAGGGTTGAGGAGACCTTCCCTAGTTTACGAATAGGAATTATAGGGGAATTATGAAGGGAACTCTCTCTCTCCCCCTCTCTCTCTTTCTCTCTCTGTGGTCTGCCTAACAGCTCGAGTTTATCTCTGGAGCTGTCATGCTGTAGATCCCTTTCAGATCTGTGTTTCATCCTCACAGGCCACACTTACAGAGTTTCTCTCTCAGCGTGCTAAGTGATAAGTATTACTGAAGCCTAGCTTAAACCCGTCTGTCCACTCGCCACTCATAAACACACACAGACAGAGTTATGGCCACTCTTCCAGGCCTCTCAGGGTTAATCCCGCCGATTACACACCCACTGAGTGCTCTGCCGTTTGTCAGAGCCCGATTGGAGTGTTTATCCTCAAGCCTTAACACATCGGCTTCTCCTGAGCCTTTGATGGACTTCCCTCAGGAGTGCACACTAATGTCGTGTTCACTACTTAGCAAACTTATGTCCCTTTCCCTCAGGCCATGTCTTTAGGTTTTACAGCATTGATCCTAAAATTCTCAGTATATATTAATTATTGCCTTATAAACAGCAACAAGCACAAAATCCCATCTCAATCATCCTTTTGTTTCAATTTCACAAACACCACTCATTATAACACTTTCCTTTAAATATAAAAAGAAAGAGGGGAAGAAAGTAAGAAAGAGAAAAAGATGACAAAAAATAGGAAGAAAGAAAGAGAATGTGATAACAGAACAGGAAGGGAATGAAGAAAATTTGAAGGAAACAAAAAACAAACAAAAAAAAGGAATACATAAAAAATTTAATCTGAAATTTGAAAGAAAGAAGTAAGGGAAGGAAACAGATAGAGATAAAAAAGAAAGAGAGAGAATGAGAGAGAAAAGGAAAAAGAATTAAAATGAGAAACGGGTAACAAAAAGGGACAAAAAGAAAGAAAGAAAGAAACCCGGGTTTAATATAATATTTCAAAGAATAAAGTAAGGAAAGGATACAGAGAAAAAGAGAAAAAAGAATAGAAAATAGAAAAATAAATGTAAAATGTGAAGCAGACAATGAAAGATTTAAAATGAATACTTAAAGAAAAATGGGAGGGGAAAAAGAGCAAAATAGAGAAAGAAATACAAAGAAAAACAGAAAACAAAAGAGAGTGAAGGATTAAAGAAAGAAAGAAAGACAGAAATGTAATAAAAAAAAAAACTGTTGATGATGAACTCGCAGATTTTTCGCAGGTGTTTTCTCACACCGCAGAATCTCTTCCATTCCCCGACAGATGGCTTTTAGAAATCTGATTATGCAGAGGAAAGGAGCGGTCGGTTTATCTGATCTCAGTCCAGTTGAGGACACAAATGTAGAAACTCTCTCTCTCTCTCTCACACACACACACACACACACTGACCCTCCCACAGTGTTCTTCTCCTCTGAGCCTCTGTGCTGGTCTGAGATCAGTTTTTGGCTCTGCTGATACAATCAGGATCTGAACTCTAAGCCTGAGACACCTAAGAGCACACAGAGGCAGATGAGATCTGACAGGACTGGAAGTGAGGGCAGTCTCTCTTATTTGTGCAGCTGCTGGGATAATGAGATAGTTCTGGACTGCACTGTGATCGTTCGGTCGAATTCGAGTGACACCGTGGACCTCTTCTTGTTTCTGATAGTGTGAGAGCTGCCACTTTGAGTTGTTACAAGAGTTTAAAACAAATAACCTTTGACACTGGTGAAATCTCTGAGAAGAGACATCCAGAATATTCCATATATTCCGACTTGTAAGTCGCTGTGGATAAGGGCATGTGCTAAATGCCGTAAATGTAAATGTAAATTCCAGCTTGGTCTGTATCATTATTCCCAAAGAGGCTTGCGCCAAGTAAGGAATAAAACACTCTGTGTTGTGCCGTTGTAGGAAGATAATCAACTACATGTTGGTGTGCTGAAGTGGAGTTACTGTTCCTACCTTGACAATATCAGCACAGCCTAAAGTGTTTTATTCCAAAGATGTCGGAAAACTTACGGACTGTTTCGGTGAGCCTGAGCCTGCTGTAGCCTTAGATTCCTGTTCTTGGTGGATATGCGATGTGGGTTTTTTTTTTTGCCGTTGTAGCCGATCCACCTCAAGGTTTTGACATGTTTTGTGTTCTGAGATGCTTTTCTGCTCACCACATTTGTAAAGAGTGGTTATTTTAATTACAGCTCAGTTCTTCCGCTCACAGAATTGTCACTCACTTTTTGTTTTTCACACATTCTGCGTAAACTATTGTGCGTAAAAATCTCAGGAGATTTCTGAAATACTCAAACTGGCCCCAACAACCATGCCATGGTCAAAGTTACTGACATCACTGAGAGATTTTTTTCCCCCGTACTCTTTTTTGATGTGAACATTAACTGAAGGAAATGTCCATTTCTTTCCTCTCAGGCCACACAGGTGCTTGTTCAGTCCCTTGTCATTTCAAGACTGGACTACTGCAACTCACTCCTGGCAGGTCTGCCTCTGAGCGCCATTCGTCCTCTGCAACTGATCCAGAATGCAGCTGCACGACTGGTTTTCAACCTTCCTAAATTTTCCCACACCACCCCATTGCTGCGCTCCCTCCACTGGCTTCCTGTAGCTGCCCGCATCAGATTTAAAACACTGATGCTCGCCTACAAAGCCAAAAACGGACCAGCACCCACTTATCTCAAAGCACTTATCACACCTCGAGCGCCACCACGCTCCCTCCGATCCTCTAGCACTGCTCGACTGGTCCCTCCATCTCTCAGGGTACAAGGAAGGCATGCATCGAGACTCTTCTCTGTTCTGGCACCAAGGTGGTGGAATGAACTTCCCCTAGATGTCCGAACAGCTGAGTCACTGGCAGTCTTCAAACGACGGCTAAAGACTTACCTCTTCATAAAATACTTAAATTAGCACTTTCACCAAAAAAAAAAAAAAAAAAAAAAACTCCCCAACAGAGTTTTGGACTGATGGTATTCCTAGTTTGTGACCTACCGAGCCAATATCAGAATGTATTCTGATAGACTTCAAAGCACTATTGTAAGTCGCTCTGGATAAGGGCGTCTGCCAAATGCCGTAAATGTAAATGTAAATGATTGCTTGACTAGATAACTGTACGAATAAGCACGTGTACAGGTGCCCACAACATGCCTAGAAATCGGACTGCTTATCTAGAATCGATGTGACTACGCTAGCTCAGCCTGGAAGCTCTCACCCCAATCTCATCATTCTACAAAATGGTCTGAAACAACAAATACGTAGCAGTTACACTAACAAGACCCGCGGCTCATGAAAGCACTTTTAGTTATGTAACCACCTGATTTACATCTTTTCTTTTCCCTGGTTCTGATATACGTCTTTGTTTTTCTGTCTGTGCCGTTTCCTTTGTCAGATCGACTGCAGCGATATGTTGTTATAGCTTCCTGTCGCTGCAACACAACACAGCGCTTTAAAGCATTACTTCACCCCCAAAAAAGCTACCGTTGCTAAAAATGTAGTGCTTAGCAATTATCATTGTAGATATGTAGACTTATATACAGTAGGTTTCCTTTCTATATACCAAAGTTAGCATGAAGTTAGCATGTTGAAACTGTAACAAGCTTCTTATATTAGCCTAGCTCTATGTTTAGCTCTATCCAAGAAAACAACTTCTGTTCAGAAACAAAATTCTAAACAAAATATATAGCCAAGTGGTCATCTTTTCCCAACGGGGCCTTAAAACGTCTCAAACATATGAACATGTTAGCTAGGAGACACAGAGGTCAGCTAGGGTAAACCGTAGAATTAGCACAACGCTGAAGACAACACGTGCTAAGCACATCTGTGTGTAAAGCCTCTGGATTAGCGTTTTAAAGCTGACCATTAATAGCTAATCGTAGTAACCACAGTTGGGTTATTTTCGGGTTGGGTTTTATGAGGGAATTATTCAGAGTGCACTAAAAGTGTCTGGAGGCATAAAAGTACACAGACAACAATGTAAAGCTAGATCTTTGGCTATAAAAGCTAAAGTGTTTGAGAGTATGAGTGTGTGTGGGGGGTTTAGGATGGGGTCAGGCACTAATTGTCCGAGACTTGAAGGGCGTTCTGGGCTTCTGATGTTTCCGTCAGCTTTATCATGCCTAGTAAAGCTCGGCTGATCTTTGGTCCGGTGGGTTAGCCATAAAACGGTGTGAAAAACCTGTAGGAATGCAGAGAGAAGGTCGACGCGAGCCCTCGGTGTCCATCTGGTCAGTAAGAAGACACCCTTTGGAGAAGAGGCTTTATAGCTTCCCCTTGATCCCGTCACTTTTTATGCCTTGGCATGTCAGACCCCGCTGAACCTCAACCAGGAGATCAGGGAGATGTGTCTGTTTTTGTGTGTGTGTTTGTCTGTCATTCTGCTTGACTGGTGCTGCTCAGGAGCGCTAGCCATTAGGTTTGTTTATGTGAACGCAGCATTTGGTCACTCCATCAAGCAAGCTTCTGAAAAGAGCAAACACGTGGGTGGGGGGTGTGTGGAGGGGGTGGAGTTTAGGGTGAGAGGTAGCTAAACGGTTAAGCTTCTGTGACTAGAAACATCTAGCGCACCATTGTAGGGTCTGCTACGTTGGGCTGTAAGTTCAAAACAAAATCAGATAACAAGTTCAAAACAAATAAGAAAACGCAATAAAACTGCCAATTCGGGAACACAACCACAGATCAGTAAATTGTGTGTTTCCGAATTTGCTGTTGTGGGTTTTTTTTTTTTTTTTTGCATTTTTTTTTTTTGCATTTTTTCTGATTTCCTGTTGCGTTTTTAGTTTGCTTTGTACTTACAGGCCACCGTAGTCTGGGGGATTAGATTCTGCTGGAAAATCAACTTGACAACAATTTTTTTTCACTTTGCTCAAATTTGATTAGTTGATTAGCAAAGACATGTTGGGTGTTTGATGGTTGCTTCTTCAGCTTCTTTAGCTTCTTTAAATTCATAACTGGAGCTACATAGCTAACGTAGCTAACTCCATATTTACACTGGCATGTGGCAAAGCAACAAAACCATTCATTATGTACGGGCACGGCTACTGAATTGAGATTTGCGCAGTTCTACACAAATTTGATATGATGCTGTAAAGTGAGAAGGTGAGATTCGTCAGACCAATCCTATGGCACGTGTGGTCCGATGTTTCTTCAGTTCCCCACTCACAGCTTCAGTTCCTATCTGGAATTAGTTCCCATTTACTGCTTGACGCACAAAAATGCATCAAAAACTGTGGTTTCATCTTATGCTGTCATATACGACCTCTCATTAAATTTGTATAGAGCAGTACGCAGAAGAATCTCTGCAAACGGAGCTAGTAAGAAGCCGAGCATGTGACATGTAAAGCAAACAACTAGTGTTCACACTCATTAGTGCGTTGTTTAATTTGTGTTTAACTAGTTTAGCTTTAGAAGCTATATACAGTACATAGCTACCAGGTTTCTCAAGCAAGAGAGACAGAGACAGAGAAAGAGAGAGAGTGTTTTGTGTGTGTGTGTGTGTGTGTGTGTGTGTATACATGCCTGACCTTGTTTACTTTTCTGTCAGTACAGCCAAAACTATTTACATACCTGAAAATACATATCTGTGAAACAGAACTCCTGTTGACGGCACTTAGCATGTGTTATCTTGTGGTCAAATAGCAGCAAGTTAGCATAACAGTATTTGGGATCATGTTATGCAGTGTTTTGCCTCATTAACTACAAAATCACAGGAGATAAGACTGTAAGAAAAAGTATACCCTATGTGAGATTGTACAAAGGCTGTATTACTGTTAGTAAGTGGAAAAAGCTAAGTCATCTTAGCTAGCAAACATTCTGAGGAAAATCCCGAGTAAAACTCAGCAAAATAAATCTTCTGGTAAAAGCTGAAGTACAGCTTCAACAAATTTCTACTCATGCTAAAGTAGAAAAGGATAAACACTTTCATTTACTTCAAGTTTGAAAAGGGAAAAAAGATGTCTGCGTAGTCAGCTGAGGCTAACTAATGACAGCTTTATTTCTAATCTCTCAAATGTTAGCTAGCATAATAAGAACTCTGTACACAAACTAATGCTAATAGCTAGCTGTCACACAAATACAAGCTGCCATGAAGAGTTCATATGACAAGAATTTGAAGCTTTACTACAACTTTTTAGCAAAGGATTTATTTAGAGGAGTAATCACACTTTTACAAGAGGAAAGAATTCAGGTCATTTGACCACCTCTGCTAGCCATTTTTCATCACTTTGCTTCACTTTTTTTTTTTTTTTTTTTTTTAAATTACATGATGTCATTGTAATCTCTGTAATAGACCAAAAGTTAAGAATACACACATGTCTGCTTGGAACATTTTTATAGCTGTGACTACTTTAGCTCACTCGGACCATGTATAACCATCCAGTATATACATCCTAAAGCATGTGTGTGTGTGTGTGTGTGTGTGTGTGTGTGTGACAGGGATTTTACTGTAATAATGGAAAACACATCATGGCTTCCTCAAGATGATTCAATTACAGTATTTACCACAGTGTCAAGATCAGATTCGGTTTTGCTCGTTGTCAGCCATTTTGCCGCACAAATCAATCATAAAACCACAAAGAAACCATGATTAGATGAAATATTTTTCATCTGGTCCGTCAGAGAGAGAGGAACTGAAATTGAACTGAAAAGCACTAAACCCAGCCACCAACTAAGTACATGTCAATTTAGCATGTTTTAACAGAATATTATTATGGAAGGTTGGGATTGAATTAGCTCATTTCCTCTTCAGCCCATCCTTCTGCAACTACAGGAGGTGAAACATTCAAACCAAGAACATACCATGTCCCAAAGGCATCCAGTCAAAACCAGAAACTCTGAAACATTCAGGAACGTTGTGACCAGGCAGAAGAACGTGTGGGTTTTGTGAAAGAAACCACTTGTATTCGAATAATTGGGTGTGTGAAGAGCTCTTCCCTCCAGCCCAGGAGCTCTTTCTGCCTTTATGCTTGCTGTTTCTTTTAACTTTTCATGTTGCTAATTGTCAGTGTCTCTCAGACTACAACAGAGGAGAGAATAAAGAGGTGGAATTCATTTCCGGGGTTGCCAGATCTACACAACAAATCCAACTCAGTGGTCCATAAAAAACAATTTAATTACAAAATGTCCCAAAGCCTGTATTAGAAACCATAACTACCTTCCAGATTTCATACTAACATATCGTACATTTTCATAAATTAATCCATTAATGAAACCAATGACGATCGAGGTCCTAAAACGTCAAGGTCCTAAAAATGGTCTCGTATTATTATAAATGATGTTAGTTTTGTGGAAATATTGTAGACATGGCAACCCCAGTGTTGACAAGGTAAAAAAACCAAGGTAAAAAAATATAAAAGAAAAAGACATACATAATTTAAAAGTAATATTAAAATAGATTTATATCAGTTACGACAAGCTGGAGACCAAAAGTCCAAAAGCCACGTCAATATTTACACTGTATTCAGACTTCAACTACACGGGCACTCAAGTAAATTTTCTAGGCTCCATCATTCAGATGATGCAGTTCACACCACCGAGGTTGCCAGATGTTTCTTGATTAAATCAGGCTTTTTTTTTTTAAATAGTGTTTCGACCCCTGCTTTTAAGCCTGACAAAAAAATAAATAAAAATCAGGGATAGAAAATGCGGACTAAAGAAGGAAATGTTGTTGTTGTTGTTGTTGTTTTGCTGTCTGTAAGACATCAAAAAAACTATAAGACGGTGTAACACGACAATAAGAAAAATAAAAAAAGACTAATACTATGATATATGCAAAAAAAAAAATGTAAAGCGTTGAAATAAATCTAATCTGAGTCTAGTACATCGCCAGTATATTGCTCGGGCCAATGTGGGATGCTGATGCTGACGATCTCAGACATTCTACTCGTGACTTGAGACCAGAAGGTCTGGAGGTACAGACATGAGCAGGGAGCATGGAAGTAATCATCTATGGAATCTGGGCAGTGTTTACATTTGTTACTATTGTTAAATCCCATACGGTATAGTTTATACATGGTGCAATGTGACCTGTGTCAAATCTTAGATTGTATTAAACCGAGGCTTGGTGTTGCAGGTCATGGAAGAAATCATAGAAGATATTTTAGGATGCTGGTTTTTAGCAGGCGTGAAAAAAAAAATGATTCGTTCGTAATTGCAGTTAAGATGCTGGATTAGAGAAACTACTCGGAGAAAACGGATAACACTGAAAAGTCTTCAGGACAGGAGGCTTGTATGGCGGACGCTCAGATTTAAGTCTGACAATATATTTTTTCTTTAAATTGTGCTCGCTTTGTACGTATGAAGTTAATACTTCATTCATTGTGTCTGTAAATCAGTGTAGCTAGGTATCAGCCTGAGAGATTTACTACATAGAGATAGAGATAGTGATGAATTAGCATTTATTAAACACACACACTATTCCTCCTGCTGTGCTGTGTGTGCTCTTGTAGTAGCAGCTCAGAGACTGAGGTAGTGTCTGACACACACACACACACACACACACACACACACACAGTGATTTAGAGCACTTAGTGATTTGTGTTCTCATACAGTAGACAGTCTTCATACTCGTGCTAAGCTACGCTCACTTCAAACAAAAGCAAGACCGATGACTAGAACAGGAAGAATTTGTTAAGTAAGAGAAATAGCACGTCTAAAACAGGGAAAGCGAGATTTATAGGCAATCATTTATTCCGTTTGTTTATTTAACCAAGATTAGCTTGAAACAAAAAAGAAGTTTTTCACAGAGACGTGAAAAACGTCCTGACATGATCCTGACAAAATCCAGAGAGACGCAGCACATGCTATAGAAATTGTTTTGAGGAAAAAAATCTTTGCTCGAACTTTCCAGTCAGCGAAGAAGTGTTCGGTGTGCGACATTTTTCTCTGCTTTAGTATTTTCGTGTTAGCAATAAAGCTAATTGAGCTAACTAGTAGTAATTAACCTTGCTATTCATCACACACTCTGCTCAAAACATTGTTACATTCATCCCTCATGTGCATTTTATTTTCACCTTAGTCCTCTGTTTTTCAAGTGATTATGCACAAATAATGCTAATGTGCCAAACTACATGGTTTGACACGATGCTAATCGCTACTAATAACATAATTCCCTGCCTTGCTAGATGCATTACCCTCATAGTGCCAATGCAAATATAAAGAAAATTAGAAAATGTGGACCTTTGATTTGATGTAAGTGGAAAATATGGGAATTTTAGTATGAATTTGACTCTGTCCCTGAACTCTTCCTATTTAAAATGTAGACTGTTTCCTCTGTATCGAGCGAAATGTCACTGCTAGCTTTGAACTCGTATTCAGTCATATGGAAGCAATTGCATGTGAAGGAAACGCATGGAAAACTGTTTACATTTGAACATTAGTTCATAATTGTTACAAGTGCTTCATAAATCAAAATTAGCATTACTGAGAAGGACACTGTACTTCCTCTGGCTGATTTAAAAAAAAAAGTTCCTGTTGGAAAAAGCACAAAATAGAATTCTAATAGCACTAGATTATGCATAATCACTACTGTTAGGATCTGTACCACAGTTAGAGTGGCTTGTTCAGGTTTTAAATCTAAATCTACTTTATAGACATTGAAAATAGACAATATAGCACAATAGTGAATACAAAAAACACTGTGGTAAAAATGTGGAAAGTTATTTTTCAGCATTGTTTTTCTTATCATCCGAATGCAAGACAACAAAAACAGTACTGATGTGATCACGTATAATCAAGTTAAATCCTGCATGAGACACTGATGAAGTCATTTTCGGTTAAAATTTTGAGTTTTTCCAATATGGAGTTTTTAAAAATATGTTTTTCCAGTCTTCAGCTGTCCAGTTTGGGTCGGTCTGAGCCCATGATAGCCTCAGATTCTTGTTCTTGGCTGACAGGAGTGGAACCTGATGTGGTCTTCTGCTGTTGTAGCCCATCCACTGCATGCTGCATGCATGCTGAGATGCTTTTCTGCTCACCGCGGTTGTAAAGAGTGACTATTTGAGTTACTACAGTTTTCCTGTCAGCTCAGACCAGTCTGGTGATTCACCTCTGATCTCTCTCATCAACAAGGTGTTTCAGCCTGCAGACCCTCCGCTCACGGGATGTTTTCTGATAACATAATCTCAGAAACATTTGTAAGGATTCCTGGAATCCAACAAGGGGTACGGTTAGCGCTCAGAGCTTTTCTTGCAACTTCCTTCAGTCTGAAATTTTATTTGTAATAATTAAATATAGTACATACAAGGCAGTCAGTAATTATGTAACAGACTGGGACTGAGATATTCTCCAGTGTTTAAATAGAGATCCCAGTCCTTGACCTCGGGGTGTCCATTAGAGCGGACTGGGCTTTTGTCTTTTGTACTTTTACTCCAAAGAAATGTAAAATTAGGGACAGAGAGAGAGAGAGAGATGTGAAGAGATCCATGTGTCCTTGGGAGCTTGAGAACTTCTCATTTCTCCTCATGAAATGCTCAATTTTTAGCCTCATTACACTCAAATATATTATCTAAACTGTGTGATCAGTATGATGTCTTACTGATATTATGAAACACATGCTGTAAGGTTTTATTTAAATCCATTTGAAATACTCCCACTCACAGAGATGTGATCTCAGTGACTTTGACCATGGCATGGTTGTTTGTGCCTAACGTGTTGTTTCAGAAACGCAACGATCTCTAGAGTTTACAAAGAATGGAACAAAAACCAAAAAAAAAACATCCAGAGGCAGCTCTGCAGGTGAAAGCACCTTGTTGATGAGAGAGGTCAGGGGAGAATGGCCAGGCTGGTTTGAGCTGACAGGAAGGCTATGGTAACTGAATTAACCACTTTTTACAACCGTAGTGAGCAGAAAAGCATCTCAGAACGCACAACACATGAAAACCTTGAGGCAGCTTGATTATAACAGCAGAGGACCTTCTTATTAAGACCTATATCTTATTAAATATGTGTACTTAAAACTAAAAAAGTGTAATGTTTGGATGACATTAGAATTAAAAAATTTATTTTAGTTATTGTTGCTGTTGTTGTTATTAATGCCCTAAGAAAAGCATTGTCCTTTTTTCTTTTCCCTCCTTCTTTATATTTTTCAGAAAAAAGTAGAACAAAGCATAAAAAATGATGTCAGATGAATAAAATGTCGTACATTATATGGAAAATAAAAGGTCTTTGTATGTTTGTGTTCTTGATGTAATGGAGTGGCCGTGGCGCGTGTACTTCACCTCGTATATCTCCAGCTGATCTGTTTGTTGTTTTTTGCCTCTGAACACACACAGTGAGGATGAGTTTTTTTTATGAGGGAGCAGAACTGCCTGTGTGTGTGTGTGTGCGCGCTTACCTCAGATTTGTTAACAGAGTAGTAGGTCATGAACTGTGTTAAATTACACAATTGTTTATCTCTGCTTGTTAGACGGGCCGATAAGAGAGACGTGCAGTTTGTCAGTGTGCAGTGTGTGTGTGTGTGTGTGTGTGTGATGTTCTCTCTGCCCATGAATCAGCATGGATAGCTAGTTTGAAAAAATAAATGAAACAATTTAATAAGGAATAAAGTACAATACTTGTTATATGTTTATACCTCCAATGCCAAAAATATTTAAAGATCTTGTAAATAGGTCACCAGTCACCCTGTGACCCTGACCAAGATGTGAATGTTGTGTATCATGTGTTGTGTTTTATCATTTTTAAATTTCCGATGCTTCTGTTTGGGTTGTAGTATGCACCAAATTAGAAATTCACATGATCTACCACAACTCTGACCAGGATAAAGCTGAATTGAGAAAATACTTTTCTTAAAAGTAAATCTGTCCAGGTCCAGGTCTCAAACATGCCCCTAAACTCTATTCAAACCTTTTCCATTTGCTTGGTTTACCATGTTTCTAGTTTTCTATTATCCCAGACCCGAGCCTACTAAACCTCAGTCCCTGATGCTTTGTGACTTGGATATTTTTCTGACTGTGATGCTGTTTGGATTATGATTATGGATTTATTTGTGCATATGATTTGGACTCATCCTGGATTGGGACAGTGATTTTTGTTTAAGCACTAATGAAGAAACTCTTAAAGTATGTCTAAATTTATTTACCTAACAGCCCACCAACCAATGAACCAACCCACCAAAAAAAAAAAATAACAATCAACCAACCCACCAACCCAATAACCCACCAAACAAACTACCAACCCACCAACTCACCACCCAACCAACCCATCCACTACCCAATCAACCAACCCACCAACCACCTCACCACCCCATCAACCAAACCACCAACTATCCAACCCACCAACCCATCCACTACCCAACCAACCAACCCACCAATCAACCAATCAACCCACCAAACTAATGACCCACCAACCACCTCACCACCCCATCAACCAACCCACCAACCCATCCATCACCCAACCAACCAACCAACTCAATAATCCATCAACCAAACCACCAACCATCCAACCCACCAACCCATCCACTACCCAATCAACCAACCCACAAACCAGTCAACTAACCAATCAACCAACCCACCATCTACCAAACCACCAACGAACCAACCAAACAACCAGATTTATGTTTTGCCCACTAACATTGTCTCAGCTTCTTTATTTCATTAGTTGAGTAATGCAGAGTGGCGAGGTTTCTTACATCCTCTAATCATGAGCATTACTCTTTCACCCTCACATACAGGCAAAAGTTCACACCGCTCATGATTTTGAATGTAAAAAAAAAAAGTTGTATCCATGAACTATGCATTTTTAGCAGTACCCATAATGTCCCGTAATGGGCTGTTTTAACATTCGCCCGTTCTTTAGGGACTGCGGTTTTAAATAAAGGTCCGATGTGTGAACAGTGACCCGGGGCTCACGTGTTTTCGATTAGCTTGTAATCGGATCATCATGCCTGAGCGTGATGGGTTTGAAACTAATACTCCCGCATCGCTTTAACAGCTGGTTAATGGCCTTTCAGAATTCAGCCTTCCCAGCATCCCTTACACCTCTGGCTTAGAGCTAAATCAACGCTGTCTCCATTATGGCTGTGTGTGTTTGATATCATTTGGGAATCAAATTAGCCTGAGCAGCACTAAGTTAACAAGTTTTTTGTCATTTGTGGGGAAATTTATAGACCAAACCACTAACATTTAGACCTTAGAGCAAGTAAATGGAGTTTAGCATGTTTTAGTGTCAGCAGTAATAACAGTGAGAAATTTCTAAAGGATTGCTGTCCAGTTTTGAAGTGATATCCTGGAGAAAATGATAGTGATAAGCCAGAGTTTAGCAAAACCAAAGATGTTTTCAGACTTGATTTAAAGTCAAAAGTTGCATTTAGTCATGCAAGACATGACTAATCTGGACAACATTTGCCTGTTTGCATCTTAGACATGATTTAAAACCTTTTTGTCATTTTTGTTCAATTTGTATTTTTTTTCTAACACACTTTTTGTCAAGTTTAGGCCGTAGATGTGGGATTTTTCCCTCTTCATCACATTTATGCACCACTGCCGCAACACACACGTCTGTTCATCTTATCCAGCCTTATCTGTGTGCTGTCATGTTCTGTGCTTATCTCTCTGCAGTAATAAAGCTCCTTTCATAAGCATTACAGAGGAATTCTTCGTTCTCACACAGCAGTACACAACATTGCGTTTACTGTGAATGTGTTTCAAATTCATGAGCTCATCATGCTTGTCTAGAGCTTTTGTTATACAATTACCTATACAATTTCTTCAGTTGTTTTATGACATAGCATTCTATGCAATTTGATTACAAAATCCTTCGTAAGCTTTTCACGAACTCTAATAATGCCTTATAACGATAGAATTAAGTACGATCTCGCATTTTAGCGTAAGTGTACTGTTTGTTGAATTTTGCAGGGTGAAAATTGCATTTTTTTCAAATGTGAAATGTACCTGCAGTATTAATTCCTGTATTATTATTATTATTATTATTATTATTATATAATGTTTTAAATAATAGGTTTTATTTGTTTGATTTATTTATTTATTTATTTTTTACTATTGCTTGTTATTGTATCCTCTGCGCAATATATAGTTATATTTTATTTATTATACACAATTCCATCATGCACAATATCACAATACCTACATCTATTCATTTTAACTGGCTGCTTTGGGAGCATAAGAATTTCACTCACCTTTTATACTTTTCTTTTTATTATTCTGGATAAACTGTGATGTGACAAAGCAAAAGTTTTTTTTTTTATGTAAAACACCTTGAGATTTTATTGGAAATTAAATGTTAGAAGGGAAATTAAGTTTATTACCATTTTTAAAAAATGGCCTAATAATAATAATGATAAATATTTTAATTAATAATTTTTTTTAGCTTTTTTTCCAACACTATTTTATCTGATTAAATCTTTTATTAAATATTAAGTTATAAATTATAATCATGCCAGTGATTAATGCATAATGATTTATTATATTGTTTCTTATATTCCAGTTTTCCGTATATTAATGCTTACGATCCACTGTTGCCAAATTACAGATTATAAATACAGGCTTTATAAACACTTCCTCTAGTGCTTCCTTTTAGAAAGATGAACAGTACTCCAGTGTTTACTCTGTGTGAGTGTGTGTGTGCAGTGGGTGTAAGGGTTATAACTGTAAATCATGCCTGTAGTCACACACACAGACACACACGTGCACAGAGAGGAAACGAGCAGTAGCTGTTGCTGCTTGCTTTAGAGCCGTTAAATGTGTGGTGTGTACACTCCATGATGGTGTGTGTAAAGCGCTCAAAGCCTCCATGGAGGTAATACAACACTCTGTCTAACACACACCGGTACCTCAGGGGCATAAATAACACAGCTACTGTAGAACAAAAGCCAAAAAAAAAAAAAAAGTGGAAATATTTCAGAAAGTAATTTTAAATTCAGATTAAAAACTCGGTTTCTATTTTGCTGTACACTTCAGCCAAGTGCCTTTGTATCATCAAGTATTATTTGTTGTTGTTTTTTTTAAGATATATTTATATTATATATATCTATTTATTATCTATTCTATAATTAATTATAAACAAATTAAATTTAGTATTGTTTAGTATTATAAGTTTAGTATTGTTTTTTTTTAAGAAATGTAAAAAAAAAGTATTAATAATAATATATAATATTATTAATTATTATATAATAATAATAATTAGATAATAATTTATTTATTCATTTAATTATTTATTGAAATAATACCATACCAGCATACAATTGTATATATATATATATATATATATATATATATATATATATATATATACATATATATATATATATATATATATATATATATATATATATATATTAGTATAATCACAGATTAAAAATCAACTTTTTTTTTTTTATCATAAACTTTATATCTGAAAGTGAGGTTTCAGACCTCTGAGCTGTTCTTTGAGTGTTTCAGTCACAGATAACTCTGTGTTTGATGTTTGAATACAATTAAACTTCTCATGACTAAATATCTGTGATGACTGAAGGCTACTGAGATCCTCTGGATAATCTCTGCCCACAGGAGTTTTTTTTTTCCCTCTTTTAATAATTCTTCCCTAGACGTTGGCGCCTAAACGTGTGCTGGATGAACAGGGTCCTTCAATCAGAGGCTGAGGAACACCACCATGTCAACAGATTGGAATCAGAAATCTGAGCTGGGGTTCGGAGGACGCACAAGAACAGATAGGTACAGGCTCACAGCCAATGTTTTCCACTTTTTTTTTTTTCTTTTTAGTAGATAAGCTGGGTTTTTTTGGGGTTTTTTTCGGCAACAGTGGTGGTCGTTGCCTATTTGGCAACCTGGGACAAACTGTACAATTGAGAAACAATATATTAATGATTTCACCAAAGTACCAACATAGAACACAATGAGCATTCCCTATGTTCTCCTCGTGTCTGTAAACATGTACATTTATTTTACAATTTGTGGCAAAAAAATGTAGAATTCCAAGGATGTACAATGAAAAACAATCCAAAATCCAAAAGTAAGGAAGTTATTAATTACAGTTTTTCACTTCATCATAACAGTAGACAAATTTTTATAAACAGAATTAAATAATTGTATTTAGAGCAAATAATATATATATATATACACACACACATTAGGGGTGTACTAATACAAAAACACAAATCAAACAGATGAATGCATCCTAAACAATTATGAGTACAGATCCGAACTCTGTATATATTTATATCAATATAGTGTATATATATATATATATATATATATATATATATACATATATATATATATATATATATATATATATATATATATATAGCTTGATGAAGCTGTTCCAGCTGTGACCGTCTTGCACCAGGATGGCCCTCTTTTTAACCCTGGCCCCATTTTTGATATATACATTTAATATAATATGTATAAATATACGCGTGTGGGCAGATTGCGCGATTCTCATGACAGCTCGTAACGGAGGCTTTGCTTTTCTTGTCAGTAGCAGTTCACTCATGAGCGCTGCACCTCAGCTGGACATAAATCCCAAATCCATAAAGCAGTTCCTGAGCGTGCAGGAAACACGGTCCTCCGTGAATTCATCTGGAGTTTGATATTGTCCACCTGGTTTTTTAGCGAACTTCATATAATCGTGTCTAAATATCGCTGTATTTGCACTAGCAATGAGCCCCTGTCTGTCCGGGGACAAGTTAGTGGAAAGAGAAACATACGTGAAGCGACAATCATCCCATGAGTTACATTAAATTACGCTTTAACGATAAGAATTTTAAAGGTTAAATGGTTTGGTATGTTTGTGAACATGCCATCTTGTGGGACTGAGAGTCCAGCAGTGAGAAAACGGGACTTTTCTTCTCTACACGGTGCCAGTTAAAACAGCGAGGTCTCCGAATAATAACCCGTATCTGCCCAAACACTGACAGAGAGAGACACGCTGCCTCAGAGTGACGCAGGAGGACGTGCAGGCACGCCGTTTTTTCACCACTCTTCCATGGCTGGGTGAGTGTGAGCCGTGTACCATGAATGACACCGTGGGTGTTTTGGTTGGCAGCAGACACCAAACCTGTCAAAACCTCCAGGAAAGGGCCTCCTAAGTGGACAGGAAAAAGAAGGAAACACTGCAGCAGTGGGCTTATTATTTTTGTTATTATTTTTATAAAAAAAACCTTCAGAGTTCCTCCTTTGTTTCTCGTAATGTGATATTTTATCTGTCTTATAGTTTTCCTCAGATTGTTGCCAGACGTACAGGGTTCCTCCTGCAATTTAACTCGCAGATAAAGTGGAGGGAAACTGAAACCAAGCACTTGACAGTTTTGGTCGCAGAAGAAGTGTTGCCAATCCTTTGCAGGTAATGTAGCTAACGCATGCTTAAAAAGTTACTAGAGAATGATGTCATACACTAATTTGCATATTCATAGATGGCCGTTATTCATAAACGCGTAGTCATTTGGATATCAAAGAAAGAAGATTTTCTGAAGACACGCAAATGCATGGATGGACAAACAATGGTGATCAGTGATTGGTCATTTGGAACAATGGTGATCAGTGATTGGTCATTTGGAACAATGGTGATCAGTGATTGGTCATTTGGAACAATGGTGATCAGTGATTGGTTGTTGGCAGAAATATTGATCAGTGATTAGTTTTTGGGAACAATGGTGATCAGTGATTGTTGAGAACAGTGGTGATCAGTGACCTGTGTTCCGTGATTGGGAACAATATTGATCAGTGATTGGTTTTTGGGAACAATATTGATCAGTGATTGGTCATTTGGAACAGTGGCGATCAGTGATTGATCATTGAGAACAATGGTGATCACTGATTGGTTATTGTGAACAATATTGATCAGTGATTGGTTTTTGGAACGATGGTGATTAATGATCGGTCATGTGGAACAATGTTGATAAGTATTTAGTTGTTGGGAACAGTGGTGATCAGTGATTGGTGTTTGGGAACAAAGGTGATCAATGATTGGCCTTTGGGAACAATGGTGATCATTGGTCACAGCAGCTGTGATGTGAGCTGGAGAGCTGTATCTTGTGCAGGACATTAGCTAACGTCTGCTCAGAAACTCACTAGAGGTGCAAAAAGCTAGGCTTTTTTTTTTTTTAAGTAAAGACACACCTTGAAAAAGGTGAATATGAGGGAATACTTATGTGTTACTTCGCACTGGAATTAAGATGCCTTGGGATATTCCCACAGATCATGGGGTAAAAAGATGGCATAGTGTTTCTGGAAAAAAAAAAACACCTCGTCTTTAAAAAAAAAAAAAAAAATTGACATAACAATTCTCCGTTAATAATTACATGACCACTCCTCTGAACGTACAACTATCAGAATAAGGCAACATGCATGCAATCAGATATGTCTAAACCTTTGGCTGTTTTTTTTGGGGGGAATAATTGTACTACTAGTTCGAGGACACGGTGCAGGGCTTAATGGAGATATTCAGTCTGGTTTTTTTGGCTCTGAGTCTGTGAACATTATTTGAAAGAAGCCACATTTTCCGATTATAGTGAAATCTCAGCCTATTTTTGTCTCTCTCCTGCCCCCTCATAGTGCTTTCCCCCAGGGTGTGTGTGTTTCCCAGAGAAACTGCATGTGTATGACTTCTTTTCCTTGACCGCACACACATATCACCAATTCATTACTCAGTTCTACCAAACTAATTACTTCTCTGTCGTATATATATACACACACATATCCTAAGAAACAAGTGCACTCGTTCATCAGGTGTAGAAACACTCAGCAGTGTTGTTGCCTGCAGAGCCAATAAATCCCCAACACTTCACCCAAAAAAAATGGACTTTTCCTAGCTCACTATAGCGTACTAATATAAACAGTAACCTCATGGACGAGTCAAATGACAGAAACGTATCAGCACACACCATTCTCACATTCATTTGATTAATAATCAGGCCACCTGTCTATACACCACTTGTAGCATTTCTCCAAAGAAGAGTGTGGCTCACCATAGCCTACGTACATCCACAAGTGTGTGTGTGCTGCTTTCCAATCGCATAGCTCTCCCCATGAAAGTAGGAGGAGTTACTAAACAGGTTTTTGTGTGATGACTGGAATGAGTAGTAAAATTCTACTCAAACTCGTAGTATTTAATGGCTGCCCACACTCCCAAACACAGCCAAGGGTGCCAATACTTTAAGCTTTAATACAAAAATACAGTGCAGATCTTACCAGATGGTGTTTAAAGGTTCTATGCAAAATGGTTAAGATTTATTTTTACTTTTCTACCCAAAGTAATCAATGATTTTAGCTTAATTTTACATTTTTTTTTTTACATATTCTCAATATAAAAGCCTCCATATTCACTGCATTCGCTCCCTACATAGGGTACAACATAAAGTGGAACGTATATATATATTGTACTGTATGTCCAATGAAGCACCATTTGAGATCCGGCCACACAAAAGAAGCATGGTTTTGTTCACTGTAACATCATCTGTTAAAGTTTGCACTTCCATTTTCACTAGGAATAAAGTATTGGCACCCCTGGTTACCATTTAAACAAACAGGCTTCGTCTCATGCTTGGTAGTTCACGATGTGACAGAGACAGGAAGGAGCGCTGTGCACATTTTAACATTAAATAATTTATAAGTCAGCTTTCTGTAAGGAGAAGTTTATTTAACGTTTACGTGTTAAAGTTATTGGCGTGTCGTACATTCATATTTCACTGCCCTCCAGATGAAATTTCTCAGACTCCACATTCATCAAATGCATTCAACTCTGTCTTCACCTCTATGGACATGATTGTGAGTTATGCAGAGGCTACGCTACTGTGACTATTTTAGAGGGCTGGAGTTTTTCCAGTGTGCTTTTATCGGAGAGTTCCTTCCAGGTTATATCTAATACCGCTCTGTCATGAGGTTCCATTGTGTATAGGATCTAGAATTACAGCCTATACATTTCATCACATGCTGATATATAATGCGAAAGATGAGACAGATAGATAGTGACAGAGAGAGAAAGAGAGAGAGGAGAGAGAGACAGTGTACTAGCATGCTTACATTCTCCAGAGCACTAAAAGGCACAGATATTCCCCAGTCTCCATAGTGGACATATCTCATACTTCTGGTAGCCGTTTGTTCATCCGTGTTTGTAGTGAAGCCAAATGCACTTGAGCAAGTGCACGTTTTCATTCGTTTTTGCCCTCAGCAAGGAATTGTTTTTCCCCCGAAAGTGAGGAATTGAAGATAGCATCTGCTATTTGACGCAGCAAAATGGCTCCCTTATATAAACATTCACAGTGGAGGTGATAGAAACGTGGGCGTGAGGGTTTGCAGTGCATGTCCAGACGCAGTGTTAAGACACAACAAATGTACTGTCCAAGCTCAGCTATAAGCCCCAGAGAGACATAACGCCATCTCAACGTGACTCAGCCGGGTCTGAAACAAGTGCAAGCAGCTCAGGATTTCGGATGAAAGAGTAGCTGTCGAGGGAAGACCCAATCGACGAAGCCTCTGACAGAGTCTCTGATTAATAACCTCTCAGCGGATGGACATTAACCTGGGAAGCAATCCTGTTATCACAGCCTTGTTTGGCTCTTGTTACTCCATTATGTGTTTTTAGGACAATTTCTCATGAGCTTTTTTTCACCCCAAAATCAGCAGGTGTGTTTCTTTGTTTGTTTTTTGGGGGGATTATTATCTTTCGGATGTATTGTGTGTGTATGAATTGGTCTGTGTGTTTATCCGTCTGTAGATACACACAGCTGTGCTGGATGAAAATCTCGTACATGTCTACAGCTACTGTACTTGAAGGCCTTGTGTAGACAGCATGTCTCTGCTTCAGGAGCCTCGTGGGATCTTTAAAGCTGGCAAACATGCCTACGCTGTTACTGCTGGTGTTTAGCTTTATCAGATCTGTCACTATTCGCGTTTATCACGCCAATAAAAAAGGGTCTGGAAGTAGTTATAGAGATTCCTACAACAGCGCTTTTGAATTCTCGAATGTGATTGGTGTTGAAGCTCTGAAAATACGTGTCTAGAAGTGTTATCGTTGCTATAGTAACAGCTCATTCGCATTAAATTGTATTGGCAAACGTTCCATATAAGCATACATATAATAAACAAATTAAAAATGTTGTTATTTAACAAAGGCAAACATTTCATATTGGTAAGGAGATGTTTATTTAACATTTAAGGAAGGAGTCTCCAGTGTCAGCGCTTTGTAAACGTCAGTAAACTTTCCACCACGGCAGAGTTTACACTTTGCGGTCTCTCGATAACTTGGCAAATTATGTCTTAATAACTTCAACAGAGAGAAAAAAAACAGGCTGTTGAAGGAGTGACTGTTTATATAATTAATGGTTAGTCTGTATTTCCGGTTCAGGTGCTCTTTGCTTTCTAATCGCTCTTTGTTTAATAATTAATGCACTGAAAAGGGTTTTTTTATTCTAGAAATGTTTTGTGAAGGTTCGGGGGGTTTGATCTAATCTTGTGCCCTCGATGTTCAACCAGCCCAATAAGCTATTTACGGGTCATCAGCCAAAATTAATATCTCCCTTTCAGCAGAAATGGCACGCTGACCGGGTCAAGCCGTATCCGGATCAGAGAGGATTGTCGGTACGAGCTCGGGCTAACAGTCAGGATCGGCCTGAATGCAATTAACCAGCCTCATGTTGTGTTCAGATGCCCCAATGACCCAGGCCACCTATTTGCATTTATTTACAATGGGAAACTCACTGAAACATTTCACCCACCAGTTGCTGAATAAATACCTAAAATAATGAGCTAGCTAAACAGGTTACAAATGTAAAAAAAAATCTGGTAGCTAGCTAAGGTGAGTTTGCATGTTCGTACTGTAGCTAGCTAATATTCTATATAATAAGTTAGATATATTAAATATTCGGCAGCGTTCATGTTATTGTTTATCTTTGCTAAAATCTGTACATGGTTGTACATGACTGGTGGAAAAGATATAACTGAACACCCCAGTTAATGTGATTTTAAGGATCTGACTAAATTCAGCCCACTGTTCCAGAAAATACACGATGAATCAGATGTATGGAGCTCAACAATGATCTAATTGATTGAGTGAGGCCATTCCTTTATCGAAAAACTAGGACCTCCCTGAATAGTTAGTCTCGATCTAATTTGATTGTTTGAAGGAAAGGTTTGTTGAAAGGACTGAATGTAGTAGAGATGATGTACTAACTGAGTCAATATCAAGCATCAACACTGCTAACAATAAAATGCTACAGACAGCTCCATGCTAACAGCATAAATGATGAAAACCTTTTTTTGTTATGCATTATGTAGACCAGCTAATCACAATACCATCGAGTTGCACACATCAACAATATGTTCATTGTGGTGTGTTTTCCGAGAGGATGTAGGAGTAATGTTAGCTAGCGAATTCGTTTAGTTTTCCTCCAATGTACACCAAACAACAGTGAGAAAACAGAGGCAAAAGTACCGTGACTTAAAGCTACCTAATATTAAATAGCTTGTCCATTTTTTTTTTTATCAACCAAAGAAACAACAGTCCCACCCACTTTGTTTCTATCTGGCTCACGATGAAGTTCAGCTAGCTAAAGTTACAGTGAAGTGAAAGTAACCACTAGCAGAAGTCTTTCACGTCCCAAGTCCTTTCCCCTTCGGTGAATTGCCTTTTTCGGTGGGTGAATTTTAGTCATGTTTCGTTTGACCACTGCTCCTCCTGTATCACTGTAGCGAGGGGTCAAAAAATCATAAATGCCACGACTACATCAGCACCTCTGCTAATTTCTAGGTATTAACCGATTAAGTGTGAAGTACAATCTTCTAGGTGTATTGAGTATTTATTTTGAGTTAGAAGATTTTCAGATTTACGCTGCCAGGTTCTTGTGGAGAAGATTCCTTTGCCAGATTGAAAAGCAATCACACTGAGACAAAGAAACATATTCAGTATTGCTTTTCATGTGTGACATGAGGAAAACATTACACAGTGAAAAGCAACACCTTCACTGCTTTCCTCGTACGTCGCTCAATCAGCAGGAGATTGGATTTATAGAATTAAACACTGATTGAATGTAATTCCCGGTTGCACTGCATTTCATTTTAATCAGTGCGTTGCAGTCGTGTCACACTGAAACGCAATCGCAACTACGTCAACAGGTTTCAAGTGTTCACCTAATCATATTCATTAGTATATACCACACCACATACGCACACACTGATCCCAGAACAGCGTCACATTATCTGTAGCTGCTTATAATCCAGGCGTAAAGACTGATATGGGAAACCTATAGACTCTGCTAACCTTAAATACAGGTTTTAGGACATAAGAAAGCCATACACTACAAGAAATATTGCTTTTCCACAGTAGCCTGTGATTTAGGTCTCGCTAATCCCAGGAGAGGTCAGAGGTCATGGTGATAATCCTGTATATCTCTTTTACCTTGCTGAAATCTGACTCTTCATAAAGAGTTATTAAACAGTGAGGAGGGAATGAGCAACACAGGTTTTAGGAAATTCACTGGGATTTTTAAAGCTAACAGAGTGGATTTACTGAAGATCTACTTATACTCGACAACCTCGGGAGAAACAGAGATTTCCCAAATCTAAGCAGGGCGTCTCAGTGAAGTTTGTTTTTGACTTTAATTTATACACTTTTCATGTCCATGAGTTGCACATTAACAAGCCAAATATTATTTTAAATACGTATGTTATTTTTTTTACAAGTAAAAGCCACAAAAATCAGCTGTTACAACACCAAAGTTGATAATTTTCCTATAACAGCACGTGCGAAAGTGTTTTTTTCCCACAGAGCATCTTAACACACTCGGAGGAAAGTGCTATCTACCCTCTTCCACATACACGAGCTCTCAGATGCCTACGATTGGCTAGTGTCACTGTGATTGACAAGGGGAGAGAGAGTATGCCCCTCCCACCCATCATGGCCACAAATGGCCGTGGCATCGTCGGGATTCGAACTTGCGATCAATGAACAACCAAACTGTTTTATTCGTCTTATAGAACAGCAATTTGTCAGTTACAATTTTTATATATTAATATATATATATAATTTTTTCATCTGTTGATATTTGCTTTTTCAAATTTGCTTATCATAATATACTTTTAGACACACTTGTCACACCTAGTTCGCTATCTGAAGCCCTAATATCAATCCGATGGCAACATTTACCAACGTTTCTTCAGCTTGTTTGTTTTCTGACCTTGACGTACAAGAAAAACATGCCGTACGTTTACGTGAGAATAAAGTCGATCTTGCATAACATGTGCAGAGGTCACTCTGGGTCACGAGGCCATTACTGCTTCACCCTGGTTTACGGGTCACACTCCATCTGTAACCCCAATCCCTAAAAAACTGGAGTCTGACATTCGCAGTGATGACAGATCTCTAAATCACGCGTGTAGCCCTTATTTCTGAATGGCATTTACTTGCTCCTGTAAAACCTGACCGCTGACAGAGCATGTGAGAGAATGGAGTAGCTCAAAATTGAGCTAAAATGTCTAGTTCTACATTTCAGTACTCTGTATTTAGAAATCACGTCTGGAACAGGACGCCCTGGAGACAAATATGACACACAGAATGTATCACTTAGGGCTTGATGGCTTGCTGAACGGTTTCTCAGATGTAGCCTCCATGTAGGGGGTGAGACTTGGAGGAGAATTAAGTTCATATTTAGACATACAGAACCAATCAGAGGCTTGGACACACCTTCTCGTGGAGAAGCGTTCCTCATTCCTTCATCTGTAACTGATTATATATTCTTCTTCTGATGTAAAGTCACATGGAGTTAGTTTAAAACCCTGGCGCAGTGAACGCTGTAACACTACTGTTAGCGATCAGAACGATGAAACAACACGTATGGATTTATGCAGTGGAGAAAAAAAATATTTTAGATCACAGTTTTCTCAGCAGCTTCATGAGGAGCATGAGCATGCTTCCACATTTTAATAATAATCTACTTTAGATCCATATACATTTTTTTTTTCCTATTATTTGGATTCATGAATATTATAATAATATGATTTCTACACTGCATTGCTTAGCATGACAAAATCTTGAACATAGTTCAATTTATCTGGTATTTCTTATTATAAGATTACAATAAAGCAAATATTATTATATGACATTATTAAATGTATTTCTACATATTTCTACTAATTTTCTTCAAGCTTTTTGTATTACACTTTTTATTTTATAATAATATAATAATAATATAATAATTTTGCTTCTTTCTGGAAATAAATGCTCAAAAAAAAAGGTAAATTATGCCAATAGATTGAGAGCTTAAAATGAGTGGATTGGATAGATATAGGCTTCATACTCTATTTGGTTCTTTTCCACAGACTTAATGTGTTGAAACAAGTGGAAACAATTAAAAACTGGCAATATTTTTATTAAAAAATGAACAAATTTCCTGTTTTGTGTGTTCAAAAAAAGCAAAAAAAAATTGTTTCCTGGTTTTTCTCCTTTTCGTTTTGAAAAACGAAAGCACCACTTTACTACACAAACCACTTTACAATATGTATATGTATTAAGTCGGCATTACATAGTATGATTTTCGTCCGAAGTTTTCAGTAATACTTAATATCAATAATACAAATATCTCACATCGCAAAAGAATTCATTGCTCGTGAATTGAGATGAACAGTCTTAAACACGAAACTCACAGGACAGCTACAAATACGGTAGTGGCGATGGCAAAACGTAAACAAAACAAGCTCACTTTGAAGAATGTTTGCGTTTATGCACTGCGCTGATTGTTGACATAAGCAGAACGTAGAAATTTTCTTTAATCACAGGTCTATCGTTAGAGGATCTTCATCGTCTAATCTGACATGGAGCACATACGTTATCGCACGTGTCTGTTATAGAATTCGGACAAGATTTTATTGGGATCTCGTCCTGAATCTCTCAAACACATTCCATCCAGTAAGACATAGGATTACCCATAACTGTGACCAAAGAAAATGGTGAAATACTGATGAAATATTTTTCAGCTAGAACTTCACATTAGCAAAAGAGATGTATAAAAAAAGGCTTAGAATCAGTACCCTGGTGATCAGTTCAGAAATATTATTAGCACACACAGTTATTTGGTTTAGAAAAGATGCTGGCATACCTCCTCTCTCTCTGTCACTCCGTCAATATTGATATCTTTACTAAATCAGTTTTAAGGTTGACGCCGTCGCTGTAATGGAGCGTGACTGGAGAGAATTCCCTGGTATTTCTTCTTCTTCTTCTTCTTCTTAAGCTATGTTCATGTGAACTGACCAAACGTAAAACAAAAGTGGGAGAAAAAAAACACTCAGTAGACGTGTTTCATTTTCATAAAACCCAAGATAGTGTAAGATAAAGTACAATATGGAAAAACGTATTTGTAGAAAATGACTGCACCTCGAACTCGCCCACATGCCTCGAATTCCTCTGCGTCTAATGTATTTAGTCTGGAACGCCTTCATTTGTAGAACATGTACACAAATAATTACGCCGAGCATTTTCCTCTTGTAATAAACACCACTTGGTGCGTGGAGGGCAAACAAAAGTGCTAATCTGCCCCATGTGTGACCCTCAGGGTGGAAATATCAGCCCATTAACTGACCGAGGATCAGTCCCTTTTATGTCCTCATAACTCTGAAAACCAAACACTGATCCAGGATCATCTCTCGAACACATTTCCTGGATTCCCAACAGATCAAACGGATTTACTTCACAGTTTAATTGAAATACACTGATAATGTAGTTGGTCCTCATTAACACGTTTTAACCTGAATTGGTGTTTTACGGCGTGACGAATAAAAGTCACATGAGCGTAAAACCTGTGTGTTTTCCCAACACATTGAACTTATGAGACATAATACACACCCTAATACACACACTGGAGTAATGTCTCCTCACTTTGCTATGGATTATTAAACAGCATAGATGGACGTTTAGGTGGACCGTGAAGCTGCTCCGTCTCTTTACGCACTCGGTTTACATTAATCCCCAGCTAGAGTGAGGTTTCATTCGCTCTTGAGACTTTGTGAAGCACGTGACATGAGATTCATGACATATAATTCCAGATAAGTCCATTCCAACTAGTGGTGTAATGATTTGAATGAAAAAAAATAGCAATGATTGAAATGAATTGAGGCAGCAATCATAAATCGATTATTATGTAAAAAAAAAAAAAAAAAATCATATTTTTAAACTGATATGTAAATAATTTAATAAGCTAGCAAGCTGATAGCTATATAAAAAAAAGCCCTTCTGTACATCGTCGTCATTCAGAAATTAAAAATCGAAATCGTGTCGCTACTTTGTTGTGGTATTTTTACTTTTTACTGTGCTACCAAAGACCACAAACATCCTTGAAAACATTTCTCAAATGGAACAGATTCAACGGCACTTTGGCTACAAAATGTTTCCCCGACTTTGGGACACTTCTTAAAAAATCATATCCCAAGATCCCTCAAATTTAGGAATAAATAAATACAGAATTGAATAAATACAGGAGCCAAAAAAAAAAAAAAAACACAAAGAAATAAAATAAAATAAATATGAAAAAATGCATTTAAAATAAATACAGGAATTAATAAATTAATTAATAAATAAATGAGTAAATAAATACTGAAATAAATGTAAGAAATGCATAGAAATTTTAAATGAGGTCTTATATTTTTTATTTATTTTTATCTTGGTTCATCTGGTCTGAATGGAAATTTTTTTCTTTCACGTTTTATGCAGTCAAGTAGCTCAGTCATGATCATTATTTCCATCTTTAGCACTTTATTCAATAAAAATACTGCAATCCAGGGCTTCTTCAAAAAAAGTGCTTCTAAACAGCTTGTACGATAATTAACGTTTCAAAAATAAGTGAGAGGTGTGTGATATAATGTGATGTAATTGTTATTACAATATTACAAAATACGTTACTTGTGATCAATTGTGTGTGTTAACGAGAGAAGAGACTTGGGCCAATTATGTATAGAGAGCAACAAGTTTATATTCTAGTCCAGAAATATATTTTTGTCTAGACTTTTTTGGTCTTATTTTCTGTCTTTTGTAATATTTCTTTCTTTCTTTATTTATTTAAAAGTCAAGTTCATGTGAACGCTGCCATCTAGTTGTTGAACTAATCAGCTCCATGAGCCCCAGGAGCAACAGTCCATGTCCAAATGTTCCACAAGGGTGCAGTAAAAGTGAGCATTAGAGTGATTTAGGACGGAGCGCCTGAGTGACCACGCTGCGTTTGTGTGTGTTTTGATTGGCATCAGTGGTGAGGGCGCTGACCTCTGATGCCATCATAGCTGGGTGGCTGAGTCATGTATATCTGTGGCTGGACATGGGAAAAAACATCCACACACACACACACACACACACACACACACTTTTCTGTCTTCCAGGCGACTTGAGAACTCAAAGCAAACCCCCAGTGGATCTTGTCCTCAGTGCCAGTGCTCTCATATGTGTGTGTGTGTGTGTGTGTGAGACAGAATTTGGTAAGTCGTTAAACTGTTTGGAGGAAAAGAAAAAAAGAAAGACATCATTTTAGAGTCCCACATCTTCAGTATGAGGACAGAAGTTATGCTGGGAGAGTTTTAACAAGACTGTTTTTTCCCTAAAATAAATACAAAATATGAAGGATAATGACAGATATTTAAAGGGACAATTTGGCGAAAATATCAGATTCCCACAATTTTCCGCTTACCTTCAACAGCCGAGCATGAGCCAAGCCATGTTTGGTGTGTGAAGTGTTTTGCACTAGCTAATGTTGCTAATAATAAGTAACGGACGTCTAAAACGAATAGAAGCTGAAGAAATGAATTTTTTTCCACACTTTACAACACACAAAGAGCTGAATGTGTGTGAAGGCATTGTGTACTTGGGACGCTGCAACAACGCCCGCCCCCCCCCCTCCCCACCCCTCTTTTTCCACCCTGGTCCCCACAAACAAGACTGAGTTGGCAGGAAAGAATGGGGTGACAAAAGGGTTTGAGGGGGGGCATCACCACGGAAACCTGCTAAAGTCACATGGTTCGAACCCTTTTTTGTTTTCTCACTCCGTCTCTCTTTCTTTGGAGATGCCAGTGCTACAATGAGTGCCAGGCTGACAACTTTGAGCTCTGCGCTTTACCTTAACAGCACGAATAAAGACAGCGAGAGCAGAGATGTCGTCTATGGTGAGATACACGGCTACGTTTTTTTTTTCTTTTTTTTTTTTTTTTTTTTAATTTCCGACCTTTCCACATGCCAAATCGAAGACCCAACTTTTAAAACCATGGCTTTAATTAATTGTTTTATTAGACACAATATTTTTAACCAGAATGCTGGTTTGGCACCCTTTAAGAATAACATTGGGGTTGTTTTTGTGTTAAATATTCCTTAGCGTCAATGAGTAGCTAACATTCCTAACGATTCCTTAAGAAAATACTTTCTTTCACGTTTCCTCTGTCACTGTGTAGAGTGTAAAGTGTTCAACATCTCCATGCTCGCTCTGTCTGTGTGCATTCTCACCGTGACGGCCATTGCCTGCTGCGTGTCCTACCTCAACCGCTGCAGGTGAAAAATCTCAAACAACATACAAGTTCTTAAATTCAGTTTGTCACAATACTTCCAGTGTTCAATTCTCGATTCTGATTGGTCAAAATGTGTTAAGTAACTGATTAAACATTAGAACTGTTTATCGTAAAATCTTATCATTCGCAGGCACCGGAAGCGAGCGGGTGAGTATGAAAGCGCTGTGGCCTGTGACCTAGAGGAGGAGCCAGTGAACCTAAAGGTCGTACAGAGGTCACAGAGTTTGCATAACCCACTGCCCCTGATTCGGCCACCAGAATCATTCAGGAAGGACGACTCCTCCATTTACTACATCTACGCCAATCCACTTCCTGTCGGATGCCATGATGATGACGATGATGTCGTCCATCCCAGACACACTACACTGCCACCAACTGACCCCAAAGATGGTATCATCCTGGACCCACCCTCCTTTTATATGCAGCTGTAGAACGCAGAATGTTCCAACTGAACAAGGGAGAGGGGAAATCATGAACTGGTAACAAAAATACACGCATTTGTAGAGCTTGTTGGAACGTTCCAACACACAGTGGGTTAAGATTTAGAGTGAGTTGGAATGTTCCAACTGAAAAGGGAACGAGAATAACAGACTATTAAACCTACATGCACTTATAGGGTGAAATTGGAATGTTCCAAGTCAACGAAATTGAAGGGAAGGTGACAACTGCAATTTACACACAACTGTGCAGTGGATCATTCTGACTACAAGCAACGGGAATGGTTAAATTTATAAAAAAAAAAAAATTCTTTTTAAAAAAAAAAAAAAAATCACAAAATGTAACCAGTGGAGTTCAGCACTCTTGGTTTTATTGTTTTGTAAAAGAAGTGCTGAGTGTGTTTGTGTTCATGTGCTTCACAAAGTCAGCTTGCAGAGAATTCAAAGCAAAAATTCAGAGAAAAGTCATTTCTGATTCGATCAGTTAGGACTGGGTTAAATAAAAATTAGTCAAGTTTGACTTTATGTGATTGGCTGAGTCTCCCTGATCAGCCAATCCAGGCCCTCCTTCCTGCCCTGCCGCTCCAGCTCGGCGCCAACCGTCTCACGGCACTGCCGGTGGTAATCGTTCAGCCAGTCACGCTGCGGAAGAAGAAAAATAGCCATCGTTTATACAATGTTAAAGAATGTGGGCAAATAGAATTCATTTATTTTTTTATGGAGGCAGTTATCTGTCGAAAATTGTAATTTTATGTTTTGCAAAGCAATAGACAACTTCGTAAACAAGACGTGTAAAGTTTTTGCACTTCTTTATCTGTTTAGAAGTAACACGCAGAGTCTTTAGACCTTATAGCTACAAGTTGTAAAACTGTTTTTCAGCCCCGCCTCTTCAGCACTCTTAAACAATCTACCTGCCCACCTAACCCTCCGCCCCAGCCCCTCTCCTCTCTCTGAAAGCGCCCACCTGGCCCCGCCCTTCAGTCTCTCAAAGTGCCCACCCGGCCCCGCCCTTCAGTCTCTCAAAGCGCCCACCCGGCCCCGCCCTTCAGTCTCTCAAAGCGCCCACCCGGCCCAGCCCTTCAGTCTCTCAAAGCGCCCACCCGGCCCCGCCCTTCAGTCTCTCAAAGCGTCCACCTGGCCCCGCCCTTCAGTCTCTGAAATTAATTAATTAATTTTGAATTAAAATGGTTTTCTACATGTTTAGAGCATTCACATGGAGGTGTTTTTTTAAAAGCTCACCATACACCAGTACAAATCCCTGTATGTCATGTGTTAATTAAAACTCTATAAATAATTAATGTCAGCGTGTGTTTTCACCTCTTTCTGTGTCAGCAGCTCAGTGTTAATCATCTTCAGCTGAATGGGGACGAGCGTCAGGGGCTCGAACGTCAGACTGCCTCTATTCCTGTAGTTATACTGATAGAGAGAGTGGTTAGTATTGTTTTAAATTACTAACCACTAAAATGTTTTAATTTGACAAAAAAAAAAAAAAAACAACACATTGCACGAGAGCTCTTACTTTAGGCTTTGCAGGAACGACCAGCACGACGTTTTCCAGTCGAATGCCGAACAAGCCGTCCTCATAATATCCAGGCTCTTTAAAAAAAATTGTATAAATAAGTAAATAAACAATAAATATGATGTAATCATAAATAAATATGTAACACTATAAGCAATCCGTTTGTAAAGAAAATTTGCATACAATAAAATAATAACTGAATGATGATAACGATGGTCATTATTATTATTATAAAGCATAGTATTTATATACAGGGATATATGAAAGAATGGAATTAGGCCCAAATAATGTTCATGTCTATATCAGCCTGTGTGTGTGTGTGTGTGTGTGTGTGTGTGTATACCATCACTGAGGATCATTCCAGCCTCCAGCGGTTCATCAGCGAAGGTTTTGTAGCTGATGCCGCAGGGTCCTTCGTGGACGTTGAGGAAGCAGCCGACTCCGTGGCCGGTGCCGTGCAGGTAATCCAGTCCAGACTCCCACAGAGCGGCACGTGCAAACGAGTCCAGCAGGTGACCTACACACACACACACACACACACACACACACTTCAATAACCTACGTGCTCTTTTCTCCTGCTCATTCAGATGCTGTTTATTATTTACATACAGTCACTTTGAGCAGATTTCTCTAATTACAGCATCTAGTTACTTACTCATTATGAATTTAATGCGTGCACTCAGGAGCAGTAATACCTCAGTTTGACTATTATAGCTAAATATTTGAAATTTCCCAGCAGCCACTGAGTTGTATGGATTATTTAGCTGGCTTATTTACCTTGTGTGTTCATGGTACGTATGTAATACCAGCATCTCCTAATTGCGCAAAATATGAAGAAGTTGGACATTTGAAATCAATTCTGTAATAGAGTCGAGGCAAGAGGCCTCGAAAAAAAAAAGAGAAGGAAGCTCGCACCAGCAAATTACATTTAGAGGAAGAAACCTCTCAGTGTTGCAGATTTTTCACAGTTATAAGGATGAATTAAAACTCTAGCATGTGCAGAAAAAGAGCACGTCAGTGATGGTTCCGTACAACGTCTAATATCCAGGTACCTTTAGTTCCATTGGGGAAAACAGCCGCGCTGACGGCGATGTGGCCCTTCAGGACGTATGTAAAGCATTCCTAAAAACAAAAAAAAGAGTGGAGAAGTGCAGGTGTTACACAAACAGAGCGCAATACACTTCACTTCCTGCAGAGGGAGCCACAGGACACATCACTGAGTGCCTCTGATTCAGATTCAGGGCTGTGGAGATAGGGCATATTGGGTTTTGGGTGTTTATGATAATAAAAACAAATTATATATCATGAGATATAGAACAAGCCTGATCACCTTCTCATAGTCTGTTGGAGTCCCGAAGTGCAGCGTACGCGTCACGTCCGTTGTTCCATCCCTGTGCACGCGAGACAGTTGAAAAAAAGCTACATTCATTTGAAAGGTTGCACTCAGATTTGAACATCTTAAGCTGTCTAGTATCTTCCTAAATGTGTGTACTGAGTATGTGAGGATGTTTTGTGCGTACTTGTACTGCGCTCCAGAGTCGATCAGGTAAACTTCATTAAGAGACAGAGTCCTGTTGGTCTCAGGAAGCGGCCTAGCACACAAGAAAACAAGAAACTCTATCAGTGATCCTTGTTGTGCATTAATAGACAAAATATTAGGTTCTGATCAAATGGACAAGTGGCTTAGTCCAGGATATATGTGTGTGTTTAAAATGAGGACGTGCGACACACACTGGTAGTGAATAATGGCGCCGTTTGGTCCCACGCTGGAGATGGTGGGAAAACTGAGACCGACAAAATCCTTCTGCTGACTGAAAAGAGAGAAAAATAAATGAAGAGTTTGTTAAAAAAAAATTGCTAATACTAATAGTGATAAATGTAACAGTAGCATAAAATGAAAAGTAATTTTTTTTTTTATAAATGAAGGACGTGTAAGAGGTTAAACTCACCTGCGTAGTTCTTCAGCTTTATCCGCAGCTGATATCTCAGTCACAGTACCTTTCGGAATCTGTGAAAAAACAATAACAGAGCATAACCCAACACACACACATGCACATTTCATAAAAGGCAGAAATATAAAACTTTATAAAACTTGATTTGACGCCTGTAGTAAAAACCTGTTATAATAATAAAATAAAATATAATAATAATTAAAAATAAACTTACATTTAATTTTATTCAATAAATAAAAATATAAAGAAATATATAAGCAAGGACGTAAATTAATAAACTAATATTTTAACATTATTATTATGTAAAAGTTATAAGGATACCTCTTTCTCCAGCCAGGCAAAGAGCTCGCAAAGCGCTACGGCATCTTTAACCTGAAACATTTTTTTATGACAAGACATAAGCGCAGGTGTCAGCAATGCAGCTTACCTCAGCAGACATCTTGTGATATTACAATATCGAGATGCTATATAACAGATTATCAGTGATCATTGTGTATTAACCTGTACTCACATGTGCCATCCTCATGCCCTGTGTCTCTGTGGGGTTCTTCACTGCTTTAGCCAGACACACAGGTGTGTACGGGATTGGAGATCTGTGCATCTGGAAAGAGACGATATGTAGATAAGATATTTTCCGGACCAAATAACCATCCTTTAATGTCCGACACCATTACAAACATGCATCTCTATTGTATAATGTATGTTGGTGTGTGTGTTACCAACCTTAGGGATGGCCTGGGTGAGAGCACAGCTGGCCTTGTCGCTGATCCACACCTTGTCTTTAGGGCCGAGAGCTGAGCACACGGCCTGCAGCTCCGAGTACACACACTCGTACGGTAAACACTGCACACTCAGCTCAGGCTTAGCAGCTGTGTCCAGCTCCAGGTGCTGCCTCACCACCGGGTCCTCGACACGCTTCCCGTCCATGAACAACCTGCAGGATCAGGTTAGTGTTTCAGCATATTTCTCATGCGGTTTATGAAACATATTTCATCATGTTTCAGCATATACAAAAATCCAAAAGAAAAAAATTATGTATTTGTGCATCACAGCATTATGATTTATTAGTAATATTTCGCTCAGTTTTATTACCGTATGCTGTTGATTCCGATGATGGCGTATGCGAAGAACACAGGATTGTACTCGATATCTGAGCCACGCAGGTTAAAAAGCCCTGCGAATAAGACAAGCTTGTTCATTACTAGCTTGTTTGTGTGGACGTTCCACAACATTAACTATAAATGGCTAAAAAGTATGATATATATCGTTGAATAATAAATTTCAAAGTTGTAATCCTTAGGAAACTGCTGTGGTACAAGAGAAAAAAATCATTTCCAGACGTCCTTTTCTAGGAAAATAATCAACTTCACGGTAGTAACTCTTCTTTATCACACCACTCTGCTGTCAGCCTTCTTATTTATTTATTTTTTTCCATATCCTTTGAACTGCCTTACTGATTATGCTTGTTTTCTTGTTTTGGGATGATACAGAGAGAACAAAAAAAAAAAAAAAAAAAAAAAAAAAAAAAAAACAGATTGGGCATGGGGGTGTAAACTTTTGCACTCAACTGTATGCTACAATACTGTGACATTCTCATTGTCTTTTGTAGCAACTTCAACGTTCCTTAAATGTTTTTCATGATTTGTGTCATATTCATAATAACATCATAACTTTTCTCAAAGAGGATCTACCTCAGCTGAGGAATGACTGACGCACATGGGCGCACACACACACACACACACACACACACACACACACACACACACACACACACACACGGGTTAATTTAGCCCACTCGAAATTAAAAATTCAAATAAACAATGTCAGTGCAATTACCATCAACACGCCACTCTTATGGCCAATCTGCCATAAGAGCTACTTAATTCCGTTTAATAAGCGAGGTGAGGGGAGCCTGAGAGCTGTGTCGTGATCTTGCTACTTCACACACACACACACAAACACACACACAACGAGGTGTACTGATACACACATGCGATCTCGTCCAGGGCCGTCACCACGAACCAGGAGATCTTCCTCTCGGCCATCTTCCCCCTCAGCTGCACGATCTTGTCCTGCCAGCTCAGACCTGATCACACAAACGAAAGCTGATTATAATGACTTCTTATCCATATTGTATGTAATTGTACTAAGCAGTCTAATACTGATCATGTGTGGGTGTGTATTAACCGGTATATCTGAGCCCCAGAACGCTGAGCTGAGTGCTGGGTCGAGCGGGTCGGTCCTCCCAAATTGCATCGATTAGATTTTCTTGAACGGCAACCAAACTGTGTCCGGCGCTGTTCAGAGCTTTCGCCATGCTTTTCCACTGATCTGAAACACACACACACACATACCAAATACAACAATATTTATATTCTAGTCATATTTATCTACAAAATCTGCAGCTATTATTGAGCTTTCTTAACTGTTCTGAATAGCTCTAACCAGCAGCGATGATCCAGGGGTCGACTCCCACTTTGGAGTTGTCTGGCAGGACGCTGATGAGCCAGTCCTCCGGCGAAGGCGTCTCCTTCAGACCTGGAGAAGGACAGGAGACGAGGAAGAGGAAAGTCTTAGTTGTCTTAGAATAACCAGAAACATCCGAGATGCAAGTTTAAGAAAGTCAAAGTTCACAAAAGATCACAACATTTATAAGATGATCAGACAAACTTCGAAATATCGCCACAACCCATTTGTTTTGGAAGATGGCATACAGATACTTGTCCTAAAAGGTGCTTACTTTGACCAATATTTAAAAGTTAAAACAGATGAAGGAAATCTTTAATCTAAAGTGGAACCAAAATGCCTTTTATCTGTCGTACCCATCTTCATTAGAGTCCAGTTGTTGTCCATCTGTTGGCTGGCCTGAAGGAAGTAGCGTCCGTCCGTCCACATGGCGGCATGTTGCTCCGTCACGATAGCAGTGCCTAATACACACACAAACACACACACACACACACACACACAAAATGGCGAATATAACACATAGGTTTCATTAAAAAAAAAAAACCAGCACAATAATAATATACTATATGAAATTCAGCCTCAGTCCTGAGAACCAGGGCACGTGCGCGCACGTACACACGTACCTGCCGAGCCGTTAAATCCACAGATAAACTCACGTCTGCAGTCACATGGCGCGATGTATTCACTCTGTAAAGGACAAACATCTTCAAATGAAATAAACTTCCATGATACTATATACATGAGAAATTAGATATTATGTATACACATGATAAAAAACAATATTGCAATGTAACTATAAATAACCCTGCGTATCACATTAGCAAAGAAAAAGGCCATGTGTGAAAGCACTAACTTCTCAAAGCTTAAAGTACGACTGCTAGATCAGGGTAAAAAGTGTCCGGGTGTTCTTTTCATCTAATAAGCAAATAAAAGAAAATAAATGATTAATCACTTGTACGCCAATTAAACAGAAATGTCAGGTTTGTGACAGGTGGACGTTGAAGTTTGAGCCACGACTCAGGCTTCATGAGCAATCAGGCCTAATTAGCCATAATCTCAACTGTGAAGTGGGAGGGGGGTTTACCGTGCTCTCAGAGGACACACACGATCAGATAATCAGAGGTGATTTCACAATCACACAGCCTGTGACACGACACACACACACACACACACACACACACACACACACACACACACACACACACACACACACACACACACACAGAGTCCATCCAACATGTGTGACATGAAGCTTTTTTTTTATTTCAAAAGGAATAAAAATAACAGTGAAGTGTTTAGATGTTAAGAGTTCATTAATGTAAGTGTTAGTTACTTCGGTAATGTATTAATGCTGAAGCTTTGTTCATTTTAATTACACCACAGCACTGTTGAATTCTCGATTCTCATTGGTCAGAATGTGGTTAATTTTTTTGTTCTTAAAAAAAAATAAGAACAATTCCATAACTGTTTTTATAATTTCAGTAAAACAAACAAAAAAAAAAAAATCACAAAAGGCGGTCCTTTCTCCCACAGAAACCGTTTCCCAAAAGAATATTTTTTGCAGCAAACTCAAACACAAGCACCAACTCAAACAGATTTTTCTTTCCCTCTACAATTTACTTCTTTTCTCATATCTTTGTCAGAATAGTCTTAGAGTTAATTGGCTCATTACTGAAGCATTTTTCACATACATTAGATGTATACGAGGGTAAATTGGGGCGTGTCGTATGCATATGACATGTAAATGAGGTACTGGTGGGTGGAGCTTGTTTCCACGCAGCAGAAGCTGATTTATCATTTGTGCTCAAATCGCTGCTTACGACATTTTCTTGAATCGGACGCAACGTCGTTCATGTGTCATTCCGTTCACTTAAATCCGCGGTGGCTTCTACACAATGGTGACGAATAAAAGCAACACAATATTGTGTATTGCAATGTTTCTTACAACTAATAATCAGCACTTGGTATTGACTCAGAGTAGCTGTGTGTTATGGTATCTTTTAGATCTACAGTATAACAGTGAAGAAATGGACAGAATTCTCTGATTTTTATGCCTCAAGCAATTGGCTTGGTGTTGGTGTTGGTGTTCTCACCTGGTGTGCGTCTCCTGAAGGGACGATGTACGCATGGATGGGCTCGGCGAAGTATTTTCCATTCTTCATCGCCTGCCTCAGGTTCCTCAGCAGCTCCACCGTGATCTTCGGAGACATGACAGCGTCTGTGTGCAATACACACTTGTTTAACACTATGCTTCGAATAAAAATGGTGATAATTATAAATCCAAGTCTGTAGGCCTCAATCTGGTCACTCTGAACATTTATGTTATTCAGTGGTAGCTGGAAATCTGATAAATCATTAACTATAAAAATAACGTCAATATCTGAAAATAACTATACACATTTAAAATATTACCTGTGCTCATGGTTTGATTTTTTGTTTTTCTTAAGCCCTGTTTTTCTCTAAGATCCGAGATCCGTCAATGCATGAGGAGCTCAAAGTCTGACTCAGCCAGGTCTTTGGTCTTTAAGACTCATAAAACTGCCAACTCTGCAGTTAAACATTGATTAAGTGTAATACCATAAATGTCAGTGAAAGTGTATGATGATTGCATAATATGCAAAATAGCATAAGTGATGAGCTAAACAACAAAGGAAGTTTTTTTTTTAAATATATATATAATGTTGTACTTTATCTTTTTTTTGTAATAAGAATATCAATGATATTTTATTTGATAAATAACAGCTGTATCCTGCTTCTATCTGCTCTCAGCTTATTTCCTGTATTTACAGTCCAGCAAACCTTCCTCCATTTTTTTAAGGGTTGCATCCCAAATGTCTTCCTTTTAAAACACACAGTGCACTTAGAAGGGTGCAGAAGGTCATTGCGTCATGCTATACATAGTGCGCTTATATAGGGAGCGAGCGAGTTTGTATTTGACGCGTTGTTTTTTTTTATCCGCCCTTTACAGAAACAGTGAATGAGAGTCAGCGCTCTGTGTCGTCCAATCACATTGACGGAAACACCACCGCGCTCTCTGATTGGCTGGATTTGTGCATGACGCTGCACAACGAGGAAAACAACAACAAGCTGCCTAAATAGTAAACTAATTAGATAACCGTTAGCTATTACACCACATTGTATCTTTAAGCATAAACTACGACTAACTGTACAGCGATTAATGAGTGTTAAATTTAGCTAGCTTAACGGATTTAGTTCACGAAGAAAATCGGAAGGTCGTTATTTCAAGAAACACTTCACAACCTCTCTGTTGTGCCAGACGATAAATAGACATCTTTAAGAAATTAAAAACGTTTTAAAAATCTCCAACATGACCACGATTTATTATTATTTTTTTACTCGAATAGTTGTTTGTTATTTATTTGTGTACTATCTGTAGCGCGCGCGCTGCTGAGAAGGAGAGCAAAACATGCACGCGCACCGCACGCGCGACACCACCGCCGCCACCCGCTCGAATCCGATCCGTTTCCGGTTACCGTTCTCGCATTTTCGCGGTGTGAGCGAACGACACCGAATGTGTGCGAAGTTACCTTCTGAGAAAAGAACCGTCTGGATCTCAAAAAGCGCTCCTCAAAACTCTACAATGCCTTGTGTTCATTTAGGAAACAGGAGGCCGCCATGTACGACGTCGACGTGTGCTGTCACGTGATCGCCTCGCGCTTCCAGTAGTGTCCCAGAGCACGAGGCTCGCCTTCTTTTATGCAAATGAGCTGGAAGAACATCAAACAACAGAGCGGAAATGGCGGAATCTGGGCACTAAGGCAACAACCATATCAGGTGACTTGTTAAAGAGCATATTTAGCTTTTTCTCCTCACAGAGGTTTGCTAAACTGAGAAGCATTAAGCTGTAAAATGATGAATGAATTCTTTTTCATTTCGCTATTTACAAAACCAGACTAATTAAAGTCACACGGAATATTAAGGAATATTTTCATATGAAAATATTCAAATGAAGACATCCAGCAAACAGAAAAAGGCTTTTAGGCAAAAACATTAGCCTAATTCCCTGACTAGGATTGTCATAATGAATTCACTGTTCAAATATTATTCAATATGTTTATTGAATGTACATATTTATGGACAAAAAATCCACATTTGAAGGTTTACGATCCTTTTTAAAGATACTTTTATTTGTTTAACCTAACTATCAATCCATTTTGGGTAATGTAGGCAAAGGATACTTTATAAATGTATTTAAATTAGTCCTAAAAGTGATATCACAGGGAAGTTATTAATGTCGTTTTATCCCCAAACAGCGTTCTGTCTGAGACGTTTGGTCTATAACGTCATTGTTGTATGTTATACTCTATGTAGTGAGCATATAGAGTGAATATATGGCCTTTATACAACAGCGTGGTTGAATTCTCGAATCTGATTGGTCAGAAGATGTGAATTATTTTCGTATGTTATTATTAATGCGCTCGTTCTAACACCTTATTGTTTCTATGGTAACAACTCGTACACACTCCAGACCGTGCTGTCATATGAGAATAATACACTAGGGGGTAGCGGCACTCCGCTTGCGCGTCCCGCTGCATCACACCCCTCCAGCATGCATTAGTTTCATATAACAGCACAGTCTGTCGTGTGTTATTTCTTACTTATCTGCCTTAAATTAAAAACGATTCATGAATGAAAACAAATTGAAGATAACAGACATTTATGCAAATCTTAAGTAAATATTGAAAGTGACTTTTGGGAATTGATCTGAGAACTGTCCTAACGGGCGTGCCCTAATATTCTAACGAGCGCATTTCATTGACATCACTCCGTCTGAGACTCCAAGCCTGAAAGACCTGAACAGAAATACCACTATGCAGGTGGCAGGATTCAGGATAAAGCGTACGCTCACTAGTTTGCTCAGATGTGAAGAACCCATTCAAATGTGAACACAGTTTTGAAAGATAGCCTTGTGATTGGTTAGGGTAAAGCTGCAAATTTCACTATGCACATGCAGCATCTGCTATGCAAGAAGCATTGTTCACCTTATGTGTTAAGCCAGAGTCTCCAAAGCTACATCCGTGAAGGCACAAGTTCCCAACCCTGGTCCTGTAGTACCTCCCTGTGCTCTATATTTTAGTACTCTCCCTGCTCTATCATGCCAACTTCAACTCGGGAAGGGCTCTTAATTAGCTGATTGGTAGAATCAGATGTGTAGAGAGAAGGGAAAACACTAAAATGTGTAGGACCCCCATGTCCTGTCCTGTACTCCAGGACCAGGGTTGGAAACCTGTGCACTAGGGGGCAGTGGAGGGCAGGAATCCATAAGACTTTTTTTATGTCAACAATGAAAATGGGGACAGTGGATCTTGTGTATGTGTATAATTCAGGTATAAGATTTACTGAAGTTTTACTCACAATTAGCCCCACCCACTCCATCACATTTTCTCAACCTAGAGGGCATTTCATCACATTTTCTTTTCTGTAAGGGCAGCCTAGGAGGCACTTTGATGGTGATTTGGTTTTTTTTTCGACCATGGAGCATATAATGTACTGATAAGAGCCAATGCAAAAAATATATATATATACTGAATTGGACAGATTTCAGGACCATCTTAGTAGCAATTTAATTGCTCTAAGCTACATGGAACCTACATAGAAACTGCACAACATATCCGCAGACGTACAAAGCACATAAAATCGAATACCACTTCATTCAGTACACAATCATTTCATTTGAATCACAAATTAGTGCAACAAAGCATATACCAGGACATTTTGGCTTTGGGGAATACAATATATATATACAATCATGTGAGCATCAAAAATACAAATACACAGTAAGTCATTTTCACCAAATATACAGTGAACACATGGACATGAGAGAGATATGTGCACACAGCAGCATGTATCAAATCAGCGAACAATATAATAAAATGTATTGCATTCAAGTTCTAAGTTCTGTTCAGATAGTAATACTAAAACAAAGGATGCATTCAATAAAACAACGTTTTTATCTAGTATTATTTTACAGCAGTTGATTCAAAGTAGTTTGAGCTCTTTGACCTCAAGACAGTTCATTCACACTTACAGAGCCTTACAGAGTTAGGCAAGCTTCGTGCAGCTTCCTCCCAGCTATACTCCCAGAGTTCGTCCAAGAGTAAATTCGGCACTGCTGATCTCACTGCGACGTTAAGTGCAGAATGAGAGACTGGAGAAGGTAAACGGCAGCCAGGGAGAATACGTGGATGGTTCCACTATGTGACGAGAGAAGACCCGGAACGCCACCTAAAGAACATAGGAACGTCGATAATTGTGGTGTTTTTCCTGTCAAAAACATTTTCACTATAGTTTCGATATGTGTACATTATTATAAATGTGGTATTCTAAATATTATTTTTTTTTATTAATTTGGATGTGAATTGTTAAGGTTTTTGATATTCTTTTTAATATCATTGTCACCATGAGCAGCTAGGATTAGTTCAACTGTACAATTAAAATGTTAATATCTATGAAACAATTTTTTAAATGAACAATATAGTTGTTAGCTGGCCAACTAATGCTAGCTAGTAGATTATAATTACGTCATAATTTTGAAAGCTAACAAGTCCTGAAAATGAGAAATGCCTCACAACTAGTTCACTAACGTTATCTCAAAAACAGTAAATGTGTGATGCCAAGTGACTAGCCAAGTTCCCTAGCAAGCTAGCTAACGATATGTAGGTTAGCTATTGTGTTGTGTGTGTAAAAACTAAAGTTAACTTGTTGACTCAGGGATACCTGTCCTAGATTTTTTTTCTTTCGGGCATTTCAGGATATTAGCAAGATAATTTTAACCACAAGAATGTTGGCATTGGCAAATTGCTGTGGTATAAGAAGAATAAAACACTACCGAATACAGTGCTGTTATGTGGGAACAGTGACTCCACATCATCACATCACCTTTTTTAAAAATATTTTCCTATAATAGTACAACATCAAGTGTTTTATTCCTCATATATCATATAACAGATTAACGGCACATGGCTATAACATATTTGGATGTGGAGTCAAGGTCAGGTGAGACTTACTTTTCATACACCGTTCAGTCTGCCTGTACATGCCCATCAACTCGCTGTCCTTCACAGCAGATAGCTTCTTCAAACTCATGTCACCTGCGGAACAGCGTTCAGACATATTACATGGATTCGTCACCACATCGTACCAAAGTTTTAGACAGGAATTGTCATTAAATATCGAATATTTTCGAACAATGTCCAAATTTCCGTTTCTTTTCTGGTCTAGAAATTAGCTCCGCCCCCAGATGGAACAGCACCACCTCTACTTTCAGGGAATCAGGCTTCAGATCGCCAGAGTGATTATGGAAAATCTGCCATTTTTTAAAAATACAATTTACATTTAAAGGCATTGCGGCAAAATAGCTAGCTTATGTTATTTAGTGAGCCGCTAGCTACAAGTTCTTTGGGGCCTTATTGGTAAATGTGAAAGACGGCTTAATCTCAACGTGACGTAAGTTTCCAAGACTTTTTGTGCTTTCAGGGGGAGCTTGAGGAAGAAATTATCATGTTCTCTAATATTTTAATCGCAGTTGCGGTTCACCTCCTAGGCAGCAGAGGGCTGTAAACATACAAACAACTCCAACCAGGTTTCTTAAACATGGAAGTGAAGGAAACTTCTAGCTGAACCATTTAAAGAAAGACCTGAGAATTGATTAAGAAGATGTTGAGTTGTATACACTCTCATGAAGAAGTCTCAAAATAAAAGTAATAGAGATCTCAAAAATAGAGATCATTTTTAGTTAGCCTATGTTTATTAAGTAACACTTATTAATCAGTAGTGATTATTTAAAATCAGTGCCGTTATTAATCTGGAAAATAGTGGTCTTTGTCAAAGCCACAATTCACAAAACTCCGTAATCCACCATTTTCTTTAGGAACTGACTCTGGATGAGAATAAAAAGTCCGACGCTATATATACTCACCGCTCCGTGACACACCCCTCTCCCCTTTCAGAATAGACTGTGAGGCTGGACGCTCTCACACACTCGAGCCAAGCTTCGGGTTACATTCTAATTTTCCTTTTCTGTGTGTGCGCTTTGAAAGGACTGAATTGTTCATTGTATAGACAGAGAGCTCAGGAAGACTGAAAACAGGCATCTAAATATGTCTGGAAAAAGATATTTGTATTATTATGCCAAGGAATCAGGGAACCTGAGTATACTCATGATAATACACGACCCTGAATATTCCAAATATATGATGATAAAGGAAGAAACTGCCGAGTCATGCGACGTTCGCTGATCCCTGTAGTGTATTTTAAAGAAATACTTGAGAAAGTAAGTCCTTGCCCAAGGGTCTAGCAGTGGCTCTCACACATTCGCTAGGCCATAACCCAAACTACTTAACTGCATCATGTTTATACACAGCCTTTCTAAGGATGTTGTAATCACTAGTGCAGAACCGTAAAGGAATATTTGCAGTGGCTTGCGTAAGTATTCCCCCACCCCCCCCACCCCCCCCCCCCCCCCGAACCATTCCACATTTTATAGAGTTACAGCCTGGAAGTGAAATGGGCTTAATTAGGGTCAGGTTTGCTAGGTCTCAGCAAAGCTTTTCCAACCCAGATACATCTCAAAAACTACCCCAAAAATGTTGGCAATATATGAAAATAAACAGTGGCTATATAGATTAATTTTGTTCATTCACTGGTTGGAAATAAACCCAAGTAAATGAATGAATGAACATCCTTCTGCTCCACTAGGAACTTGCAGAAATTGATTAGACATCATTTAGATTTTTCACTTCAAAACCAAGATCTGGCAGCCCCAAAAAATACCACCCTCACACCACCTTGTTCCACCCTGCAACCATGTTCCAAATGTAGCCCAATTTGGTGTAAAAACCACACCCTGGCAACCCTGATTAGAATTTTATGTCATAATATTGAAATTGGAGGAAATGAATATAGTGTTAAAATTATATACAAATAAAAAAAGGTAAAAGTTGTGACTGCATAAGTATTCACCCCCTTTGCTGTGGAATCCCTAACCTAGTTGTGTTGGCATTAGAAATTACATAATTAATTGCACACAGGTTGAGTCCATTCAAATAATTGGTCACATGCTTTTAATATATATATATATATATATACACCTGTACCTGGACAAACCCAGAATTTGTTAAAGAACATACCTAAACAATCAGAATCACGAAGACCAAGGAGTGATCAAAACAAGTCAGTTCTGGAAAAGTTTGGTTTTAGGGGTTTGGTTTAGGAGGCTGTCTACCAAAAGTGACCAGGTAAGGAGGGGATTAGTCAGAGAAGTAGCTAAGTCCTTAGAAGCTAAGCAATGAAGATAAATTAGGGGTTTCACAGCACTCTCTTTTACATTTTTAATTTGTAAAAGATATTACCACAGCATATAGCCCCCCCCCCCCCCCCCCCCCTCCCCCCCCCCTGCACTTCGATATTATGGACCATATTGTGTAGATTCATGACATATAATCACAAAGTCCATTTCAGTTCCAAGTTGTAACACTATAAATTGCAGAAAAGTGTCAAGGGGGTGAGTACTTATCCAAGGCACCATGTTGGCTTTTTCCCATGTTGGACGAGCATTAAATGATAAACATGAACTTTTTCTTACCCAACACGAGATACGTGACTTGCTGGCACTTCCCTCCTGCCACGGTTGAGAGGGCACCGGGTAAGATGGACACCCGGGATACTTGGACCTCCAGAACGTCTGCCACCCTTTTACGGAAATCATATCTGACCAAATACAAAAATATTTTACATAGATTTACTTCACAACAACAGTGGTCTGGCACCACTGGTTTAACCTTCTTCCTAATTCACTGGCGCCTTTTAAAAGCAGTGTTGATTCCTGCTCTGTCTTCATGCTCAATACAAAGCTAACTGATCTAATCTTAGTGGTAAAGAAAGTAGTTTTATACCTATAGAATTGTTATTAGCTAGCATAAAGTGAACTCAAATGACAACACCAGTGGCAATCCAAACCATTTTATTAATATAACTTTAACAGCACGTAATAAAGCTTTGGTATAGACGACCTGTTTATATATTTATACACAGCATGCTGTTCGCTGTCAGGTACAGGCATGCTTGTGTCTCTCATTCGCTAGTTTCTGCTAGCTACAACGATCTCTACCGGATTGGAGCGAGGAAGCTAACGCTAGCTAGAGTACTGCTGCGTCAGACATACCTGCTGAATGATGTCACGCTCGGGAAGATTTGCTGTGCAGATGGTGACTCGGGGATGATGTCCGCACAATCGATGGTCTCATCTCCTGCCCTCAGGACCAGCGATCTGTAAATGACTGATGAAATACAGCAAAAGGTTATTTACATAAAAATGTATAGAAGAAAAAAAAAATCACATGACATTCATAATAATGTCATAAATTTGAACAGTTTTTAGGCTTTTCTTGTTGCTGGAATTCCCATCACTGTTAGATATGTGATTTTAGACAGATAACAATATACCATTGTAATCATTAATTTATTTGGAATATTTTTAATATAGTAAACTACCTATTCAAAATAAGGGCCAGGAATGTCTTTACCTCTTCCACATCCTCATAGGAAACATCGCCACCTCCTCCTGCCATCCCAAATACTGTCGCTACCATGCTAGTGACTTGCTAATAAACGTCATCAACCCAAGTTAGATAAACATCTAGCTTAGCATGCAGGTTTTGTGATTTAAAAAAAAAAAAAATGTTTGTGGGGACAACAGTAGTATTATGGTAAAACCAATCAGAATAATCCATTCAAGATGAGTTTTTAAAAATCTTGTTGCTGGAGTATTTTAAAGGATGAATAAACCATCCTTCAGTTATTTTATCATGCATCACTCTGAAGACTCGATAAGAGAAACAGGGTTGGCTAACAACAACATAACCACGAAATTAAGTAACTCAACCCAACTAGATGCTAGATGGTGATTACCCACGGCAATACATTCACTTCATCCTCTTTTTGGATTGAGCAACATTATATACATGGTCCAGTGCATAAAGGACATGTCCCAACATCTCAGTTGCTCAGCACTCAGGTAACTGCTCTTCATACATCTAAATAACAACTGAAAACTAAAGGAGGCCATTTAGTCAAGCCAGAACAAGACAGAGAGATAGAGAGGGGGAAGCCTGCGAGGGTGTCTCAGACAAATACATCATTTACACATAATGCATTATGGGATATCACGAGTGCTCTTGATATGCTCCTTTATGACTTGATAACTGCAAAATAGTGCACTATGTAGTGAACAAAGTGTGGTATTCCAATACAACCAATATAGCTGTTACACTCATGTTTTATATCCAGTATATCTGACATTCATTCACATCTACACCATGTTGAATTCTGGATTCTGATTGGTCGGAAGGTGATTGATTAATTTTCTGGAACAGCTGCTCTGACAATACTGCAGCTGCCAATCACAGGTTTATATTAATTCCCTCGTTGTAATAGGTTATCCTTTGTAAAATAAAAATGTACACGGAGACTCGTATGTTGGACACTCATATAAATGGCTTAAAAAAAAAGAAGTGTGTAATTGCTAATTTTTGGAAGGAGCCTCCAGTGTCAGCACAAAGCTTTTTCTTTAGGTTTTCCGACACGGGAACGTCTAAGGATAAGGGAGTTATTGCAATATCGTAGAAGCTGGATGTTTTTTTGTCTTGTTGATGTCAAGAAAAGGAGGCTGATGAGAGAGCGACTGTTTATAGCTGCGATAACGTAAATGATAACAGGAAAAAATTTGTTTCAAGGACATAACAATAAAAGTAACTATAAATGGATAGCAAGTATGACATATTGCTCATTATTATTTTTTTTAATTGAGCTTTGGAATAAGAGGAATAAAGCACTTGTGCTGTTACAGGAAAATAATCAACTTTGTGGTGGTATCAGTAACTCTGCTTCATCACATCAGCCCATTGTTGATCATTTTCCCGTAAGAACTGTTTCATTCCTGATATAACCAATAGGAAAGGCTGAATTACATACTTGTCTACCAGCTGAAATCACATTTTTAACACATTTGGGGGTTATTAGAGAAATGGAGGAACTTTGACACTGGAAACATTTACTTGGTCTGAAGGTGACAATGTGACAACATACCTGTGTAGTCTCCAGCCAGCTGAAGATGTGCATCTGTGAAGAGCTGCCTTTGTGTTAAACTGACAGAGCCGTGTTTGCTGGTCAGATCTCCAACCTCACAAGCCAGATAGGTGAGTGGGGAACAGTTAGAGCTCTGGGTCAAGAGAGGGGAAAAAAAGAAAAAGACAATAATATGGATATACTGTATGAAGCATACACTCCTTGGAGGGAAAAAATACCAGCAACTATTTGTGCCTCCATTAACATTTAATTTTGGCGGTAACAATTCTAGGGGTCCAAACCTGGAGAAGTAACACAAAAATAGTGGGATGACTAGTTATATTTGGGGCCCAAGCAATGTTCTTTCAGGTGGTCTAGAAGTTTTAGGATGGAATATGGGTGTGGTATCTTCCAGGATAACCTCGCCCCTATCTACAAGGGCACCATGAAGGCTTACTGAATGGTTTAATGAGGATAAGCATGATGTATATCATATGCTATTACCTTCACACTGACCAGATCTCAACCCAATCGAATACTGGTGGGAGATTTTGGAGCACTGTGTTAGACAGCGCCTCCACCACTATCATCAGAACACCAATATCTTTTGAAAGAACGTTGCTTATCCATCCAGTACCATTCCAGAGGCTTGAACGCCAAGGATCATCAAAGTTGGTTAGTTGGTGTAATCAGTAAACTGATGAATTTTTTTAGATAAGGAGACCAAGCCAGTGGTATAATACTGTACATGTGTATAAAGTCAGATCTCACCTGAGCTGTCATGTTGAAAGGGTTATAGGTTCTTCCATTTCCTGGACAGCCAGCCACAAGTCCATTGACAGGATTTTCAGTTATGTACCAGGAAGCGTTTGTGACCTGGACCAAAGATGAAAAATACTATTGACAGACCTATAGTGACAGTGATATTTCAGTAGTTTCAGTAGTTGTTTTTGTAGTAGATCAAATACAAAGATGACCAAAGAGTCATTGACTCTTGAGCGCGATCCTTAACACTCAAGTGCTCAGCTTTTGGGCTTGGATTGGATTCTGGCTTTCCTGTAAAATGCTTTGGATAAAACCGAACTTAAAAAGTAAAGTTATTAATTGGGGGCTGACTTAGAGTTACAACTAAAACAGCTGAGCTAAACTGAGCTAAAGGGCTCAACTTAAAAGTGAGGCAGAATCCAGTCCAAGCTGAGCAGTTGATGGTTTACAATCTTGCTCAACAGCCCAATAGTAGAAATATGCCACTTCTCGTATTTTGATAGTTAAAGCCATAAATGATGCAAGAAGATGGTGGGGAAAGACTTTTTAATGAAGCAAAAACCGCTCGAGGCTTGATTTTGAAGCATGCGAGTGTAAATGTAGTGATTACAAAATGAGTTTAAACAGCTAGTCAAACTAAAAAAGGACACAAAAAACTGACAGCCACACCAATGTTTAGTCGTTGCTAATAGGCAGAAAAATGAGCTTAGGTGCATTTTCAATGGATATTTTTGACTCGAATGAATTTATAAGTGAAGGAGAATCCAGTCCAAGCTTACAGCTTGATCTTGCTCAAAGGTCAAACAGTAATATTATGGCAATTCTGGGATTTGAACCCACAAACGTCTAGTCAGTAGCATAAAATATTAATCACTGACCACTATCTATGCTAACTGGTTAGTTGTAATTTACCAAACATAACTTACTGTAACTCGTGTAGCTATTTATAATGAAACGTGGTACTCACTTTAACAGTGTTAGACACTCCGAGGTCCACCAGCAGGGTCACGTCACTGAAGCTGCCATCAGGAAAACACTGTTGGGACTGATTACATGTACAGAAACAATTTAGGACTTAGGTCTTTCACACCAATGTCAAAAAAATCCAAAGTTTTGCTACTACAAAAGACTGTTTTTATTTCCTCACTTACCAAAAACCAGTTTGCTAAGTTATATTTTTATACCATTTCGTCATTCTTCGCTACTATAAATGAAAGAATATGTTTCACTAACCAAAAGCAGGGGCGATAACATATAAAAAGCCCACCATGGGCCGCATTCAAAGTTAATGAAAAGAGGAGACAGTATCTTAGACAGAGACATCTCTTATCTCAAAGACTGTAATTCATAGATAAAACAACACTGAGCAAGGCACAAGTTGTACGCGTAAGTAGCTTTCGGAGAATAAAATAAAAAAAACTAAATGCAAAATAATAGGATGTGCTGGATCAAGTGCTATTTTATAAGCTGCTGGATAATGTTCAGTTCAGTTAATCCACATTTGCAGTGATTAATGTGATCATTACAACTAGGACTCTTTCATGCAATGCAATAGAATGGATTGGCAATATACTATCCCTGTTTTTTTTTGTTTTTTTGGGGTTTTTTTCCGGCTTTCACGGCAGGTTTTTAAAGGCGGTGATTGAGATACTATTGAAACCTTGGAGATGTGTACTACACACAGTGAATTTCTATAACATGAATGCAGAGCCCAGAAAATCCAACTTAAGCGGGTGCGTAACCCATTTCTGAATACGAGTAACTTTCCCAGTGTAAATATCGACGTACCTTTGGGAGTCAGTATCATGTGTTAGTTGTAAAGAGACAACAATTAACATATGTGTTACCATTTGAATTAAATATATTGTATATATAAGTTCTTTTTGTTAAGGCAAGGGGTGACAAGCAAACAATACAGAATCGGTAAAAGAAATGTTAAAAAAAAAAAACAGCAACCAGTGCAAACAAATAATAAAAAAAACACTGTGAGTGCAAATATATGCAAGGTATTTTCACAGCGACTGTGCACCACAAGTGTCAACTTTTAGTGGGTAAAAATGATGAAAAAAAAATTATGCAAGAATATTGTGGAGAAAGAGTTCCACGAAGTCAAACGTGGCTCAAGGCTTAGTTTTGAACTGTGCAGTTGTAAGTACAGAAATGGCACAATGTCAAATTCGTGACAGAGGCCAAATTAGAAAGCAATACGTGACTTGTTACAGGGAACAGATGTACAGGATGTTTGATAATATAATACTAATCTAAATATTTGACATTCCAGGAATCAATTATTTGTTAAAAAGAACACAATGTTAATGTCTAACTAATAGTTGCTCATGTACCTGTGCTTTCTTAAAGGTTACTCGCTTGTATCTTACCTAAAGACACGTAATATTGTTAAATATGACGTTCGTCTGGTAAAGAGTTTCACAGACACACACGAACACACACATGGCCCACACTCACTAAACCCTGTCTTTCTGAGGAAAGTGTTAGTGATCATTAAATACAGTAAGAGTGGCGTATTCATTTATAAAATCACTTGTAGTCTGACATTTACATCTCCTCTCATCTCCACTCTTTCTCTTCTTCTCTCCTCTTCTCGCTCATCCTCCACTCCACAGAATGGAGAGAAAGCAGACAGTGTCATCTTTTTGTGGCAGATTTAAAGAGACACCCCCTCTTTATCCTCTTTATCTGGATGAGGGTGAAAGGGTCACGTGTGCCAGCTGGATTCTCTATTACACTGCTCATGCAGTGAGGTATGCATTCAGAGATGTTGAGTTGAGTCGCATTTATTCCGTGAACAGCTAAGCGATCCTTAATTAGCTAACTGCTAATGTTTTTGGTGTTTGTGAGTGACGAGACATTATGTTGACTAATCTTTGCAGGCTTAGCCACTAAGTGCTGCTAGCTTGTTAAATAGAATATTATTACAATAAAAAAAATTGTAGCTAAAAAAAAAAAAACAAGCTGAAACAGGTTTACGTAATGACAGAGTACCTGGATAGTAGCATAAATATGTGTTGTGAAAAAGATCATTTGTAATGGTGTAACAATTTCGATGTACATTAGCACATTTTATATGGCATGCTACCCTACCTTCAAATTCTATGGATTAACGTTTTTGCTTATTTCATTTACATATATTTGGCAGATGCTTTTATCAAAAGTGACTTAAAATTGTGCTAAGTACTCAACGGGTCTCAAGGGCCCAACAGTGGCAGCTTGACAGTGCCAGGATTTGAACTCAACCTACTGCTGCCATTGTTCACACCAGTAGGAGATTTATTAGTAACTGGTTATATTCTTATTATATTGTTAATCTCAGTCTGGTTTTAGTTTAACTAGAAAAAAAGACATTACCAGGGTTACTGTGCCCTTGACACTGCTGTTGAATATGGCCTTGGCGATGATCCAGTGCCCGTCAGAGGAGTTCATGGCTCTGATGTCAGCACACTGCATCCTGCAGAACATTTAAACACAAAGACAAAGATAAACAGACAGGCATAGATGATTTGACACTTTTTTACTTTAGGGCTTGTTCTTTGCAGTCTCCGTATACCATAAGTATTCATCTCTTGTTCCTCTTTATCACTTGGGTCTCTAGTTCCTGTTTTATTATTAGTGAAACATAGTGAAGCGAGAAGTATACCGTGTATCACTGAAAACAGCTCAGCAACGGTCCACTGAGTTTTGATTTACACATATCATATGTATCATATGTATTTTTTGAGCACATTGATAAGGACCTACTACTAGCATATTTAGAATATTTGTATAACTACTGAACTTCAATTTGGCCTCAAGCTTGCTTCATTATTTTCATTCTTACACTGCAGATAAAGTTTGGAGTCCAATTTAGATATGTGATCTCATAATGGTTTCCAAATAGCACTCAGGTAAGCCGATATGAGATGTGTGTGTTTAACAAAAATGTTATAATAGACTTAACTTCCTTTTTAGTAGGCTCAAGCCAAGTATTTTTCAATGTACAGAGCCCAAGACTAAATGACATTATGAACAGGAATTTTATAGAGATTTAAAAGGTTAATCTGCCCAAAGAGCAGTGAACCGAAACACCTTCCCACAATTAAAACTGAAACCCCAGGTGTTAGATTCAGTTCTACAAAAGCACCTCAGGGTTATTCATACACTCATTTATTAATTGAGTATGCATGTTATCCCATCCCATGCATGTCAGTGGAAGATCTGGAGCCTATCCGAGGTGAGAATACACTCTGGATGGGTGTCCATTGCAGAGCACCAAGGACAAGTTGGAGCAGCCAATCCACCTACTGGCATTTTTTCTGCACTAATTCTTTGTTCTGCTTTTAGGGTTTTGAAGAAAACCTGACTCATAAAAGTGGAGTGATGCACTTCTGACCAAACTGTGATCACAGATTAAAATAAAAATGTTCCATGCATTCCATGAGTAGTAGCATTAAAACTGAACTAACCTTGTTCCGTTCCTGTAGTGGATAACCAGCGATCGTCCTATGATACTGTTGGGTCCACTCAGTGGCATGTTACTGTCCTTGTAATGGTTCTCGAATTGGTTCTGATCAGCTAGACTCCCAAACTTCCCGCTGATATCACCAATCTCATACTGATCCACTGTTCCATTCCCCGGTGTTGGAGACGTTGAGATATTCACACCATACGGGTTGAAGTGGCCCATGACATTCGCGTTGGAGCAGGCCTCTGGTCCACTCTTTACCGGGAGCAGATGGACATGGTATCCACCGGCTTTGGCCTCTAGATGAGTCAGAGAGACATGGATGTTGGTTGGACCCTGGGGAGAGAGCTGGAAGAAGTGGACATTTCCCCCAGATGACCCTGACCCTTGCCAGGATCCAGTCTGAGCCGAGGGGAAGCGCAGGAGCGTGATGTTAGCGCAGGCAATGCGATGACCAGCCTCGTCAGGGCCGTGGATCACTACAGACCGACCAATCATACTGCTCAGTCCAGACACCCAGGCCGTAGTATCTGTAAAGAAGTTCTTGCTAGGTAGTTTCCCTACATTTGGTGACAAATTCAGCATCGTGTGTTTGCTGGACAGGTCTCCAATCTCACAAGCAAAAGGACATTCTGGTCTACAGTTTACTTTATAGCTGCTTATGCTGGTGTTGATGTTGTAGGGGTTCCAGTGTCCCCCAGTGGACCCACAGCGACCCTTATCACTGTCTGTCTCTGTGCTGATGGGATATTCGTGAATGTGCCAGTGGTGTTTCTGAGTTGCAGGAGTATTTGGTCGTCCGTAAGACAAGTCGAGGAACACTGAGACATCTGAGTAAGGGTTTCCTTTCAACTGGGTGAACAGGATCGTCCCCACCACTGGGCTCTGGAAGATGGCCCTGGCTGTGATCACCTCCCCAGGATAGCCAATGCTTGAGCAGATAAACCTCGTACCATCAGGCTGGTGCAAAACCACAGAACGACCAACAATGCTGTTCTGTCCAAAGAGTGGCAGATTCCAGTCAGTGAAGCTCGCCTGGATGTCATCTGCGTTACTTAACAATCCATGTCTGGAACTGAGGTCTCCAGTTTCGTAGCGATCGTGGGTTGAGCCAGGGGGTGGGGGATACACAGACGGCTGAGTGTTCACATCAAAGGGATTCCAGTGGCCGCCAACATTATCATTGCTGCAGGTGCTCTCAGGGGGTGACCTCATCTGTGGGGTGGGAAACAGATGAATATGGTACGGCCCAACTCTTCTGTTCAGGTTAGTGAGGTTCACGGAGAGAGTTGTAAGGTCGAAAGGAGACGGCTGGCGAAAGGTGATGGAACCTTTGACCCCTCTCATATCTATCAGAGCACTGACCTCCTTCGGTTCTAAGGTTCGGATCTCAGCACACGTATACTCTGAGCTGAGATTTAAGAGAGCAAAGTGAAATCCAGCATCAAGAGATGGGATCTCTAAACGGGATTTGACAGGTTCAAGAGGAGTGCCTACCATCAGCTGGCCCAACTTTATCAAACTGTTTGGGTTCAGGCTGCCCAGCAATGCTTCACAGCTAGCAGCAGAACTCTGAGATAGATAAACATTCACATTAGCAAATGAGGAGCTATTCTGATTCAGACTGACCAGGTTGGAGAGAAGTATGGCTCTTGGTTGCAGTAATATCTGCCGGAGGTAGATATTCCCAGCCACGACACTAAAGAACCGAGCCTGCCAAGTGGTGACCTTTGACTCTGCTATGACGCCCGCGCAAGCCTTTGTGCCAGTACACGTCTCTACCGCTAAAGAGCGTGCTTCCAGATTGGGCGTTTGCCGGAGCATGTGGGAGATGTTCACTACAGAAACAGAAGTGCTAACGGACAGTGTGAACACACGCTCTCCTATGTGGGCTTTCTCGCAGGGCTGGGCCACATGACCGTACATTACAGGAAACTCTGTGAGCGTCAGATTGAAGGAGCCACAGGTTTCTATGCCAGTACCACTGACGTTTATGGTGGCTGTCTGTTGTATGGAGTCAAACCGCACCAGACCGGTGACTCCCCTCATGTTGAAACTGGACAGATACTGACCAGCAGAAGAACCTGAAAATGGAGATGGAAAATGAGGATGCATGCAAAAATCTTTGTCTAAGTTTTTGCTAACAACATCGTGTGGTGTTTACTAAACACTCCAGTATTACACACTTTGTTTTGTATACTCCTGAAGGTGTACCGTTTCCTGTGCTCAGTAATATAACTCTAAGTTCCGAGTATAGAAAAAAGAGTCCCAACTGCCTATGTTCCAGTTTACTAAATGAGAGCATGGTAAGCATGCAAATTGTATGTTATAGTGGGTGCAGTCTTAGAACATGGTTATTATGGTGTTTTTTGAAAAATTCTACTGACACCAAAGACCTTCTCTCATCCCACCTGCCTACAAGCCATGAGTAAATAAGAGAAGAATAAATTGTGCATATACTATATAACATGTATAATACATCGTTTAGAAGGAGACACAGCCACATTCTACTTTTGTGCCCTGATAGTATAAAGGCATTCTTCAGAAGAGATCAAGAATAAAAGACTAGCTCAGTTTCACAAAAAAAACAAGGAGAAAAGGATCGATATTCAGTCACCCGTGAAAGACGAAAGACCAGGTGCAAAAATGCCAAAGGGAGAAAGAGAGGTTTGTACGTCATGGGTAACCAGGTTACATACCTTTTTCACTTTAGACACTAGCAACAACATCACCAGAGATTACTCATGAACACTTTTCAAATCTTAATTTTAACTTTTAAGGCGGACTCTTCCTAACACTCTTCCTTTCCACCTTAAGACTTGACCAGATGGTATTTATGGTATTATTCCAAGTAAAAATACTGACAAAATTAGAGTTTACAATAAACTTAAAAAGGTACTTTTTCTTGTCGCTGAGGTGAGCGATCAAGCGTACACCTTTAGTAGCTTTAGTACGTATATGTTTAAAGGTAGTGTAGCTTTAAAATGTAATCAACTATATCCAAATTTCTAGGCAGAAGATACATATTAGAGGTACAAAAGATAAAGGTACTTAACTAGACTTTGCAGACAGCCTATGAAGTACGCGCTCAGAAAAAAGGGAACTAGACTCTACCTTTCCTTGTGACTAAAGTAGTACTTTTTTATATGCAATGTAGATATAGTGTAACTTTAATAATATTTGGAGGAGCGCTTTAAAGGTACACTACATGCAGTTTTCTAGGTATGTAAGGTGCAGAAGTTGATGCTTCAGGGTACCGCTCTAGCAAGTAGAGAAGGTACAGTTTAGTACCATTTCTTTCTGAGTGTATTTTAAGATTTTACAGGCTTTCTCTGCAAAGGCTAGCTAAATACCTTTATCCTTTCTACCTTTAATATGTATTTTCCAACTAAAAAACATAACCATAATGTAAGGAATATAACTGAACTATAATTACCTTTAAGGCTTTAAAGGTACTTTACAGCCTGACTCTGCAAATTCTAGCTTAATACATCATTTTCATCGTTCCATCCTAAAACTGGAAACTTATTTAACAACCTGTATAAATTATTTACAGACACCGACAACATGAGCAAAGTCCATGTCTCTATTTTTTTTTTTTCTTTTTCAGAATTGTTATGGCTAAAGAAGAGTAAAAAAAAAAAAAGCTCACAAACTCATCTTTATGTCTGAATCAAGGAAATTCAATTATTCATTTGAACACACACACACACACACACACACACACACACAGACATCCCAGTTGTCAATTTTTACATGCACTTTAAACAAGACACACTCCAAAACTTGCTAAAGAATATGTCTGACAGACAACTGAACAGAAAAACAAGACATAATTCCAGCAAACTCACCGCACAGAGTCAGCAGGAGGAAAGCTGCTGAAAGGCACATGTTGGCAGCTGTGTGTGTGTGTGTGTGTGTGTGTGTGTAATTGTGAGGCTAGGTGAGTGTGCAGCTAATATGATTTCAGCAGGGACGCCCCCAGTGAGTGAATGTGTACATGTGTGTGCTCTCAGACATAATTTCCTCAATTTCTTGTAGAAAAATGAGGTGGTGTTTGGAGGCGGAGGTGGGGGCAGGACTTAAGTACTCACACACACACAAACACACACACACATGTGTGTGTCTTACTATCTTTTGACTAGCTCCCAGTGACTATAGTTTTTGTATTCTTGTGGGGACATTTGGTTTCCACCATGATATAAAAACACTCCTCACACACAAACCACACACACAGCATATGAAGTCCTACTCTTCTCATCTGACTTGACTAGAATTTTGTTCTTAATCCACGAATGATGAACTGCACCACTGATGGGGATGTTCAATACAAGATTACAAAAATAACTCAAATTCTTTTTTTTAATTAAAAAAAGACAAAATGTTAATTAAAGCGTAACAGCCCATCAGCTCTATTTTTGGAAAGAGGCACCACTTCAGCTCTTTGGTCACGGGCTCTTCAGGAGAGCTATTTCAGTCTCTAATTACGCTCATGAGAAGCACTGACCACCTGAGAGACTGGAGAGAGAGAGAGAGAGAGAGAGAGAAAGAGAGACCTACCTACAGATAGAGATAAACAGAGAGAGTGAAAGAGACAGATGGACACAGGGAGAGAAAGAGGAAAAGAAAGTCAAAGGGTGAGAGAGAGACAGACAGAGGCACAGAGAGAGAGAGAGAGAGAGACAAGGCAGAGACAGACAGACAGACAGACAGACAAATAAAAAGAGATAAAGACAGACAGAGAAAGAGGGAGAGACAAAGTGAGAGAGAAAGACAGAGACACAGATGGATAGACACCCTTACAACATCGCTATCATTTCTTTGTTCTATCTGATTTTTTTCTGTTAGTGTATATAGCCATTTTTGCTTTTCCCAACAAAAAATTCAACAGCTAACATTCACCATGTCTTCTTTTCACATAATTAAAGCCAAAAATTAAAATCTGCACAGAAAACACTTCATTAAAACAATTGAAAAGCTTCTTTAAGATTCCAAACAAACACTTTAACCTTGAACAATAAATAAAACAATGAAAAAACAGTCTCTCTTTCAGAACAAAAAGGACATTCTTGACTTGAGTCAGGATTTAAAATAGAAATAAAAGCATATACTCTTTAAATCCAGGAAAATTCCAGCATAATAATTTAAATTAGGGGATAAAAGTAGCTTAGGAAAAGGCTCTTTATCATTGGGAAAAATAAGTCAACAGACTTTGAGCATATTAGATTCCGTTGATGTAAGAGCAGATTGCAGCTTCTGTAATACTCGAGTCATTGTTCGAACAGATTTAGTTTTTAAACAAGCAGTCCCTCCGTCAGCATTTATAAATCCAGCCCCTGCCAAGTTTTGTAAAGCTGTGATTCCGGCTATTTTGGTTATTTCAAATATATCTCTAATTAGTTAAATCTTATCCAATATTGACCTACCACGTACGCAATAAGACTGATCTGGATGAATAACCTCTTCCAAAACTTTTCCAAGCCTCGTAGCTAGCACTTTAGAAAGTATTTTATAATCACAACAAGGCAAAGATACAGGTCACCAGCTTGTTATATTAGTTAAATCACCTTGGTTTTTTTTTTGGTAAAAGAGTGAGTACTGCTCTATGACAGCTTAATAGTAGACATCCTCCTATTATATTCCAATAAGATGGAATGAAGAAATGAAAAAAACTGAACAGATCTAGCCAATTCTTTAGTGGCATTCCGAGTGTATTGTTGACATACATGTTTTATTTGAATTTTTCCAAATTCCCACCATTTTTTTAGAGCTTGAAAGTGATTCTCTTCCATTTTAAAATTAGTCCAGAAACAATCCAAAATCTCTTTAAACTGACCATCATTTAATAAAGTTGTGTTAAAATGCCAATAGGCACTATTTGGTTTAATTCATAGTAATTATATATCCTATTAAACTATGATCTGAAAAACCACCCGGAGAAATAAAACAACTTTTAAAAATACTAAGATGATGTTTAAAAACATAAAGCCTGTCTAGCCTCTGATAATGCTAATGATAACAAGCTATCACTAACAAGCACCCAGGTATAATGTCTGATGTCTTTATTAAAATCTGAATTTTAAGTTCGTTCCAGTTATTTAAAATCATGTATGTGAACCTCTGAAAAGAAACGACGTGTTTCAGTAACTCAGATTTACTAGCGATTGCGATCTTCTACCCGTTGAAACAAGTTCACCAAATCGTGAAAGTTCCTTGCTAACAATTCATCTTAGATAAAAAGTGGAACATTAGACAATGTAAGCTGGTGTAGAAAGGGGAAGTCGGGGTGTAAAAACACCCCACAATTCAATGCCTTTTTCAACCACCTCATTTGCCTTTTCCACAGTACTTAAGAACAATACAACTGCGTTGTTCATTCTTGAGGCACAAAAGGGGAACAAAACACTCACAACCACCGCACACACCACTCACTCTCACCACTCGCGTATGCACACACAGAGAGAGAGAGAGACAGCTAAACAGAAAGAGATAAAGAGAGAGAGACAGAGAAAGAGAGAGAGACAGACAGCCAAACAAAAAGAGATAAAGAGAGAGAGACAGACAGCCAAACAAAAAGAGATAAAGAGAGAGAGACAGACAGCCAAACAAAACAAGATAAGGAGAGACAGAGAGAGAACGAGGGAGAGAGACAATTGAGAGTGAGAGTGGTAGACAGACAGACAGACAGAGAGGTACACAGAAGGAGAAACAAAGAGAGAGACAACCAAAGAGAGACGGGCAGATGCAGAGAGAAAGAGGAAGAGAGCAACAAAGTGAGAACAAGACAGAGAGACAGACACACACACACACACAATATTGCCATGTTGGAATGCAGGAGAAACTTAACAATTCATGCTCCTCAAAGATGAACTCATTACACACAGCAGGATAAATCTGATTTATTTATATCCCAAACAGTTTGTTCAGACTGTAGTTGCATTTGCTTGGTTGTTAGAGTTACAACACAGAAGCTCATCTACAGTGTCGGGTAAAAGATAGAGTAACTTGTTAGCTACTTGTCGCTACTGACAAGAAGAATTTTCCATGGATTTTGTTTTACAAAGAATCGAACTATTCTCTAAGCTTGCGTTACTGTGTGTGCGGAGTTTCACGTTTCCTCCCCGTTCTCCGGTTTCCTCCCACCTCCCAAAAAAACATGGACTTCAATCCAGCCTTGGCCCCAGTGTTCCAGGGATAGGCTCCAAATCCACCAGCACCAGCACCACCCTGCGCAGGATAAAGTGCTTACTGAAGATGAATGAATGTTTTGTAATAATGAAAACATGACACACAGTGATGTAGAATGGTGGAAGGTTGTGTAATGCTGCGTTTGCTGCTCATGTCAGGGTATGTACTACAGGTAAGCAAACAGAAGGATGTGAACTCTGAATAACAATTTAATTTGATATAATAATAATAATAATAATAATAATAATAACATTTAAATATTTTAACATACATATATTAATATAAATAATTTCACTTATTATATAAGAACACAACTGTCTTTGGACAGCTTTGAATAATTAAAAAAAAAAACTTCAATTAAATAAAATTTTTTAAAAAAGGTTAAAGGACATCAAGGGTAATTTTAAGAAAACATTTCATTTAAATTTCACTATTAAAGTTTTTATTAAAGTACGTTCGCTATTAAAGCTTATAGTACTCGGGCGCCCTCTAGTGGACATTTGGAAAATTACATGTAGTTCCTGAATTGTCCACTAGGTGGGGCATGAACCTTTAAAACGCAATTACAGACTACAAAGCACAATAAAATGAACACGAATTTCTAATCTTTAATTACTTTCTATATTTAAATACTTATTTTATATAAACAAACAAACATACATGCAATTTATGACGATATTTGTTTGATACAATACAATGTATACAGTGTATTACAAGAAGTATTAAATATGTTCATTGTAATAAATAAATGTTACAAATCTGCTGTGAAATGATTTTTTTTTTAAACAGATGAATAAAACTGTTGATATTATGTTGAATTTTGCATACTGCATACATGAAAGTGGGCTTTTAAAAAGAATGCCAACATCCTAATAAACACAGTGTGTGCATTTATGTGTTAGTTTCCAGGCCAAACAGACACATGTGCTGAGTTTAAGGAATCACTTCAGTCATATGGATCACAGTAGTTTGTTTTTTATGAGACGTCGCCTGCAGGTTTGTTTACAGCCGCCCTATATTAAATGATCTGGATGCTTCTCTGAGGGCTTTCGGCCTGTCTTTCAATACCGCATTACTAGAAGAGACGTGTTCGAGTAGACTTGACTGTAGAGATGAAAAAAACTGCTGTGATATCAGACAGTTTCTTCCTATAGTGTGTAGTATCTTGGTGTCGTTCTGTTATAAGAAATGAAATGTTTTAAAAGTAAAAAGGCTGGTGTGATGCAGACTTACTGTTACCACCAAGTAGATTATTTTCCTATAACAGCACATCTCAGAGTATTTTATTCCTCTTATACCACAACAGTTTGCTAATGATAACCTTTTTTAATGAATGACAGATACTTTTTATATGTTTATAGTTGCATATAAAGTTGTGAAATGTGAGACAAGTTAGTTCTTGTTATCATTTACGTTATAGGCTGAAAAATAACAGTAGAAACCGTCACAGAAATTCTAATGGTTTCCACTACAAATACCATTACAAACCATAACCATTAAAACCATTACCATTACTATTACTGGTCCTTAATGATATCCACTAGACATTACACGACACCAACGGAAGGCAACAAATTACCAGTAGAGACCCACAGGGACCATTACAGTTTCCATTAAAACCAATACAATTCCCATTATAACCATTAAATCCATTACAAACCCTCTATGAGTTTTTTTTTTTTTCCAGGGAGAAGCTAGAAGCAAAAGGTGTCCATCTGGTAAAAGCTAAAATTTTGATTTGGAAATCTAAAGCTTTTTTTTTTTTTTTTTAACCAAACCAACACTGATTTTCATGTTGATTTTTCATCATCAACCAAACCAAATAAAAAGAAACCACAATTCATTGTTGATTCAAAACCTTTTTTTTTTTTTTTTTTAAGCATTGTATTGGGCCAGGGTGAGCTCAGGATGGTTCAACTCCACCCCTTCACTTCCACATGACTAAAACTTAAAAAAAAAAAGGATGGATGTGGGTCAAAATCTCTGCTTGGGGTCGAATCTATTTCTAATTTGATGTATTCTATGTCTATGAAGGGCGGTGTGGTGGCTCAGCGGGTAGCCTTGTCGCCTCACAGCTCCAGGTTCGATCATGATCTCGGGTTAACGCCTGCATGTGCAGAGCTTCTCGTGTTCTCCCATGGGTTTCCTCCGGGTTCTCCGGTTTCCTCCATCAACTCCCAAAAACATGCCAGTAGGTGGATTGGTGTGTCTGAATTAGTGAAGGAGTGTGTGAAAGCGTATGAAGAGGTGTATATCTGCCTCGGGAAAAGGCTTCGGATCCACAGAGACCCTGAGCAAGATAAAACGCTTCCTGAAGATGACTGAAAGCATGAATGATGAATGTACAGTATACAGTATGTCTAAAATACAACAGGAAACACTGACAACATCAGCTGGGTTATTTGACCACCAGTTCAACTTCCGTTCAATATTTCAAATATTATATTCTGTTTAATATTTTAAAGTTTATCATTCGAATGGGGATTTTTGTTGTTGTTGTTTTTGTTTGTTTTGGTACTATAAGGTCCAAAAATAGGCTGCTATACAGGAGAAAAGTATTTCGAGTCGATTTCGAGCGCACCCATTAATTGCCCTCCTGCTACATTTTGCTCCCTTCGTTGACAAACCCGGGGCTGTGCTTCCTGCCAAATAGTGATCCCTGCCGTTTGGGCGCATGAACGCGTTATCGCGATATTTTGCGCGATCTCTACGCAGCAGCTTTGGAGTTTGAGAACGGTCTCGCGCGGCGCAGCTCGCTCGCGGGGGCACTTGCTCGGACTGTGCGCGCGAGCTTGAATGAGAAGAGCAGCTTGGGTTTGAAAGCGTCGCGCGAGACTCGCAAAGCGCGTGTCAAGGTAATCACGCTGTTGTTGTTGTTGTTTTTCTGGTGTCGTAAAGCGCGTGTGCATGTGCGCGTGCGGATTCGAATCCACTTTCTACAACCGAAAGTTTCACTTTGTTCTAAAGTCGCTTTCTGTTTCCGAATGCGCTGGTGATTCACTGCAGCGCGTGGAAGCAAACGCTCGCGGCGTCGCCATGGCTACGAGTGAAACTCGCATCGTGTGCTGCAGTAACTGCGCTGCGCACTTTTTGCGCATAAACACATTTTACTACTTTTCTTTTCGTTGCTGTGTCGATTCAAACTCAGACTGAGAATGATTCTGTCGTCACTGTTGCCAGATTTGTGACTGTTTACAAACAAGTTTGGACACAGGGTTGCCAGATTGGTCAAATTTCCCGTCTGTCTACGTGTTTTAATCACACGGACCTTGCTTTAACGTGTAATTTACTAAATTAGGAGTTAAACCTTAATCCAGTTCGGCATCCATGAACTGAATCATTTGTAATCTTAACGACTCGTGCTGTGTTTTTGAGTCATTAACCCTTTTTTTCAAGTGTGTATCCTAAAAGTGCCATAAACACTCATGTAGTTGATGCGCATTTGATGTGCAGCCTGGTTTTAGTTTAGCCTGGTTTCTGTTTGTTAGTTTTGCTCAGTTAACATTTCATTATTAGCCAGAAATATTACACTGAATCCCTGAAATGATGTGGTAGAAAATGTGCAGTGTTTCTTTCTTCAAGTTAGTGGGGTTATTTATTATTTTAGATGTGTGTGTTGAGGTGAGGTGTCTTCTGGTCGCATTCTCTCTTTCCCATAACATGCTTCAGGAAAAAAAACCCATGAATCATAGTTGGACGAGTGCCTTTCTGAGATAATAGTTTGGCTTGAAAGTGAAACACTTCTTTAAAGCCAGCCAGAGTTTTTTTTTCTTCCTCTGAGTCTCTCCCACTTGTATTTTCGCTCTTACTCCTTCCCTGTATCTCTCCTTCTCAGAGTGGTGCTCACTTTCTCTTGTCAGACTCTCTGTCTCTCCCTCTCTCCCTCTCTCCCAGATTCTTTCCCTCGCAGTTTCAGAGTCTCTGCCTCTCTCATTCTTTTGGAGTGTTTTGCTCTCTACCTCATACTTTCTCCCTCACTGTCTCGGAGTCTCTCTTTCTCTCTGTTTTTCTTTTTTTGGGGGGGTCTCTCTCTCATGGAGTCTCTCCCTCTCTGTCCCGCGGTCTCTCCCTCTTTCTCATGGAGTCTCTTCGTCTCTCTCTGTCATGGAGTCTCTTCGTCTCTCTCTCTCATGGAGTCTCTTTGTCTCTCTCTCATGGAGTCTCTCCCTCTCTGTCCCGGGGTCTCTCCCTCTCTCTCATGGAGTCTCTATTGGAGTCTCTCCCTCTCTCTCATGGAGTCTCTATTGGACTCTCTCCCTCTCTCTCATGGAGTCTCTCCCTCTCTCTCATGGAGTCTCTCCCTCTCTCTCATGGAGTCTCTCCCTCTCTCTCATGGAGTCTCTATTGGAGTCTCTCCCTCTCTCTCATGGAGTCTCTCCCTCTCTCTCATGGAGTCTCTATTGGACTCTCTCCCTCTCTCTCATGGAGTCTCTATTGGACTCTCTCCCTCTCTCTCATGGAGTCTCTCCCTCTCTCTCATGGAGTCTCTCCCTCTCTCTCATGGAGTCTCTATTGGAGTCTCTCCCTCTCTCTCATGGAGTCTCTCCCTCTCTGTACCGGGGTCTCTCCCTCTCTCTCATGGAGTCTCTAATGGAGTCTCTCCCTCTCTCTCTTGGAGGTCTCTCTCTCTCTCTCTCTCTCCCTCTCTCTCCCGGAGTCTTTCCCTCTCTGTCCCTGGGTCTCTCTTGCAGTCTCCCAGTCTCTCCTCAGTCTCTCCATTCCTTTCGGATTATCTCCCTTTCTCCCGTGTTTCTCCCTCTCTGTCTCTGAGTCTCTTCCTCTCTCTCCCGCGACTCTCTCTTTCTTCCAGAGTCACGCCATCTCTCTCAGAGTCTCTCCCTGTATTTCATCGGTGTCTTTCTCTCTTTGTTTTGGGGTCTCTCCCTCTATCTTGCATTCTCCCTGAATAGTGCAGTTGGTCACTGCTTATGAGTGGTGTGCATCAGGAGTGTGATCCTCAGGAGCAGCATTCATTCATTTTTAGTACTCTTTTATCCTAGACCTGGTTTCTGTGGTTACATTGCTAATTAGTTTATATTTTGGGAAACCAATTATGATAATCAGAAGTGCAAACACAAATAATAACTGCGGGAACGGGAGGAAGTGGTCAGACTTTCTTCACAAAAGGGTGGGATCGGTCAGAATTCCTTCGGGAGCGGGCGGGAGTGGGATTAAAAACGGTCCTGTGGACACCTCTACTGCACGTCTTTCTGATTATTATTTTTTTTGGCTCTCTACATGATGTAATAGTTCACACACACACACACACACACACACACTTTGGTCAAAGGGTGTCACACACGTCTCACATTACAGTGTGGAAGAGCTTTGTTTTGCAGTGACAGCTTAATGGCACTCCACCATATCACATGTGTGTGTTTGTGTGTGTGTGTGCATGCACGTATACGTGTGTGTGTGTTTATAGGAAAGAAAAATAAGAGAAGTATGAAGCCATTAGGAAAGCATCAACTCTTTATCTGAACCTGTCCAAAAGGACAGCATGACTCCGTCCCTGTGTGTGTCGGGCTTATCGGAATCGTACGCACCCACACACACATGGAGCCATGGAATGGAAAGTTTCCCTTTATGTGTGTGTGTGTTTTGTTTTTATTATTTCAGCTTTCTCTCTTCCTCGCGGCTCCATCTGGGTTTAATTTGTACTTCCTGCGTTCGGTCCTGTTTTCTGCTCAGCCTTTTCGAGGAGTGATTGTCAGGAATTAGATTTTAGCCTGTACTATATTAAATGCATTATTGCTAACAATCCTTGAGTCACACCATTCTGTTGACCTCGTAATCAGTGTTGCACTAATTAGCTGCCTTTATGGCTTTATTAAAAGTCCAGCCGTGCTTACGTTCTGATGAAGTTTTTAAAAGTCATCACTGTATAGCGAGACGTTCATAGTGATCCATCAGCTGGCTTTTGAAACCATACACCCCCTGTGTGTTTAGACAAGCAAGTGATCTTTGGTTGGGAGAAGAAGAAAAAAAATCTAAAAAATATACAGTATCCATATGTTTAGACTTGGACCGAAAGTGTGTGTGAAGTCTGGTAGGGAAGAAAAAGATTTGGCTGTCTATGTGTATTTGTTCTGGTTTTTGGTTTCGAACTAGAACCCTTTGAAGCAGAGCGCTGAGACGTTTTAGCTCACATGTGATGGCTTGTAAGAGTGTGTGCAAGGGAGACAGATGTATAGTGGGCTGGTAGCCCTGCCAAGAACATGCCTTTTCACCGTCTCCTTATAGAGATGCGTTTTTGGAAGCGTTCAACAGTAAACTAGCGACTATAACGTAGAGTAATTTGTGCGACGTAAGGAGAAAAAATTGCCGGTACGTAAATGTAGAGTTAATGGAGACCTAGCTACTAGGGATGTCGTAAAATATCAATTATTGTACAGTATGTCATTTTCTCATTGCTTTTTTTAGACATTGACTGTTTACAGTCATTAATGTTACACATCATTGGGTAACTTGCGTTTGCTAGCTGTTTCACATTTTAGCCCATTAGACAACCATTTAATATCACCTGGTGTAATAGCATTGCGAGACCACAGGGGGGAGATATAACAGATCCTGTAGCTATAATTGATCTCCATCACTCCTCTTACATGTAATACAGCTCCATCTATTGGGTCTTTATAGTCTTTATAGCTGCATAATAGCTACTGGTTGCGAAGTGGATAATTACTTGTGAAAAGTGGGCAAATAGTGCAGAACAATAAAGTGTTTGGTCCGAATAGCGATACCATTAACAATCAGAGCTTCCAGATTAGTTTTCTGTAGTTGTTTGGATTATATATTTTTAGGCATGTTATACAGTATCACACTGTGTAGTGATATGATCATAATCTGCTTATCCTGTCCGTATTATTTATAGCATAAACGTGTCTGGTGTGGTTTTTTTTGTTTCCCCTCCTCAAGCTGGAATGTATCAGGGGTTCATCACCAGCCTCTTTGTAGACTATAGTCAATTTTTAATGAATTTTGGCATCGTTGGCTTTCCATTTTCCAATTCCGTGCATTTGCTCTTGGAACATTTTCATATTCTAATATTCTAGCTCTACGATCATTTCAGTTCAGCTTGATCGTAAACAGACTCACAGACCTTGTTTCCCCCTGTGTGTGTGTATATGTGTGTGTGTGTGTGTATGATGATGTGTATTCTGTCAGGTGTTTTTCTCCTTTCGCAGTAAAGGTTTCTCAGAAGAATAGTCTAAAGCACCTGAGTTTGTGTGAGAGAACACTTTAAAGTTCATCAGCCATTTTGGGAATGATATTGTCTCTAACTGATGTGTATTGCGTATCTATTTCCATATGTGGCTTTGTAAATTTGCATTAGGGGTGGGTGGGTGTGTGTGTGTGTGTGTGTGTGTGTGTGTGTGTGTGTGTGTGTGTGTGTGTGTGTGTGTGACCCTCTGACCGTGACGAAGAAGGGTGTGTGGTGTCCCTCCTGTGAGGAAACGTGCTCTATCAGTGTGATTTTGGTGTTATTTTTTTTCCACAAACAGACTATATATAAAACAGCTTGGCAGTCCCACCCTGCTTTAGTTCCTGTTTGTGATGATTTAACGCTCACCAGCCAAACAGCTGTGGTGTAAATGAAGTTTTGCCCGTATGCCTCTCCTGAGAGAGGTGACCTTGATTTGAACTTCATCTGAGTGAGATAAGGTGCATCAAAGTCCAGCTTCAGGCCTTATCGTCCTTTCTCATATTACTGCTCTCTGCCATCTTTTTTGTTCCAGCACAAAAGTTCGATTATCTCCATAGCACAACTTTAAACTTCCAACTTGGGTCCACTTTTTCAACTTACAGTCTATCTCTTCTATTTTTTTTGGGGGGGGGGGGGGGGAGTAGTTCCCATTAAAACGTATTTAGCACTAGGTGGCGGGGGTATTATGTTTCTGCGCGTCCACCCGAGATTCTTGTTAGGGTGATATCTCAAAAACGAGTGGTTGAATGTTTGTAGGATTTACATGGAATTAGCACTGTAACTAACACATGAACCGATTAGATTTTGGAATGAAACCAAACAGGGTCAAGGTCACAGCAAGGACAAATATCTAATATGTTTTTTTTTCTCAATAGCTTCCTTCCCATCTGAAGTAATATTTTAAGGGTATTTCAGGCATACAAATTAGTAGCAAGAAGGACTAAACCTGTTGGTGGCAGAGATTGAAAGATGTGGTAAATTTACCACAGCTTTAAATCAGTGGTCCATCATAAACCTGAATGTGACTTTCTAGATATTTGTAGATGTTTCTAAAAGTTTGTTGATGATCCTAGAAGTTTTATATGTGTTATTTTTAGACGTTTGTAGATATTTGGAGCTGTGTGTAGACCTTTATAGACATTTGCAGACATTTCTAGATATTTTTCTAGAAGTTTATAGATGTTTCTAGAAGTCTTTAGCTGTTTCTTGATATTTGTAAAAGTTTGTAGATATTTCTATTTGTTTGTAGAAGTTTTTAGACATTTCTAGATGTTAGTAGATATTTCTAGAATTTTCTGGACATTTCTCAGAATGCGAGCCAAACAGTCAGAGAACTCGAATCTTTAGATGTGTTCATGTTCGCAATACTCACAAGATTCACATAAAGAGCCATTCTTGGAGTTTTTCATTTTGCAGTTGATGCTAACTGTAGGCTATTTACAGTATAATTTTAGCTGAACAGAGTCTTTTCTGAGCAATTTTCCAACACATCTGTGGAAAATGTTGATATTCCTGATAACTTGGTTGTGTTTGCACCGTCACTCTGCCTTTACATTTAACATAAAGGCTGCAAGCTAGCTAGATAAATGACTAGCCTCGGCCTTTAGCTGTCTTCCGCTTGATGTCCATATTTCCCAGAGTTCTTAAGACCATTTGACCATGTGGAAAGCACAGATCACAAGTACCTAATGCTATTTGTTGAGTCTGCTACAGTGTACACATCTGGCACACTGCGAGGGCTACGACATTCCCTAGCGTCTGCCTGCATATGCAAATATAAATAGATGTAGGTCACCTTGGGGAAAGATCCACTGTGCTGTGTGTGTGTGTGTGTGTGTGTGTGTGTGTGTGTGTGTGTGTGTGTGTGTGTGTGTGTGAAGGCTGGTATGTGGAGGCGTGTGAGCCTGTAATGCTTTAAAGGCATGGCTGGATCAGGTTTGATACTGTAAGCTGAAATCAGATCTCTAAACCGTGCTAAACTATGCCAGGCCTCTGGTCCGGACCCAAATATACGCCATCGAGCGCTATTAGTTTGCTCTGTGTTTACAGCAGGGTTACTTTTTAACCTTGTTTTGGGCACAGCCATGTAAAGTTGCCACAAAATTTAAATTGGAGTTCCTTTCTTAAGCTGACTATATACTTATTCATGCATTACACTCTTACCTTAGATGCTTTCGGCTCACGTTTGAATCCTGGCCTTTGATTCTGAAGCTCTTGGCCTGAAGTTCTTGGTTCTTGTGCCATCCTGCAGGTTAAAGTTAGAATTAAAGATAAGATACAGTTAAGGTTATTGTTAAAGTTAAGGTAAAGGTTAACAGTAAGGTTAAAGTTAAGGTTAAAATTCGAATTAATGTTAAAGATAAAGTTAACATTAAAGGTGAGGTAAAGGGTAATATTAAGGTTAAATTTAGAATTAAAGTTAGAATGAAGGATAACTTTGTCTTTAACCTTAAATTTAAGGTTAACGTCAATGTTAAGGTTAAAGTTAAACTTTAAAAAGTTACAAAAATAAAGTTTTATAAAAATAAAGAAATAAATTTAGAGTTAAAGTTATGGCCAAAGTTAGGGTTAAAGTTAGAATTAAAATTAAGGTATAAACAGAAGTGAGGAGAGATTGCAGCCATTGATTCTGAAGCTGTTGGCCAGAAAAGTGTATCAAAGGTACACATAAGGCACCACAGTCTTTTAAGATTGAGATACGAAACGATCCCAGTAAGATCTTGGCGGAATTCTATAACAGACTGTACAAACATAGCTACTGCTTCCTATGTTTGTAGAGTTTTATGTTTCCCCACATGATTTGGACATCATTTGTAAGAAATCCAGCTCATTATTTGGATTGTTTTTGATTATTTGTGTGAGATTTCATGCTTAATGGGGTGTAGCTACATTCTTTACCCTACTGCTTTATCTCCTCTCTGCTTAATCACATTTGATGAAAAATGTATGCTTACTTAGCCGAGCTGTGGTTAAGGCTGTGCATGTAGAAGTGGCGTGTGGCTAGGTGTGAGTGTGTGTGTGTGTGTGTGTGTGTGTGTGATTGTGCACACATGTATGAGAGCGTAAGTGTGTATGCATGCATATGCAAAAAAATGCAAATGTAGGCCACTCTCCTGTCCTAAAGCTTTTCCTGTAGAGAGACCCAAATTGCACCATCCTGCTACTGCATTACAGAACACACCCGCGCACACACGTGCGAACACACACACACACACACACACACACACACACACACACACACAGTTATCTCACATCACTTTCATTACTTCATGGCTTTGCTTTTTCACACACTTCTTGGAACAAGATTACTTTCTCATAAGCTTCACTTTCCTTTAGTGTGTGACAAATTCATGTTGCAATCAGATACAAGAGATATCACGGAATATAAGATCTTACTCTGATTAGATGAGTCATTTTGTTTTTTACTTTCTTTCGTGCATTTCTGTTTTTTTTCTGTTTTCCCTCAAGCCTTTTTTTACAACTCTGCAAGTTTTGTTTTGCATCTAAACCTGCCAGCATAAATCAACCTGTGGTTTGGCACGTCGGGTTAACGCGCATCGCGTAAACAATCAAAACCTGACACAGTTTTGGCTCGATGAAGATGTCCTTCAGAACTTTCTCTTAACAAAGCAAGCTGTGTCAAAATGGTTAATGGTTTTCTTTTCCTTCCTTTTCCATTTCTTTGCCTTCTGTTTTCTCACAAGTTCAAAACCATAACCACCAAGCAACCACTGGTGCTACGATAGCTGACAGTTAGCGAAACCGTGTATTAACGTCTTTCACTCTAAGATAGAAAACTGGAATTCAGCAAGCTAGGCTCAGCATAAATCCAGTTCATCTTTAACTGTTGAAACCTCTGATATTTTATCAACCATTTTTCTTTTTAATATAAATTCCCACACTGAGTTTTTTCTTGGTATCCAACAGGCAATAGTGAGTACAGTGAAGCTGTGAGCGGTGTTGATACGGCTGAGATTTGCTATTACTGTGATTCCCATCTAACGTGAATTATTATAAAAAAAAAAAAGCTACACGTACAACCGATGGATATGCAAAAATACCACAATTTATAGTGGTTTCCTGCAAACAGATGTGTAGATGGAAGAAAAAAAAATACTAGTTTAACTTTCACTGTATGGTTGTGATTGAGTAACGACTCGTAATCGCATTATGCGGTGTAACCCAGAAGAGGATGGGCTCCCTTTTGAGTCTGGTTCCTCTCAAGGTTCCTTCTTCATGTTTTCTCAGGGAGTTTTTCCTTGCCACTGTCACCTCTGGCTTGCTCATTAGGAATCTTATCTAAATCCATTTACCGAATTGGATATAACAACCACTAGACTGGATGGGAAGTTAGTCGTGTATTCAATACCAGAATCTCATGTAACACTTGTTCTGTATTTTCATGGTTTTAGTTTGCCTATTTAAAAACATTGTTCATTTTTCTTGCTTTGATACGTCTTGTGTGTTAGGTCTTAGCTTTGCAACCGCAGGTAATGGTGGTAATTTTCCAGCTCACTCTCAAGCAAATGTCTAAGTTTGGTCTGGTCTCTTCTTCACCCCATTTGAAGAGTCTACATAGTAAATGGTGATGACAAAGTGAAGGTATGATTTCAGACAGAGCAAGCTACTGTTTCTAATCATGTTAACTAAAGCTCATCTAACAATTATTTACTGAGGGTTTTTTTTTTCAGGATGACAAAAAAATTCAATAAGATTAGTTATTCTGTCATATATTAGTTACATACATGAACGTATGCTAGCTATCGTGTCTGTCAGGTCATAGTTGTTGAGAACAGCAAATGACTTCTGGCAAACACAAGATATGGCAGTTAATCAATACTGCTTAAGTTAAGGATAAAGTTACATTTAAAGTTAAGGTAAAAAATTAGGGGTAAAATTAAGATTATAGTTAAGGTAAAGGTTAAAGAAAATGTTAAGATTAAAGTTAAAGTTAAGGTTAAAGGTAAAGTAAAGGTTAAAGTTAGAATTAAGCTTAAGTTAGGGTTAAAGTTAAGGTTTAAGTTAGAATAAAAGGTTCAAATTAAAGTTGGAATTATAGTAAATCTTTTTATGATGTTGTGCTGTCTGTATTGTATTGTTGCTGTGTCTGTTTGCTTGTTAAAATTGTGTATGCTGGTTTCCTGGCTAGAAAAAGAGATTTTTAATGTTAAGATTTTTACCTGGTTAAATAAATAAATAAATAAGTTAAGGTTAAAGTTAAAATTATAGTTACAGTTAAGGTTAAAGTTAGAATTAAAGGTAGAGTTAAAGTTAAGTTTATGGTTGCAATTAGAATTAAATTTAAGGTTCAAGTTAAGGTTAGAGTTAACATAAAAATTAGAATTAAAATTAAGGTTAAATTTAGAATAAGAATTAAAGTTAATGTTACAGTTAAGGTTAAAATCAGAATTAAAAAAGTTAAAGTTTAAGATAAAAATGAAGGTTAAATTGACTATATCTCACAGTCGAAGTGTCATGTCCGTCTGCCATAGTTTTTAAACATTCACTGAGCTCTCGTCCAGTGAATGGAGTTATGGAAAAAGTGAATCTAAGACAGTGAGAACTCCATTTTTTCAAATGGGTAAAAGAGAATTGTTTTCTTCAAGAAGGATACATGCAACACTGCCTTAAATTGTGGCCAAAATCAAAGGAAATTCGGAAGCCATTGAGTCTCGGTAGCCCCAATAATGCTGCCTGCTTAGGCAGACTCTTCTTAAATAAAATGAAAAAATACTGTGTTCATATGTTGCATTTTACCGTATAACCAACGTGTCTCCAGTGTTGGGAGCCACGTTACACTTTGTGCTCAGCCGTTCTGGCAGGTTTTAAAGTGGCTGTTGTGTCTTATCACAAGACACTCAGTGTGTATCAGTGTTTTAGGACTAGGGAGAGATATTTGAGCTTGTTGGACCAGATTAGACACACGCACACACATTTCCAGGTGCTACATGTCCAGGGTTGGTGTCAGTAATTTATAGTACAGTAACTACCTGCTTTACTGCCTGACATCACAGTAATTTACTAGTTGGTTACTGAACCTGTGACAGAATTAGCACTACAGTGTGCACCGTTAGAGCCAGTGTGTGTGTGTGTGTGTGAAAGAAAAATGCCGATTGAGGGTGTGTGTAATTTGGTGATGTGTTGCCATCCAAAAATCCTTATCCACATAGTTTATCTTGACTGATCCGTTTGTATGTACCCTCCTTTGAGACGCCTGACAAATCCCATCAGATTAGTTCTGACGCCGACGCGTTATCTTCACACAGACTCGACTGTATCAGTGTTTGCTCTGAGGATGTGCTTGCTGCGGGAACTGATAACGTGTGTGAGTGTGTAACAGAGAGGTGACCGATAGATACTGTCTTCTTCTGCTGTAGGAACGGGAAACAGATTCCATTTCCTCTTCCGCTGAGATCGGATGGACAGGAAGTGGTCTTGTTTTGCATCGAGGGAGGACAGTAGCCTTTGAAAGGGAGATGAACGGACGTGTGTGTGTGTGTGTGTGTGTGTGTGTGGGTGTGTGTGTGTGTGTGGGTGTGTGTGTGGGGTGTCATCTTACTTCCTTCCATTCATTCTCAGGTCTCGGTGTCACTTTATATGATGTTTAAAGCCCTTATATGATTAATAAAAAGAATTCCCTCAGCTGTAAAATGGTACCCGATGGTACAGGGCGCGGTAAGGGTGATGACCCGTGATGTCAGAAGGGTCGTCGCCTGGCTGATGGATGCGTTCAGGATGAATCTGGCATGGGGCCTTGATCCTACTATGACCTGTGCGCTATTACAAAGAGACAGGAAAACTCAAGACAGCATGAGATGTATTGTTTTTGGCTTTTATACAGTATATCAGAATAGATTAAAATAGTCTTCCTTTGGTCTCTGTGTTTTTATACCAGAGCTACAGATGTTGTGTTCCACTCTGGAGTGAAACGTCACCTGGTTGTGAAGTGTGTGTTTAAAGAATTGGAGCCTGGAGAGCCGTCATGCTAGTCCTCTAAAACAGAGTCGTTACTGTCTCCGTGAAGGTCAGTAACCTACTAAAGAGACGTCTCATACTTTTATAATGTTTCTTATCTTCGAGTGTTATTGACTTTGGCGCTGAGCCGGGAAGTACAGACGGAGCTTTGAGAAGACATGATAATGAAGGGAAAAAAAAAAGACATCTCTGTATTTTGACAGGTGAAAAAACTTGTTAGAAAGATATTGGGTGGCACTCCTGTTTTCCATTTTGTTTTCCTAATTTACTGTGTTACAAATTATATCATCGTCAAATAGAGTGAAAAGTAGAATGTTGGAAATATTGACATGAATTTCTGAATCGTGAATTTCGGAAACTTCTTTTCAAAGCAATTGTTTGTTGTCTTGCTGCAGGATACACCCACATTTTATTTTTAACATTTTGCAATTATTAAACATTTCGCATACATTTTGAAAAGCAGAACTATGTTTTTATTTTTTCCTGCCATTAAAAAAAAATCATGGGGTGTGCAAACTTTTGCACCAAACTGTACAAGATAGGTGCGTGTAACTTACTGTTCATGATTACTACAATCCAATATGTACTAATGTACTAATGTCATGTTGGTAACGCTAATTTAATTAACATTTTAAATGGAGGTAAAAGAGAGAGACGATTTCGGAAGCTTTGCAGCCGTTTAAAAAAAAAAAACGTTATGTTGTGGAGATGGGGAAAGAATGAGCACGATTGGTTTAGCAATGTTTTTTATCCAAACATTTTTAATAGCGCACTCTCTTAGGTTTCCACCAACTGTTTTGTTTTGTCCATGCGTTAGATTTTTTAAAAGGCTTCTTTTGCAATATGTGGTTACTGTTTGGGATTTGTGAGGTCCTCTAGTTGCTTGTGTGTCTGTGATTCAAATTGACATTTGGGCTTTTAGTTCATGTCCCAGTTTGCATCAATAAAACACAAGAGCAATCATGTAGAAGGGGAATTAAGCACGATTGGGTCGAGCTACGGGAAGAGGACAGTCCATTATCAACCTTTTTTTCTGCTCTTCTTGTGTGCGCGTGTATGTTCTGGTGCAGGGGAATTGAAGTGTCTCGGATCAGTTCGGTTTTATTTCCACTTGACCTTAACGTTTTAATGCTTCGATCTTAATCTTAATGTTGACCTTTTAATATCCTTTAAAATTATAGTTGTTGCCTAATTGCTAGTATCACATTATGGTCCAATTTTGTGTGTGTGTGTGTTGGTGGAAATGAGTATTACAAAGGTCACAGACTGTTTACGACTTGAATATTGACCTTTACCCTGACTATACTTCCTGAATAGCCTTATTTTACTTGTAGGTTACTTAGCATTTTTAGCAAACGTTTATGTGACTAGCGCAGTGTAAAGTCTGTGAATCCAATAGAAACTTTCTTTGCAAGTGCCACCCACATTTTATCATTAACTCCATTGTCTTAAGACAAAAGGTAGAAGGAAACTCTCGCTAATGTGATGTCAGTTTGCTTGGAAATGTCGGGTCCAGTTCATGAGAAACCCAAGTCCTCCTGTTTCAGTGTGGTTCACGATGACCTTGACCTTGCAGGACTTCCTCTGAGCATTTACCTCCTGTCACAGCTCTGACACAAAACAGCGCATGTTAAACATGGAGGTCGTTGCAGCCTGCTGTCATTTTTCCTCGACCCACAGGGAGTGTGACTCACTACAGCTGGGAACTGTTGAAAAAAAACAGTCTCCTTTTCCATCACAGAAACAGCACTTCCTGTTCAGGGCTGGAACATTAAAATCTGATTTGTTTATACGAGTTGGTTGAGTTTGTTGAGTTTGTACAGTCTAAATGTAACGTGGACATATAGCAAACCCTTTTTTGTGTGTATGCTAAATTGTTTGTCGTGCTTCGGCTGCACAGTATGAACATACCCTCATGTTGTTATTGCGATATTCTCTGTAGAGATGTACCAGTTTGATATTGAGCTTCGGGAAAGGTATTGTATGATATTGTATTTCATGTAGTGAAATGCAATGCAATGTGACACGGATCCTGCACGTGTACACGAGAAAAAAAACCCATGATCATTACACCACTGATGATTTGTAAAATGTGGCAATAATAGCTTGGATAGTGTTGATAGTTGATAGTTGACATGAGGTGGGAATACACCCTGGTTGCAAGGCCAGTCCATCTTAGGGAACCATGCACACACTTATTCCCACCTAGGGCAGGTTAGAGTAGCCAGTCCACCTACTGGCATGTTTTGAGAGGTGGGAAGAACCCGGAGAACACGTAGGAAACCCACGCAGATCCAACGAGAACATGCAGCTTAGAATTGAACTGGGGACCCTGTAGCTGTGAGGCAACAACACTATCTACTGCACCGTGCTGCCGTTTTTGGGACTCCCTTATTCCTTACAATATAGTAACAAGACTTGGCAAACCTTGTTTTGCTGCCCTTCAGTTCCCTGATTGGACATTCAAGAAGCTGTCCACGTTAGCATGACAAAGTGGAACTTGACGTACCTGTATCCCGAGCTCTTTTGCTGTTTGTTCGTATCTGGCTTCTCTGCTTCTTAACAATCAACAGACCGCTTGTTAGTAACAACTACTAGCCAGTTATAGTGCAGGATGTGGGAATAATCATGGTGCCAGAGGCAGGATCTGTCGGAGTACTGGTGCAAGGGGGGTGACGAGTTCCTTGCAACTCTTGCTGGTCCTCATTTTGCAGCTTCTCTTTTGTATATCACCTCATACGGTATGGATACTTGATTACCTGCCTCGCGTGATATTTAAACAATGGGAACAGTTCATACATTCAAAAAAACATTGGATGAAAATCTAGTGTTTGTGTGCATTGTTTGGACCAAAATGATCAGCGATTGGAGTGACCCGACAAGACAAAAACGTCTCTGAAGCGACTGAGATTGGCCCGGATGCTCACGCGATAAAACGCATGCTATTGATCGGAGTATTAATCTGAATATTTTAGCTTTCCACGAAATGAGTATCACCATGGCCAATAGTATTGTGATAACAATGTCTACATTCTAGACTACACAGTTGTGTCACTGCATGCTGACTCTTTTTGTACTATTAAAGTCCTCTCTAGTGCCTGTGTGTGTTTACCCTCTTAGTCAAGCTGGGTCCCTTTTAAGCAGAGTCAACAAAAACCCGATCCGAGGCTTTTAGGGAAGCCCACAGTGAATAAACACACAAACCTGCAAACCTGCTGCTGTCAGGAAAAGCTGTATTAAGCTCTCAAGTAATCACTCTGATCAAATATGCAGGAGTTTTACATCATGATATTGCGTTTGCAACATCTACATTTCTATCCCACATATATGGTAATTGACTAAATGCTTTATGAATATGCTAAAAGGCCACGACACATTTATGAGCATGAATTGACCGCATTAATATTCCTGCCCCCTAACTGCCAGTGCTTTGCCACCCTCAAGTTGATGGATTGGTTTCCCAAGAGAGAGGAGCAGGAACATATTGAAGTGGTTTAGCGAACACATACCTGGCCATTACTCCCACTCGTTTGTTCTGCCTGAACAAATTTCCTCTCTGCTCCTTGACTGTTTCGTCTCTGGAGCCAATTCAACTTGAGTATCTCTGAATCATTTATGAGCCGCTGTTTGATGACAGAAGGGCAGGACATGCTTCACCTGGCTAGTTTCCAAGTTGTCATGATTTCTGGACTGTTGTCACCATTGTACTCTAATTTAGATGTTTTAGGTGTTTTTAAACATCGGTAAGAAGTTGCTGAAACAACACAGCATTGATTCCATGGACTGCTGAAATGCTTACCGACCGAGAATTCCAGAAACGTGTCTGTTGCACATAGGAATGTGGTGATATCAACTTCTTATATCACGATAATGGCCTAGACAATATTAGCATAAGGTGCCTGAATGTCGGCCACTAAGGCTGTTGACATTTTTCATATTCTCTGGTTGCAGGAGATCTGATTTTAACCAGACCTATCAGCAAAAAAAAAAAAAAAAAAGACCTTTTATAGACTCCGTATGCAAAAATCACAAAAGCAAAAATGCAGAAGTATGTTTGAGATTTAACAGTGGTTCACATTTGCATAAACAGAGTGTGTTTTCAAAAGACTATGTAATTTCACTCTGGAGTAGTGATGCCTGAACTTGTCTGCTGTTTCGAGTTGTAAACACTGATTAAGTAATAGAATTAATTAGAGCAGCTATATGAACCCTGAGAGGCCAGTCTGACCTCCATAAACCACCACTTGTTTGTCAGTAAAAATGCTATTTGCAGTCACTGTTTATGAAAGCAGTACCTTTAAACAGTATCATCTCAGTTGGTTGGCTTTGGGGCTCCTTTCAGAATTTCAGTTTTACCAAAATGGATGAATAATGAAAAATTGGTTTGAGTAAGTATTGGGTATCAGTGTACACAAATCTACAAACGCAGTTATGATTGTTGATTTAAATACGTTTTTGTTATAAGTTCTGTCCATGTATTTTATACTGTTCTGGAGCTATTGCCTAGTGTGTGGGCTTATGGGATTGTTTTTATATGTAATATGATCTTCAAATTTTGCCAAAATAAGGAATTTTAATAGCCAACTGTGCTTGTACTGCCTTCTGATGGGGGGGTCCAAAAACAGAGCAGCTGACGAGCTAAGCCTTACCCTGAGCCTTGTGGCTTCAATAATAGGCCACAATGTTTCTCAACACAGCTGAGCCAGGACTTCCAAACCCCCTCTGGCAGTCAGTGTGACCGTCATTCACAGCTCTGTGGGTCTGTGATTAGAGGGCATCTGAGTGAAGTGCTAACAATCCACCACTGTGTAAGTGCCCTGTAGGTAATCGAGGACATGCCCTTGTGTTTTAATTAAAGCCCATCAGCATTGAAAAACCAGAACCCCCTGCCAGTTCTGATTGAGCCCGAGTCACTTATGGTAGAAACAATCACTGTGTTGTGTCTCACTGAAATAAAAGCAGCTAGCAGTCTATCATGAAATTAGACCGTCGACCAGAGCCGCCAAAACAATGTTCGGTTATTTTTGCGTGAGTGATAAAGATGCAAAATGAACAAGAAACGCTTGTTCAAACTGCCAACTTATTTAGTGTAAGGTTTATGTATTTTATTTTTTTTTTTTTTTTGCTCTTAATGGGACTTTTCTGAAGTTTGGCTGGACAGCATCTCCTCTGGCAAGGCCTCATGGTTGGCCTTGATCTATACACAAAACACAAACCAGACTGCTGTCTACAGCATTCTCTGAATTTGCTGAGTAGAGAGCTTTCTGAGTACAGCATCCATCCGTCTTTCTAAGTTTGTGCAGAACTATTGGATTTCATTTGGACATTGCTGATGCTGTAATTTAGAACGTGTATCACAAAGTATGCCTATATTTTTGAACTTCTGTTCATTGCATTTGTAACTGGCTTGCAGTTACGAGAGGGGTCGTCGCCAGAATCCCGTGTGCCAGTGTGATAAGGTTTTTCCCCTTATTACAAGATTCTCAATCAAGGATCCATTATGGAGATTATCACGTTTCCTCCAGGGGTTGGTTTTATGCCTGGTTTGCTCTTGACGTGGCACGTCAGAACCGAAACATCCCCGTCCGTCAGGTCTCCATGTCGACCAGTAAAATGTTTAGTGATTTCTTGCCATATTTGTCATTGTTTCCATTGTTGTTGTGATTGTCGCAATCAAAATGTATGACCTAATATGTACTAATCCAGAGGAACGGTATGCAGGACAGACTGTTCCTGTAGGCTTAACAACCACGTGAAGAGTGTTTTGGGAATAATTGGGCGTAGGGGAATAGGGAAATCGATTTGTATTAATACTTAAAAACAGTGTACGTAAGTATGAGATTTGAGAGAGCTCTAGTTTTTAATCTGTTATAGACATTGCGTTGCTTTGCACTATACCGCCCCTGCTGTTTACACCGGTACTGCACCCTGCACAAACGTCATATTAATTTTTCCTAACGTCCACATCCGACATGTCAATTGATTGCATTACTCATCACGTCCATTTTGCATACGCATAATCAAAACAAGTATGTCGGATGTGCAGCGCCTATCACTGTGTTTATTCATATATGTGCAAGACCTAGTAGTTACGACAGTAGTTTGTTAATGTCGCACTTACGATAATTCTAAGTTTCAGACTACTTCACGTCCAAGGTGAAATCATAATTACCATTTGGAAATGGACTTTTCTCCAAGTTGCAGCTTGACACTTGTAATGTCACGTTGTAATCAAACGCCCTCTGAACCAGATTTGTTTGGCTTCGGTTTATAACGTCAGGATTTAACAAGTTGTTAAAAATTTGTCACGTTCACCAACCCTAGCGTCTTATTGTACAATGACTTTTTAACCAAAACAGACGCAATAAAGGCTGCGTGAATTACGCCCAGTCAGTGGAAGAGTGAACTAAAACTAACAGGAAGTGGTGGGATACTTACTTGACATGGTTGGTGCTGTTATTAAGGTGACAGGAAGTATAACCACAAATTTACTCCTTTACTAGGAAGTAAACATAAGTTAAAAAAAAAATCAAGAGTTCTTTATTTCAAGCACAGGAATAAAGTATAGCTGATAATGTATGTGTGTGAATGGACTCATTATTCCAAGACGTGTATGTGTGTGTACAGTCATAATACAGACATTTTGCTCCGTAGTGTCTTTGTGCGTATTTACACAGATGTTATCAAACGGATGACAAAGATGGATATCTCTGTGTGTGTCTGTGTGTGTCTGTGTGTGTCTGTGTGTGTCCTAGAGTTCGGCGTTCTCTAGGAGATGGGTGGATAGTTGTCCTCCAGGCACTGCTATCTTCCTGCTCCTTTCGGTCTGTCTAGCATCTGCCTAGTCATGCATTTGTCTGTCCACCCATATCCACCCATCCATGCATCCATCCATCCTTCCATTTGTCTCTTCAACCATCTATCTATTTATCGACCCATCCATCTATCCTCCTATTTGATCATTCATCCATCTAACCATTTATCCTTCCATTTGCCTATTCATCCATCTATTCATTTATCCATCCATCCATCCATCCATCTGTCTTTCCATTTGTCTACTCATCCATCTTTCCAACTGTCTATTTATCCATGCTTCCATTTCTTTTTCATCCATCTTTCCAACTATCCATGCATCCATCCATCCTTCCTTCCATTGGTCTATTCAACCATCTGTCCATTTAGCATCCATCCATCCATCCATCTGTCTAGTTATTCATCTATCCACCTATCTATTTATCCACCCATCCATCTATCCATTTATGCTTTCCTTTGTATATTCATCCATTTATCCAGTTATCCATCCATCCATCCATCCATCCATCAATGCATCCGTTTGTCTATTCATCAGTCTATCCAGCTGTCCATTTATTTATCCGCCCGTCCATCCTTCCATTCATCCGGTTTTTGGTTTTTGTTACGAATGCTGAAAGTATCAGTCAATAAATTGGCTCCTTGTGAAATTAAAGAGGCGTTAAACTGTGATATATACCGATACTGTGATATAAATTTTTGGCTACACACATTCATCATGGGCACTTTAAAATCTCGTCACTAAGTCCTGTGTTCCTGTCCTCTGTGTGTATTTCTTTTGTCCTTCAAGTATCTCCACCTGCTGAAGAATCAGTATTAGCAATGTGAGACATGCCTGTTTATCATTAGCACGTGGTTATTTATGAAATTTCCTCAGTGCGTCACTTTCTGAACAGAGCTTAAGAAGGAATGTTGTGGGGTTTTTTTTTTCCCCTCACTGATAACTCCCAGGCTGTGTGTGTGTGTGTGTGTGTGATGAAAAGATAGCATGATTGAGGGTTTCTGCACCTTAAGTGGTTCCTCCAAACTCATATTTTAGGATTTTACATTGTGTAATATTTGTCTCATGTTTTGAAACTATTTTCTCCAGCTTTCATCTCGAAAGCTTTGGGAAGATCACAAGGCAGATAGGCGTGTGTGTGTGTGTGTGTGTGTGTGTGTGTGTGTGTGTGTGTGTGTGTGAGATGGCAGTTCGTATTGAGGCTTGATACAGTCAGATGATCCGATGGGGGAAAAAAAAAAAAACAAAAAAAAACCTCTTTCGCCCTAAGCGTTGTTGTTGTTGTTCTGACATCTTACTTTATTACTCACTTCCTTTAAAAAAGGCAATCGTGTGTGTTCCAATACATTTGACGTAGCCAGCTACTCCATCTGTACACTTTACCCTGCTAGTTAGCTAACTTCTAAACTGGTTTAAATAACACAATGTAATATTTATCTTGTGCAATACAATAATTTACTTGAGCAGACTTGTCACTACTATTAGTTACTACTAATTGATAATGTTAGTTAGCTACACTGACCACTTAGCCTGCTAATGTCATAGCTGGATAACTTGCCTAAGGTTGCTACACTATCAGGTTTGTCATTAAAACTCGTATTTAAAGTTAAGCAGTATGTCCACCACGTGACCACCAGCTCCTTTGTCCAAGACCCAGGAGTGCCTATGACTCCACGAAATCATGACGTGCTCTAAAAATCTGGAAATAACTGTCAGTTTGAAGTAAATTGTACATGCTAATAGCTAATTAAATAACTTTTTCTTGCAGCTAGGCTAATGTCTAGCTATTAGCATTATATCTACGGACTGACTTTTTAGCTAGCTAGCTGTAACGTGAGAGATTGTAGAGGTAGATGGACTCAAACTTTTCCTTTGCTATGAGTTAGCAAGAATTTTCATCTTGTGCGTGTTTTATATGTGTATTTATGTGTTTGTGTGTTGCAGGTGAGACAACGTGTGCCAGTGGTGCTAGAAGAAGGAGGAGCAGTCACTCTCAGCAGGTAGGTAAAGGAGGCGTGGCCTTGTCTTACTCTTTACGTGAAGGAGGCGTGGCCTCTGTGTCTTTCTGTTTATGTGAAGGAGGCGTGGCCTCTGTGTCTCACTCAATGTGAAGGAGGTGTGGCCTCTGCAGTCAGTCCTAGTGAAGGAGGCATGGCCTCTGTCTTACTCTTTATGTGATGGAGGTGTAGCCTCTGTTTAGTCAATCCTAGCGAAGGAGGCGTGGCCTCTGTGTGGTCGGTCCTAGCGAAGGAGGCGTGGCCTCTGTGCAGTCGGTCCTAGCGAAGGAGGCGTGGCCTCTGTGCGGTCGGTCCTAGCGAAGGAGGCGTGGCCTCTGTGCGGTCGGTCCTAGCGAAGGAGGCGTGGCGTCTGTGCTGGTTTCCTGATTCAATCCTACTTTTGGTCTCTCTCTCTCTCTCTCTCTCTCTCTCTCTCTCTTTGTCGTTTGAGCGCGTCATGGATAATGTCGAGTTGGCAAGACAATTTACGATGCTGGAAAAGTACTAATAACCGTAGTGGCGTTTTCCTATAAACCCTCCCGCTGCACAGCCGTCTGTCTCAGCATGTGCGTTTTTCTGATTTATTTCCCATCACTTTGACGTCAGCTGCTGCCTGTATAATATTCTATAAT